>NW_006408584.1:8954961-8970305 GCF_000296735.1 Chrysochloris asiatica
TATCCCGGGGGGTCTGGCAGCTCATAGACCCTTGTACTCCTCCTCCTTTTACATTCTTCATATGGAATGGTCAGAAAATAGCTTCTATTCCAAATAGTGTCAAAAGGCTTATAATTGAAGATAAGGAAATCTTCAGTGATTAATTAAGATGGGAGTTTCCTCAGCAGTTTCCCAATCTGTTGAGAGCAGAGAGGGTCCTGAGCTTTCCATCCAGCAGGAAACGGTCAACATAATTTTTTCCATTTAAAGCTCTTCAAGCACATCATACTGCAAAAATCCATTTTTATCTATATCTATCTCTGGTTTTAAAAAATCATCCTGAGAGATGCAGTTTGGGAGATGTTTTTGAAAATTCTTAGCTAACATTGTCCTACCACCATTTGTCACACCACTGATTCCAATGATAAAGATTTCCAGAATTGGTTTGAAAACCACGTCTTCCGGGCTCCAGTCTAAATTAAACATCAGAGGCAATTACAAAGTGCACGCTTGACACTAACTCACCACTACCAATAGTTTGCTAACTGAGAGATCACTCCTTCCCATGCGTCTTCCAGGTTACTGGGGGACCAGGTAGAATTAGCCACCGTAGGTTACATCTTCTGTTTGAACCCATTATTATTGTCATTGTGGCAATCTATCTCATTGGGGATCGTCCTCTTTTTCTCTGACTCTCTACTTTATCAAACATGATATACTTCTCCAGGGATTGGTCCCGCCGGGTAATATGTCCAAAGAATGAGAGATGAAGTCTGGCCATCATAGCTTCCAAGGAACATTCTGGCTGTATTTTTTTCAACACAGATGTTTGTTCTTTTGGCAGTTCATGGTACTTTTAATATTCTCCACTAACACCATAACTGATATGTGCCAATTCTTCTACGGTCTTCCTTTATTCACTGTCCAATTTTCACATGAATATGAGATTATTGAAAATACCATGGCTTGGGTCAGGCATACCTTAGTCCTCAAACTGACATCTTTGCTATTCAACACTTTAAATAGGTCTTGGGTAGCAGATTTGCCTAGTAACAATACAGTGTTTTAGTTTCTTGACTGCTGCTTCCATGAATGTTGATGGTTGAACTGAACAAAATGAAGTCTTTGACAACATCTATCTTTTCTCCATTTATATAGATATTGTTTATTGGTCCAGAGGTGAGGATTTTTGTTGTCTTTACATTGAGGCACAAGCCATACTGAAGGCTGTGGTCTTTGATCTTCATCACTAAGTATTTTAAGTCCTCTTTGCTTTCAGCAAGCAAGGTTGTATCATCTGCATATTGCAGGTTGTTAATAAATCTTCCTCCAAACTGATGCCAAGTTTTTTCCCCCATATAATCCATTTTATCAGATTATTTGCTCAGCATACAGACTGATAAGTAACTGAGCACAGTTAAGTGTTCCAGAATACTCATTTTCTGCAATGTTGTCAACAGCATGTCTTGATCCACACAATCAAAAACCTTTGGGCAGTCAATAAAGCACATGCAAACATCTTTTTGGTATTCTCAGCTTTCAGCCAAGTTCCATATAACATCAGCAGTGATATCCCTCACTCCAAGTCCTCGTCGGACTCTGGCTTGAACCTCTGGAAGTCTCTGTCAATGTATTTGTATTGCAGTCATTTTTGGATCATCTTTAGTAAAATTTACTTGCATGGGATATTAATGATATTGTCCAATGATTTCCACATTCTGTTGGGTCACCTCTTTTTGGAATGGGCACAAATATGAGTGGATTTCTTCCTGTCAGTTGGCCAGGTAGTTGTCTTCCAAATTTCAAGGCATAGAAATGAGTGAGGGCCTCCAGTGCCACATCAATTTGCTGAAAGCGTTCAATTTGTATTTCATCAATTCCCAGTGACTTATTCTTTGCCAATGTCTTCAATGCACCTTGGACTTCTTCCAGCAGTATCATTGGCTCTTGATCATGATACCTCTTAAAATAATTTAATATCAACCATTTCTTATTGGTACAGTAACTCTGTGTATTCCTTCCATCTTTTCACACTTTCTACCTCATTCAATATTTTGCCTATTTGTTGTTGTTAAGTGCCTTTGAGTTGATTCTGACACTCGAGGTTTGAATATATTTTCTTCAATTCTCTCAGGTTAAGAAATGCTGGGTGTGTTCTTCCTTTTTTCCCCTTAATTCCAGGTCTTTACATATTTCATTACAATATGGACTTTGTCTTCTCAAGCTGCACTTTGAAATTTTCTATTCAGCTCTTTTACCTCCTCATTTCTTCCATTTGCTTTAGCATCTATGCTGGAGAGCAAGTTTCAGAGAGCTATAACCTAAGAATACAGTCTTCAGTGTGGACTACACCTTAATAGAAAGAAAAAAATATATCTTCACATGAGCCATAAATAACATCATAATAAATAGAGGAAAGATTGAAATTGCCAAGGATTTCACTTTATTCAGATCCACAATCCATGCTCATGGAAGCAGCAGTCAAGGAACCAAACAGCCTATTGCACTGGGCAAATCTGCTACAAAAGAACTCTGCAAAGTGTTAAAGAGCAAATATGTAATTTTGAAGACTAAGGTGTACCTGACCTGATTCATGGTATTTTCAATCACTTCTTATGCATGTGAAAGCTGAACAGTGAATTGATGTAGTTGAATTATGATGTTTGTGCAGAATATTGAAAGTATCATGGACTGCCAGAACAAACAAATCTGTCTTGGAAGAAGTACAACCAAAATAGTCCTTAGAAATATGGATGGTGCACTTTGGCCTATGTGCTTTGGATATGCTGTCAGAATCAGTTCCTAGAAAAGAACATCATAAAAGAGGAAGACTTTCAATGAAATGGATTGACACAGTGGCTGCAACAATAGGCTCAACCAGAGCAACAATAGTGAGGATGACACAGGATTGGGCAGTGTTTCATATGTTGTGCATTTGATAGCCACCTAACAACAAATACAACACAAGGAAGACCAGTTAATATGACTATGATTAAAATTATGTACCGACCACTAAGGCAATGATAAAGAAATTGAATAATCTTACCAACTTTCTCAGTCTCTAATTGATCAATTTTATCAACTTCTTCAGTCTGAAATTAATCAATCATGCAATCAGGACTCATTGATAATTACTGATGGTTGGAATGTGAAAGTTGGAGACAAAAGAGAAAGATCAGCAGTTGTAAAATATGACTTTGGAGATTAAAAAAAAAAGTTATCATGATAAAATTTTGCAAGACCAACTGCTTATTTATTGCAGATACCTTTTTCAACAACATAAACTGCAACTGTCCTCATGGATCTCACCAGGTGGAATAGAGGAATTAAATAAACTATATCTGAGGATAAAGATGATGGAATAAATTTAATATCATTAACTAGAACAAAGACAGGAGTCACTGTAAAAGAAATCATCAGTTGCTCATATGCATGTTCGAGTTGTGGCTTAAGATAATTAAAACAAGTCCACGAGAGCCAAAATACAACTTTGAGAATATCCCACCTGAATTTAAGAGACCATCTCAAAGAGAGATATGATGCACAAACACTGAAGACTGAAGATCTGACCTTATCTTACATGGGTTATCTTATCTTAAGTTGTCCCTTAACCCATATAAGATAAAACCCTGTAGTGATAAGTATCCCAGGGTGCTGTTGCCTTTGGAGTTCTGTGACCAAGAAACTCTTATCTTGCTGCAGAACAACATCACCTAGGAACACTTAAGCTCCCCTTACCTCTCTTTGACCCCATCCACTTTAGCAGCTACCTGCACCACCCTTTCCTCAGGAAGAACCCTGCATGGATGACTCTAATAGACAGCTTGTTGTACAAAACAAAAAAAGAAGAGATAAGATTTATAAACATACATACACATATATATACCTAAAATAGGGATAACCAAATAAATAAAGTAAATATTAAAGAACTGAGAGGAGAAACAGACAATTGTACAATAATAGTGGGAGACTTCCACATACCACTTTCAATAAATAATAATGTTATAGCAGTTTTAGATCTGAGAGTTTTACAGGAGCTTTAGAGCTGTCACTAAAGAAACTGAGGCCACTCAGAGAGGTGAAGCAGAGTTTCAGACTTTATTAAGCCAGCTGGCACACAGGAACTAACTTCTCCAGATTCTGAGCCCTGAGTGCAGGTCAGTACAGGCTTATACGGGCACAGAATTGGAGACAGAATAAGTTGCAGACCTGTTTGAAGACAGGAGGGAAACCAGAAAATTGGTCCCGCTTGGTAACCTAATTAACATTCTAGCTTGTCTCCCGGGTGGGGAGGATTGGTCAGGCTCAGTAACTTGATTATCATTCTAGCTAGTCTCCTGGGAAGGGAGGCAGTAAGTTAATGTTTTACCTTTTCATGTTCAATAAAAGAAGATGTAAGGAATACACAGTCACTCTACCAGAAAGAATTGGTCAATGTTCAGCTATCTCAGGAGGTCCCATATGATCAAGAACTAATGGGTAAGAAGTGACTGGCTTATAAGCTTTCAAGAGAGAGCCTAGATCCAGAGGTTGCGAAGGAGGGTAGAATCTCGACTGAGTAGTATCCAGTCTATCTGGGCGAGGCTGATGACAGAAGATGGGGATAGGTCTCTTCTGGTATAATAGTGGATAATTGCTATCAGGACTGACTGTGAGGATTGGAAATGTAAAGGTAGACATTTTGTAGCAAAGGAGCAGAGTGTTTGACTTTTCAGACCAGGATGGGACCATCAAAGGAGAAAAGCAGAGTGCGGGACACTATCCAGAGAAACAGTGACACCAGAGATGGAGGCAGAGATGATGACGTGGAGAGATGGAGTGGCTGGGGACTCTAGACCAAGAGAGGGGAGGGTCTGTGTGCTGATGACAGAGGGGCAGGCTTGCAGGGTATACCCTTTGGTTACTAGGACAGGTAGCTGCCAGAAATTCAAGCTGGATTTAGAAAAGGATGTGTAATGAGGGATATCATTGCTGAAGTAAGACAGACCTTGGCTGAAAGCAGAGAATACCAGAAAGATGTTTGTTGTTATGTGCTGTTGAGTCAGTTCCGACCCATTGCAACCTTGTATAGGGTTTCCCAGGGGCCAATGGTGAGCTTGGACCACCAACCTTACAGTTCAAACTAACGTTGCATTCCAGTACATAAGCCCATGTGTTTAATTGACTACGTAAAGGCATCTGACTGTGTGGATCATAACAAATGATGGATCACATTATGAAAAATAGGAATTGCAGACAGTTAATTGTGCTCATGTAGAAATTGTGCATAGAACAACAGAGAGAAGAGAGCAAGGGGATACTTAATGATGTAAAATCAGGAAATGTGTGTCAAAGTTATATCCTTTCACCATACTTATCAATCTGTATGCTGAGCAAATAATCTGAGAAGCTGAGCTATATGAAGAAGTATGGGGCATCAAGATTGGAAGAAGTCTCATTAACAACCTACAATAAGCAGATGATACAACCTTGCTTACTGAATGAGAAGAAGATTTGAAGCACTTACTAATGAAAATAAGAGATTGCACCTGATTGTGGATTACACCTCAATGTAAAGAAAACAAAAATCCTCACAATAAACATCATGGTAAGTGGGGAAAAGATTGTAATTGTCAAGGATTTCATTTTATTTGGATCCACAATCAACAGTCATGGAAGTAGCAGTCAAGAAATCAAATAACATATTGTACTGGGCTAAGGACCTCTGGCAGCATAATAGTTACAAGTCAGGCTGCTAACCTCAAGGTCAGTAGTTCAAAACTACCAGCGGTTCTGTGATATAAAGATGAGGATTCTGTTCCCACAAAGATTTATAACACCGGAAACCCTATACAGAGTCACTATGAGTCGGAACCGATACCAGGGCACACCAATCTACTGCTAGAGACCTCTGCAAAGTGTTAAAGAACAAAGATTTTTATTTGAGGAATAGGGTGTGTCTTACCAAGCTATAGTATTTTCAATTACCTCATATGCATGCCAAAGCAGGACAATGATTAAGGAAGATTGAAGAACAATTGCTGCCTTTGAATTTTGATGTTGGCAAAGAAAATAGAATATACTATGAACTTCCAGAAGAACAAAGCTATCTTGGAAGCACAGTCAGCATGCTCCTTAGATATAAGGATGGTAAGACTTCATCTCAATTACTTTGGGCATGTCATCAAGAGCCACCAGTCCTTGGAGACGGACATCATATTTGATAAAGTAGAAGGTCAGAGAAAACGTGGAACACCATCAAGTAGATGGACTGACACAAAGGATGCAGCAATGGGCTCAAACATAATTGTGCAATTGTGAAGATGGTGAAGGATTGGCATTATTTTGTCCTGTTGTACATAGGGTTACTATGAGTTGGAATTGACTGGATGGCATTTAACAATAAAAACAACATTTCAAATCACTTCTAAGTTACCTAAAGAGCAGATTAGACACAGACACACACACTCACATGTAAGACAGATGCTGCATAAGGATCACCAAGGAATGCCTGGGGTAATAACAAAGAAGAATCAACATGATGCAGATCTAGATTCAATCTTTTAGCATCCAGAACAATAAGAAGATAAACTTTTGTTCTTTAAAGTCACTCATTTGTGGCACTTCTGTTACAGGAGCATTTGGAAACTAAGACGCCCATATAAAACTGGCCTAACTGGGGCTTGAGACCCTTCTGTTTTGAGCATCATTCCAGAGTGGGTGGTGAGGTCTCCCAGTCAAGTCTCAGGACAGAGGGTTATTTTTGAGGACCTCAATCCTGGAGAACAAGTTGGTTTCTTTGGATTTGTATTTTCACTTGTCAACCATTGGTTTGTTTGATTACTTGGGTCATCCAACTTTGACCTCCTCTAGTATGGTGCTGTGGGCTAATATGCTGGACAGAAAGGTCAGTTTGAACTGCAAGATAAGATTGAATCACAAGGCTGGTGGTTCAAGCTCACCAGCCGCTTCTTGAAAACCCTATACAGAATCACTATGAGTCAGAATCAACTTGAAGGCACTTAACAACAACATCCTCTGAGAGGGAGCACAGTGGCTCCATACAATAAGCACTGGATTGCGAACCAAAAAGTCCACCGTTCGAACCTGTCAGTTGCTCCACTAGAGAAAGATGAGGCTTTCTGCTCCCATGAAGATTTAAAGGCTCTGAAACCCTATATAGGGTCACTATGAGTCAGAACTGACACTACACTTATCAACAACATCCTCAGAGAGGAAAATGGATATTTGGCCTTCTCAAGGAAATTATAAATTAGAAGAAGACTTCAAGTTATGTATAGATACAACTTTCCCAAAATCTCTGGTAAAGGCAGAAGAGAAATCAAATTCTTTAGAAAGGGGTGCCCTCTAGGATTCATCCCATCTTCCCAGTCAGGTTCCCACATTTCATATCTCAAAGAGTTTCCTTCTTTTTGTCCTATGCAAATATCCTCCCACCTTTCAGGAAGCTCCTCCCCAACACCCAAGAGTTGATGCCCCAGATTCCTCCTTTCTCCCTCCAATAATTTATGCTAACTCATTGAAGCCCTGGGGGGTTCAGATGTGTGTGGGGGTGTCTAGCTCTAACTACTTGTCTACCAGATTGGCAAAACAGTTCAGGAGAAAAAGGCTTTGGTGTGGTCTCTCAGTGGAGGTCCAGGAAGGGTGTGACCCTTCAAGTTGGGATTTCTGTCCCATGTAAATTTCAGGAAGCCAATTTAATCCTCAGATTTTTCCAGCAGGAAAACTGGTTAGACTACACACACATACCTCTTTAGGACCAACATCAACGCTCTGTCTATACCCAGAATGAGGAAGGAAATATTTTCCTAAGACTGACTCATACTTTTCAAGAGGCCTCACTCTCCTCCACTAGCAAGTCACAAAATAGTACAGAGAAGTATTTACTTCCTTTCTTCTTTCCCATCTTCCTTCCAAACTGTGCTCCTTCAGGCTTCCAGGAACAAGGAAAGAGCTGAATATACAATTGTACCTCTTCCAGGTAAGCTGTAAGGTCAACACTTCCACTGCCCCACTCACTCAGCTGAAGAAGGCAGAATTTAGAAAGATGTACTGGAGAATGATCCTGATTCCTGTTGGTTGTTGTTAAGTGCCGTCGAGTCATTTCTGACCCAGAGTGACCCTGTATAGGGTTTCTGAGGAGCAGCTGGTAAGCTTGAACCGCCAACCTTGCAGTTCAAATGCCTTTGCAGTCTGGCGCATTAAACCACAGCTCCACACCAGGGCTCCAAATAGTCAAGTAAAATCCTTCTCAGGATACTCTAAAATAAGCAGATGCTATTAGCGTAGTGGTTACGAATCGGGCTGCGAACCTTAAGGTCAGCGGTTCGAAACTACCAGCCGCTCCGTGGGAGAAAGATGAGGCTTTCTACTCCCGTAAAGATTTACACCCTTGGAAACCCTGTACAGGGTCGCTATGGGTCGGACCCGACTCGATGGCACTTAACAACAACAACAACATTCTGGTAGCGTAGTGGTTACGAATTGGGCTGCTAATCTCCAGGTTGGCAGTTCGAAACTACCAGCTGTTCCGCGGGAGAAAGATGAGGCTTTAGGTTCCCGTAAGATTTACAGCCTCGGAAACCCTGTACAGGGTCGCTATGAGTCGGAACCACCACCACTTATTAAACAGAGTCCTGGTATGGTGCTGAAGGAGAAGCACTCGACCTCAAGGTTGGCTTGAACGGCAAGGTCGGCAGTTCAAACTCACCAGTCACTCCTTGGAAACCCTATATAGAGTCGCAAAGAGTCCAAACGGATTCAATAGTACTTAACAAGAACAATTCAATTAACGGTGATCTGGTGTGGCGCTGTAGAATAAGCACTGAATGACTAATCATAAGGTCAGCTCTATGGAAACCTTATATAGGGTTGCTATGAGTTGAAACTGACTCGCTGACACTTAACAATATCAATTTAAATGAAGCTATGGCTAAAAAATTGACTGACACAAAATTGACTGATATATGAGTCCCACCCACGTGTAACTGTCTGGCAAAGAACCAATTTAAGGGCTATTTACAGTTCTAGATCAGCAGTCATTATTTTTCCTTTTATCCATATGACTTAAAACAATAGGTCTTGTTAAAATTTCTGCCTCCAGGACTATTATATTCAGGAGATCTGGGATGGACCTTTCATCCCCCAGGCGGTTCTAAAGCAGGTGGTCATGTCTCAGAGTTAGGACTCATTGTTTAAAGCAGAGAATATGAACTGGTAGAACTGTAAAAATTAGAATTTCTAAATAGCTACTCTGCAATTCCAGAGAGGCATTCTTTTAACTAAATAGATAAACAAAGTCTACTTCAACAAAATTCATTCTAAGGAGTAACATATAATTAGAAGGTTATAACTAAGCTGTAGAAGTTTTAACACAGTGATGGAGAGCAATGGAATTTGAGGACTAATTAAAAATACAATGCTGAGCATTGTTTAGTTAGAGACTGATAAAACAAATAGTGCACATTGCCTCACAAGACACTTTATGACTTCTGAAGCTGACAGAAAGACATTTAGTATTAGAAGGTCATACCTAAGGTATCTCATACATTATGCAAAGAAGCATAACCATTCAGCAGTCTACAAATGATATGACTTTGTTCTGATATTTTTATTTGCGGTTTATTTACAATTCTTATGAAGAATTAAAAAAAATTAATTAGCTTTAAATATTATATGGCTGCATGTGTCTAGCATTCCTTTATTAAGTAAACTTTGTATTGAGGACTAGCAACCAAAGACACAAAGAAGAGGGGCTTCAAAATATTCATGGAAAATCTAATCATATTTTAATTCCATTTTTCCATGAACTTTTGGAAGCTCCCTTAGTGCCACCACCACCCCCCACCTCCCATCCCCTGACACCAATTTGCCTGTAATTTAAATGAAGTTAAATAAATCAAGTTAAATTTAGGTGTCAAAATGGAGACAAAGTATATGGTTTGTTGTTGTTAGCTGTCATCAAGTTGGGCTCCAACTCATAGTGAGTGTTATGTATTGAATTATGTCCCCAAAATATGTGTTTAAAATCCTAACCCCTATGTCTATGATTATAAACCTACTTAGGAATGTGTTTTCTCTGCCATGCTAAAGAGGCAGTATTTGCATAGGGTGTGTCCTAAATCAATCTCTTTTGAAATATAAAAGAGCAGATGGAGCAAGCAACCAAGCCAGTAAATATAGATGGTGGGACATAGATATCACACCACCTGATAGCTCAAGGGAACCAGGAAACAGAAGCTGAAAAGAAACTAGGACTTTCCCTCAGAACCAACAGAGACAGAAAGCTTTTCCCTAGAGTCAGTATCCTGAACTCAGAATTCTAGCCTTCTAAGGAGCTCTGGTAGCATAGTGGTTACGAATCAGGCTGCGAACCTTAAGGTCAGCGGTTCAAAACTACCAGCTGCTCCGTGGGAGAAAGATGAGGCTATCTACTCCCGTAAAGATTTACACCCTCGGAAACCCTATACAGGGCCCCTAGGGGTAGGAACCGACTCGATGGCACACAACAACAAAACTGTGAGAAAATACATTTCTGTTTGTTAAAGCCACCTATTTATGGCATTTGCTACAGCAGCACTAGACAACTAAGACAATGACCTTATGTAGTTAAAAACAAAACATTACTTGTTTTGTGCCATCTTCATGATCATCTTGGAGATGTTTGAGTCCATTGTTGTGACCACTCCATCAATCTAATTCATTGAGGGTTTCCCTCACCTTTGTTTGCCCTCTACTTTACCAAACATTATGTCATTTTCCAGTGATTCGTGCCTCCTGGTGATGCATTCAAAATAGGCTAGGAAAGGTCTTGGGAATCCAAAGTTGGCACCACTCATCTGATGGTTTGGCTAGCATGATGCTATCTATGATGCTCAAAACTATGCCAGCATTATTTAAATACCAACAGGGTCACTCACAGTGGACAGATTTCAGGAAGCAAAGCCTGTTTATTTTCCAAAATTAACCAATGAAAATGCTATGGACCACAGACTATTACCCAAAGTACATGGTACAGGTGCAGTATTAAAGAGGAAGTCATCTTGTGGAGGTAAGAAGAAACTTCACAATTTATGTGGCCTGAGATGTGTCTTGAAGATTTAAGAGTTTACTAGGTAAGCAAGGAAAAATGAGAGACAGAACTTACAAGCATGTGGGCCTAGAAGTGTGAAATGGCAAGCAATTTGGATATACTAAGATATAAACTCCCCACTCATCTGTCAGGTTGTCATACTTTGGTGGCTTGCATGTTTTAGTGGTGCTGGAAGAGATGTCACTGGTGTTTCAAATATCACCCATGGTGGATATGTTTCAAATATCACCCATGGTGGATAGGTTTCAGAGGAGCTTCTAGACTAAAAACAGTCTAGGAAGAAGGTACAGGCAGTCCAATTCTGAAAAGTAAGCCACTGAAAACTTTATGAACAGCAGCAGAACATTGTCTGATATAATGCCGGAAGAAAGGCATTCAAAATACAACCAAGGAAGAGTGGCCTCCTAAAAGTAGATTCAACTTTAATGACACAGATGGAGAAAAGCTTTCAAGACCTTCATTTGTTGATGTGGTATGACTCAAAGGAGAAGAAACAGCTGCAAATATCCATTAATGATTGGAATGTGGAATGTACAAAGTACGAATCTAAGAAAATTGGAATGCTATAAAAATGAAATGAAACACATCCTAGGCAAAACTGAGCTGAAATGGACAGGTAGTGGCCATTTTGAATTGGGCAATCATATGATTTACTATGCCAGGAATGGCAAATACAAGAGGAATGGTGTCACATTCATTTTCAAAAAGAACATTTCAATATCTGTCCTGAAATACATAAACTGTCTGTGATAGGATAATATCTACACACTTATAAGGAATACTGAAGTATTAGTGTGGCGCTGTGGGTTAATGCACTAGACTGCAAAGTTGGTTTGAACTGCAAGATTGGCAGTTCAAGCTCACCAGCCACTCCTCAGAAATCCTATATAGTGTCGCTACGGGTCGGAATCAACTCGACAGCACTTAACAACAACAACATAAGGAAGACGAGCAAATGCAACTATTATTCAAATATACATACTAACCACTAAACTAATGATGAAGAAATTGAAGAATTTTACCAACTTAAGTCTAAAATTAAATTAATCAAACATTCAATCAAGATACATTGATAAACACTAGTCATTAAAATGTGAAAGCTGTAAATAGAGAAAAGATCAATAGTTGGAAAATATAGTCTAGGTGATAGAAATGACACTGAAGATTACATGATGAAATTTTATGAGACTAATGACTTATTCATTGAAAATAGTTTTTTTTCAATAACATAAATGGTGACTATCTATACACATGAACCTCGCCAGATGAAATACACAGGAATCAAATTGAATATATATGTAGGAAGATACAATAGAGAAGCTCAATGTCATCAGCCAAAACAAGGTCAGGGGCCAACTGTGGAACAGACCATCAATTTCTCATAAGCAGATACATGTTGAAATGTTCCAACAAACTGATGCAGAATTGGAAGTACTCACAAATCTATGCCAGATTAGCTATCTGGCCAATCAATTGAATGAGATCCTTATGTGTGCCCATTCCAAAAGAAAGGGGATCCTACAGAATGTGGATATTAGCGACCAGTAGTATTAATATTACATGTATGTAAAATTTCCTGAAGGTGCCTCAAAATGGATTGCAGTAGTACGTTGTCAGGGAGCTGCCAGAAATTCAAGCTTAATTCAGAAAAAGTTGTGAAATGAGGGATATAATTACTAATGTCAGATGAATCTTAGCTAAAAGCAGAAAATACCAGAAAAATGTATTTTATTAACTATGCAAAGGAGCTCTGGTAGCGTAGTGGTTACGAATCGGGCTGCAAACCTTAAGGTCAGTGGTTCGAAACTACCAGCCGCTCCACGGGAGAAAGATGAGGCTTTCTACTCCCGTAAGGATTTATACCCTTGGAAACCCTGTACAGGGTCTCTATGGGTCGGAACCGACTCGACGGCACTCAACAACAACATGCAAAGGTATTAGACTGTGAGGATCACAACAAACTATGGCAACATTGCAAAGAATGGGAATCCAGGCATTTAATTGCTCATGCAGAACTTGTATGTAGACCAACATGCAGTCATTCAAATAGAACCAAAGGATACTATGTGGTTTCAAATCAGGAAAATTGTGTGTCAGGTTTGTATCTTCCACCATACTTATTCTGTCTGTATGTTGAGCAAATAATACAAAAAACTGTATTATATGAAGAAGAATGGGGCATCAGGATTGGAGAAAGTTTCATTAACAACCTGCAATATGCAGATGACACAACCTTGTTTGCTGAAAATGAAGAGGAATTGAAGCACTTACTGATGAAGATCAAAGACTACAGCTTTCAGTATGGATTACAACTCAATGTAAATAAAACAAAATCCTCATAACTGGACCAATAAAAAAAAAATCATGATAAAAGATTGAAATTGTCAAGAATTTCAATTTACTTTGATCTCTATCAACACTCATTGAAGCAACAGTCAAGGATATTAAAGCAAATAGTGCATTGGGCAAATTTGCTGCAAAAGACCTCTGCAAAGTATTAAAGATAAAAGATCTCAATTTGAGGACTAAGGTGTGTCTGACCCAAACCATTGTACTTTCTGTTGTCTCATATGCATATAAAAGCTGTACAATGAAAGAAAGAAAAAAAAAAAGAGTAGAGAATAATTGATGCATTTGAATTATGGTGTTGGCCAAGAATACTGAAGTACCATAGACTGTCAGAAAAACAAACAAAATTCTGGCTGTCTTGAAGAAGTACAACTAGAAAGAACCCTTAAGAGTGAGAATGGCAAGATTTCATCTTATGTACTTTGGATCTGTTATCAGGAGGGACCAGTCCTTGAAAAAGGACATCATGTTTGTAAAATATCAGGTTAACAAAAAAGAGGAAGACCCCCAATGAGATGGATTGACATACTGACTTCAGCAGTCGACTCAAACACCTAACAGTTGTGAGAATGGTGCGGGACAGGGTAATGTTTCATTCTGTTTTGCACAGGATCACTGTGATAGTTAAGGTTTTGTGTCATCTTAACTGGGCCTGGAATCTTAGTGGTTTGGTAGTTAAGATGTAGTTATCACTTTCATGGTAAGATGAATATGATGCAATCAGTCCTATGATGTGCTCTAATGTGATCCATTCTGATCTGCTCTGATCAATTCTGATATGATGTAGTTATTCTATATGTTGTAAATCTTCTGACTTTTAAAATGTTAATGAGGTCAGAAAAAATCTACAGGATTAGGTTGTATTTTAGTTCAATCTCTTTTGAGATATAAAAGGAAAGAGAAGTCAGCAGAGCTCAGAGTGAACTACTATCACCAAGAAAGAAGAGCCACAAGTGGACTGTATACTTCTAACCTGGAGTCCCTGTACTGTAAAACTCCTAGAATCGGGGATGCCAAGATACATGGATTCTCCAAGGAATACTGGGCTTGAAAAAAGAGAAGGCCTTTTTCCAGAGCCAGTGCTCTGAAATTTTATTTCTAGCCTCCCAAACATTTAGAAAATAAACTTCTGTTTGTCAAAGACATCCACTTGTGGTATTTTCATTATAGTGTTGTTGTTGTTAGTTGTTTTCAAGTTGGTTCTGGCTCATAGTGACCATACTAACAACAGAATGAACACTGCCTGGTCCTACATCATCCTCACAATCATTACACTTGAGCCCATTGCTGCTGCCAATGTGTCAATCCATCTTGTTGGATCTTCCTCTTTTTCTCTGACTCTTCTCTTTATTAAGCATGATGTCCTTCTCCAGGGTCTGGTTCCTTGTGATATGTTTGAAGTATGAGAGATGAAGTCTGGCCACCTTGATTTCTAAGAAGCATTCTGGCTATACATCTGCCAACACAGATTTGTTTATTCTTCTGATACTCTGCGGTACTTTTAATATTATTCTCCAACACCATAATTCAAATGCATCAATTCAACTACAGACTTCTTTATTGCATTGTCTAATGCAATATGTTATTAGGTTTGTTAATTGCTGCTTCCCTGAGTGTTGGTAGTGGATCAAAATAAAATGCAGTCTTTGACAACTTCAATCTTTTCTTCATTTATCATGTTATTAGTCCAGTGGTGAGGATTTTTGCTTTCTTTACACTAAGGGGCAACCCATACTGAAGACTGATCTTTGATCTTCATCTGCTGATGTGCTCTTCACTTTCAGCAAGCAAGGATGCATCATCTGCATATCACAGGTTGTTGATGAGTCTTCCTGCAATCCTTATTCCACATTCTTTTTCATATAATCCAGATTCTCAGATTATTTGCTCAACATACAAATTAAATAAGTATGGTGAAAGAATA
>NW_006408584.1:8970915-8972872 GCF_000296735.1 Chrysochloris asiatica
CTCTTGAAATGTTTGAACATCAACCATTTCTTTGTAGTCCAGTGACTCTGTTCATCTTCTTTTGGTGTTTTCTGCACCATTCAATATTTTGTCCATAGAACCTATCTCTATTTCAAGTTGAGCGTTTAATTTTCTCTTCAGTTCCTTCAGATTGAGAAATGCTGAGGATGTTCTTCCCTTTTAGTTTTCTAACTCCAGGTCTTTTCAGATTTCATTATGACACGTTACTTTGTCCTTTCAAGCTGACAATTGAAATGTTCTGTTCAGCTCTTTTGTTTCCGCATTTCTTATTCACTTTTAGCATCTCTATGCTGGAGCACAAGTTTTAGAGTCTCTTCTGACATCCATTTTGGTCTTTTCCTGCCTTCTTGTTTTCTTAATAGCCTTTTGTTTTTTTTCTGTATGATGTTCTTAATGCAATCCCATAAATCTTCTTGTGTTCAGTCATTGATGCTTAATGCATCAAATTTGTTCCTGAGATGATCTCTAAATTCTGCTAGGATATGTTCAAGATCATATTTTGGTTCTCTTGAACTTGTTTAATTTTCTTCAGCTTCAGCCTGAACAATTGATGGTTTATTCCACAGCTGGCCTCTGGCCTTGTTTTGGTTGATGATATTGAGCTTTCCCACCATCTCTTCCCACAACTGTACTAAATTTGATTACTGTGCATTCCATCTGGTGAAGTCCAGGGATACAATCATGTTTTTAAAAGGTATTTGCAGTGACTATAACTTTTTATAGTTGTCAGTCTGCTAGTTTGTCATACTGTGGTAGCTTGTGTGTTGATGTGATTCTAGAAGCTATGTCATGGGTATTTTAAACACCAGCAGGGCCATCCACGGTTGATAGGTTTCAGCTGATTTTGCAGATGAAGATACATTAGCAAGATGGACTACTTCTGAATATTTACTCATTGAAAACCTTATGAAAGCAGTGAAACATCATCAGCACCAGAATACTGAATATTGAAACATGACGAAGAACACCAGAATATTGTCAGATATAGTGCCGCAAGATGAGTCCCTCAGGTTGGAAGGTGTTCAAATTATGACTGTAGAAAAGCTGCTGTCTCGAAGTTGACTGTGATGATGCAAATGGAGTAAAGCATTCAGGTCCCTCATTTGCTAATGGCATACAACTCAAAATGAGGAGAAACAGCTGTAAACATCCATTAATAATCAGAGCATAGAATGTATGACATATGAATCTAGGAAAATTGGAAATTGTCAAAGATGAAATGGACCACATAAGCATTGATATCTTAGGAACTAGTGAGTAGAAATGGACGGGTATTGGCCATTTGGAATCTGAAAATCACATGGTTTACTATGTCAGGAATGACAAATTGAAGAAGAATGGCATTGCATTTATAATCAAAAAAGAACATATAAAGTTCTGTCTTCAAGGACAACACTATCTGTGATAGGATAATATCCATACACCTTCATAAAGCCCAATTTACACCACTATTATTCAAATTTATGTGCCAATCACTGTTGCCAGTGATGATGAAATTGAAAAATACTACCAAATTCTTCAGTCTGAAATTGATCAAACATGCAATCAAGATGTATTGATAATTACTGATGATTGGAAAGTAAAAGTTGGAACAAAGGGGAAGGATCAGTAGTTAGAAAATATGGCCTTGATGATAGAAATGATTCTGGCAATCACATAATAGAATTTTGCAAGTACAATAACTTCTTCATTGCACATACTTTTTTGAAATAATATAAAAGATGACTATACACATGGACCTCACCCAGTGGAATACACAGAAACAAGTTGACTACATGGAAAGAGAAGGTGGAAAAGTGCCATATCATCAGCAAAAACAAGGCCAGTGGCAGACTATGGAACAGACCATCAATTGCCCATGTGCAAATTCAGGCTGAAGCTGAAGAAAATTAAAACAAGTCAACAAGAACCAAAATATGAACTTGAATTTAGAGAT
>NW_006408584.1:8973678-8988521 GCF_000296735.1 Chrysochloris asiatica
GATAAAGACATGAAGTGACAAGTTTTCAAGAGGGAGTTTAGTTTCAGAGTGTGCCTGGGAAGGTAGAGTTCCCACTGAATGGTTTTCATCTTGTCTATGAAAAGAGAAGATGAAAAGAGATGGAGATAAGATACTTTTGATTTAGTAGTAAGTAATTGTTATCATGACTAATTGCTATTGTCACAACTGTAAAGGTAGAAGTTTTGTAACAAAAACAGGGGAGTAGTTAATCCTACAGTCCGGAAACAGAGGCCCCTAGGATGATCAAGGGAGAAGAGCACAAGAAGAAGGGGGGCCCTCTCCAGAGAAGCAGCAACAGACACCAGAGATAGAGGCAGAGATGAGGACATGGAGAGAGAAAGCAGCTGAGGACTCTAGACTCATGGAAAGAGAAAGACTGAGTGCTGGTGACCAGGAGGTAGGCTTACAAAATGTGCCCTTTGGTTGTTTAAATTATTATATATTCCTGAGTGTTTTTGTGTACATTCCCCCCCCACACACACACAAATAAAGCCCAGAAAATAAATAAATACATACAATAGTTAAAAAAAAAAGAAAATAAAAAATGGAAGAAACACACAGAGTCACTGCATCAAAAAGAAATGGCCGAAGGTCAGCCATTTCAAGGATATCATATAACCAAGAGCCATTGATCCTGAAGGAAAAAGTCCAAGGTGCATTGAAAGCATTGGCAAAGAACAAGGCACTAGGAATAGATGGAATACAAATTGAAATCTTCAAACAAATGGATACAGTACTGGAGGCACTCACTCATCTATGCCAAGAAATTTAGAATTTGGAGGACAGCTATGTGGCCAACTGACTGGGAGAGATGCGTATTTGTGTCCTTTCCAAAGAAAGGTAATCCAATGTAATGCGGAAATCATAGGACTATATCATTAATATCCCTTGCAAGTAAAGTTTTACTAAAGATAATACAAAAATAGCTGCAACCATACATTGAAAGAGAATTTCCAGAGGTTCAAGCTGGAGTCAGCAGAAGACATGGAATGAGGACTATCATTGCTAACATCAAATGGATCTTAGCTGAAAGCAGAGAATACCAGAAATGTGTTTGCCAGTGATTTGTTGACTATGCAAAGACTTTAGATTGTGTGGATCATGACAAGCTATGGAAAACATTGGGAAGAATGAATATTCCAGACCACTTAATTGGGCTCATTAGGAACCTGTACACAAACCATGAGCCAGTTATTTGAACAGAAAAGGGAACACTGAATGCTTTAAAATTAGGTGTATGCCAGGGTTGTATTCTTTTACCATACTTATTCAATCTGCATGCTGAGCAAATAATCAGAGAAACTGCATTTTATCAAGCTGGATTATATGAAGAGATACATGGCATCAGGATTGGAGGAAAACTGTGCTATTCAGAGGATACAACCTTACTTTCTGAAAGAGAAGAGGACTTGAAATACTTTCTGATGAAGATCAAAGACCACTGCCTTTGGTATGGTTGCATCTCAATTTAAAGAAAATAAAAACCCCCATCACTGGATCAATAAACAACATCCATATAAATGGAGAAAAAATTGACGTTGTTAAAAACTTCATTTTGCTTGGATCAACCATCAACACTCATGGAAGCAGCAATCAAGAAATCAAAGGATATATTGCATTAGGCAAATCTGCTGCACAAGACCTTTTTATAGTGTTGAAGAGCAAAGATGTCAGTTTGAGGACCCAGGCTTTGGTATTTTCAATAGCCTCATATGCATGTAAAAATTGGACAGTAAATAAGGAAGACCACAGAAGAATTGATGCAACTGAATTATGTTGTTCTATCAATGGGCTCAAGTGTGGCAACAATTGTGAGATTGGCCTAGGATCAGGCAGTGTTTTGTTCTGTTGTGCATTGGGTCGCTATGAGTTGGTACCGACTCGATAGCACCTAACAACAGCAACAACAACAGTAGAATATTGCAAGTATCGTGGACTGCCAAAAGAACAAACAGATCCATGGAAGAAGTACAGCCAGAGTGTGCCTTGGAAGCCAGAATGGCCAGACTGTCTCTCATACTTTCGACATATTATCAGGAGGGACCAGTGCCGGGAGAAGGATATCATGTTTGATAAAAGGGAGGATCAGAGAAAAAGAGGAAGACCCCCAGCGAGATGGATTGTCACAGTGGCAGCAGCAATGAGCTCAGATGTAGCAATGATTGTGAGATTGGCCCAGGACCAGGGGCAGTGTTTTGTTCTATTGTGCATAGGGTTGCTATGAGTCAGTACTAACTTGATGGCACCTAACAACAACAACAACAACATAGTTGTTTTAAAAAAGGTATTTGTAATAAATATGTCATTGGACTTGCAAAATTCTACATAGGATCTGCAGCATCATTTCTATTACCAAGGCCATATTTTCCAACTCCTGATCTTTCCTCTTTGTTGCCACCTTTTGCATTCCAATCCTCGGTAATTATCAATACATCTTGATTGCTTGTTTGATCAATTTCAGAGGAAAGATGTTGGCAGAATTTTAACATTTCTTCATCACTGGCTTTAGTGGTTGGTTGGTAAATTTGAATAATACTGGCATTAACTGGTCTTCTTTGTAGACATGGATAGTTTCCTATCACAGATACTATACTTTAAGATATACTATCACAGATATTATACTTTAAGATATATCTTGAAATGTTTTTTGATAATGAATATGACACCATTCTGCAATTTTTCCTTTCACACCAAATCTGCAATTTTTCCTTCCCAGCATACTAAACCATATGATTGTCATATTCTAAATGGCCTATACCTGACCATTTCATCTTACTAATACCTAGGATATTGATCATTATGAATTCCATTTCATTTTTTGACAACTTCCAGTTTTCCTAGATTCATACTTCATACATTCCAAGTTCTGATTATTAATGGATGCTTACAGCTGTTTCTCCTCATTTTAAGTTGTGCCCAATCAGCAAATGAAGATACCAAAAGCTTTACTAGATTGGTGTCATGAAGTTCAACTCTACTTTGAGGAGACAACTTTCCCTAGTTGTATTTTGTGTGCCTTCCAACTTGAGGGATTTATCCTCTAGTACTATATTTAACATGGCACATAACAACAACAACAACTATATATATATATTTAACAATATTCTAGTGGTAGAGAGCTCTTACGAGTCGAGCTGCCAACCTCAAGGTCAGCAGTTTGAAACTACCAGCGGTTTCGTGGGAGAAAAATGAAGCGTTCTGCTGCAGTAATGATTTACACGTTCGGAAACCCTTTGCAGGATCGCTATGAGTCGGAACCGACTCCACAGTGCTTAGCAACAACAACAATTCATCATATTTCAAAATCCAGTGTTTTGGGGCTGATAGTGTTCCACTGCTATTCATAAGAATTTTCAGGGGCTAAACATTCAGAAATAGTACGTCTTTCCTTCTTCCTAATCTTAATTTGGAAGCTCAGCTTAAACCTGTTCACCATAGGTGACAGTCCTGATATTTAAAATACTGGTGGTATAGCTTCCAGCATCACAGCAACACACAGTAGGACAAACTGGCAGATGATTGTTGGAAGGGTTAATACTGCAGAAAGATTTGAAAGTGACAACATGAGTTAATCTTTTTTATAAAAAGAGGTGAAAATGTAATGTTCTAGTGCAATTGCAAAGAATGTTTATTGAGTACGTGGAAAGAAAGAAGGCTAAGGTTTCTTGAATAGAAAATGGGCTGAGAGTTATTAGAACTAAAATGTCCTGTTATTTCAGGTGCCAATAAAACTACTTTTAAAAAAATATATGGTTTCTCCATCAGTCCATCCCTTTAGGAAAAATTGGGCTTTGATTCATTTGTAAACCAAACTCCTCACTTGCAAAATGGCACTTTGCTTGGGTAACATGTCCGAGTGTTGAAGCTGTTACACATCTCTTGAGCTCTGCTTCCAACCTATTTCTGACCTTTGATGTCATGATGATGAGCGAGCACAGCTACATCAACCTTGGACTACTTACTAGAAGTAGCCATGTGCAGCAGCATGATAGTACCTGGAGCAAGCTTAGTGGGGTTGTAACCCACTTCTTGTGGTCAGAACTCGGAGTGAGGCATCTTGAACCCTATATGTGCCAGGGACGGAAAGACACCGGGAATTGCATAATGTTTCCCCTCTCCTAGTCAGCAATTCCTGACCTAGTTGCGGAACAAGTCCAGTCTGGCTGCAGGAGCCACCTAGAACGTCAGTCTTGAAATCCACTTTTCCGGGTTTTCAGAGCAACCGGAGGGGGATGAAGGCGGTACCGGAGTAAGAAGACTTGAGTTGGGCGGGGTGCATGGAAAGTGACCCGAACGTGGGGGTTGGTCAGAAGCTGGGGATGGGCTCAAAGAGAGGCCAGAAGGCGGAGCGTAGGGATGGTGGGGGCGGCAAGAGGGCGTGGTTGGGCGCTGGGGCGTGTTCAGAGTGCTGGACAGGGGCCTAGGAGGCGGGCACATAGGAACTGAGATGAGGAGGAGCCAGTTGGGCCTCCAAGTGAAAAAAAAAAAAGGGGGTCGTTTTCATTGCAGAACGTGTTGTCAGATTTCTGCAGGTGTTTTTTTTTGTGTTTGTTTTTAATTTTAGTAAAATTTCTCTTAAACTTAAAACAGCAACACATTTTTTTTTCATTAAAATTGAGAAACTGCAAATAATCTAAAAAGACTCCAACCACTCAGAGCAACCATTGAACATTCTTCTGTGGTTTCATTTAGTGCCTTCTAGCTGTGGGCTTTACTTAGAAATGTCATTTAGATTTCATAGTGGAATCACCGGGAAGACCTGAAGAGCTTTTAATTGCAAGGTAGTTAGGTTGCCTTGAAGACTCCATAGGTTTGTAGTTGGAAGGTTAGTGAGCACTTTGTTTTATGTCCCAGGTGGGCTTCTTAGAAGTATTTTTCTTGGTGTCCTCAATGCTACGGTCAGAAAAGTTGCGGGGGAAATCCTGAGTGTTCTGCTCACCGACAATTATCAACTACGTATCAGCAGTCAGGCGCCCACACTGAACTACGGGATCCCACCGAACAGTAAACACCTGGGCAGCTAGCTCTTGCCCCTTGGTGGTTTGACTTGAGTGGGGACTCCCCACACCAGCTCCGCCCCGCCCCTGCGGTCGATCCTGGCGCTCCCACTGGTTCGACTCGCCCCTTTCGCCCCGCCTCACCTTCGGCTGCCGCGAAAACCCGGCGGGTATTCTGGGCCGGGACCCGCGCCTCTGCGCCGCCCGGCGGTCCGCACTGGGCATGCTCGGCACCGGCCGGCTTGGGCACCAGTAGGTGGGAAGCTCCGCGCTCCCAGCCGTCTGCAACGCAGCCGGCATCGCTGCCAGCTCCAGCTCCTACGGAGGCGGCTCGCCCGCGGTAGGTGCTGTCGGGCTCGGAGTGCAGCGGTAGAAGCTCTCGGTTGGCCATGGCTAGGGGCGCACGGCAGCCACCTGAGTGGTGCGGCAGCGTCAGGTTAGCAGGGGCGCCCGGCGAGACAGGGTGGCGGGGCGCAGGCACGGTAGCTCTGCGCGAAACTGGTGGCCGAGTCGTGCCGCGGTAACCGCGGCAGCGGTGGCGAGCTCTGGCTGGGGAACTTTGGGGCGATGGGCTATCAGTGGTGACTGCGCACTGGGAGGCGCCCGAGGTCCCAGCAGTGGCTCCTGGGGGTCGCTGGATGCCGCGAGATCCGCGCGGGGCGGAACCGGAGTGGTATGTGAACGACTGCGTCCCGGGCTCATGCCATACCTTTGGAGCTGGGGTTGGTGGTGATGGAGAACTAGCGTCTCCCTTGTACTGCGGAGCATTATCCAGGTCTCTAGCGCGCCTGATGCCCCCACCCCCACCCTCACCTCCCAAGCTGCGGCGAGGGCCTTTGGGCTCCGGATCGCTCGCATCCTGGTGCCTCAGTTTCCCCCCTGGTAAAGGGAAATGGGTGACTAGTCCGAGTACCAAAGGCCTTAGTTGCGGGCTCTGCGTTGGGAATCAGAAGGGTGCAGTGTCCTGATGCTGCAGGAGTGCGGGGTGGGTGCTGTGGGTGCCGCGTGCCGCCTCCAACTCGGGCTCTCAGAGTTTGTCGCATTTGACTCTAGCAAGTTAACATCGAATTGCTTCATGGCTTGGAATAGGGTAAAACATGCTTCTTTGACTTAAAAGACAAAGTAATTGCAGAGCCAATTTATTTAAAACCTTATCTACCTGCTTTCCCCTCAGACACACACACACACACACACACACACACACACACACAACCTTGAGCTTGCAAGTTGCAAAATTTAAAAAGCAAGCTGGCAAAAAAAAAAAGAGAAATAATGTTTGTGAGATCATTATCGGCACACTGGAGAAAACCTATTATGGAAGAATTGCTATTGTTTTCAGGATAATTGTTACAGAAAAGTTTGGTTACTGTAGCAATATTTATTTTGTGTTATCTTAGTTTTATATTAAAAGCTTAGAAATCTAGCATTGCAGAATCGTAATGTGTTTTGTAAAGCTTTCTCACTTTTGTTTCTAGATGAAACAGTTTTTTTTCAGTTGCTGCTATACTTGAACATTGTAAAATTGTTCAGGATGAAATGCAAGATAGAAGACTGGTTTTCAGAAGACAGTAAGCTAGAACAATGTACTTCCACAGGCATTTTACTTATACAAAAAATTCAGTTTTGTAGGTTCCACTGAGGTTTTCATTAATGGGTTATTCCTAAAACACTTAGCACAGCTACCACTATTAAAATTATTGGATCTAATTTGTTGTTTGTAAGTGTGGTCGAGTTAGTTCAGGAAAACAATCGTGTTCTAGTGGAAACTGGTTCTCTCTCTTACTAAAACTGTTTACCTAAATACCACTAACTGGGTTCTATTGTTTTATTTATTAAGTTATAATAACATTTATTATTTATTGCTTATTACAGAACTTCTTGTTTGCATTCTTAATAGACTATAAAAGTGCATTCACTTTAAATTGTGAATATCTAATGCCATTAGATTGTGAATAGCCTTTAATATTCTTGCTTGTTAGTCTGATTGTACCATCTTCAGTTCCAGATACAGCACACAAGTGGGTTCTATGTTGTGCTTATACATGACCAAAGTTTAATAACAGAAAGGTGTTGAAATGTTCAGACAACACATGTTTACTATTAAAATCTGCCTTAAAATACAGCATGTATGTATACCTTATCTTGTCCCTGTGAAGACTGTATTCCCAAGTGGAATTCCATCGAGTCTCAGTTTACAGTTATTCTTGGCACAGAGGACAACAGCTAGATCTCAGTTTCCTTTTTGTGCATATAAGTTTTAACGTAGACCAGTCAGTCCCCCTTTGGGTCTAAGAAAGTCTGGTTACGTAATTTCTGAGTGTTAGCAAAAGACAATGGAATTTGACAAAAGATTATATTTAAACATAGTGATTGCTCTTAACTTCAAGGACTCCACTTCTTCTAACCTAAAACTAACACATCCAACAGGATTTAGGTTGGAACAGGGTAGTAGTATTACTGCCAATGAAGACAAAAAATAGCAAAGTCAACATTGTATTCAAATTAGGAAACAGGCAATAATTTCTTCTTGTATTTTATGTTGGGTACTTGTGGTTCAACTGCTAGGCACAAACATTTAGTTTTATCTTCATGTCTTTCAATTTATACACTGTATTGTGTGTGACATTAGAAATGCAGAGCAAGCCATTACCTTTCAAAATAGACCTTTCCCTATTCATGTGATGGCAACTCCGCACTTATCTTGCATTGTAAATGTTTGAGACTACTTACTTGAACATTGCTTAATTTGGATCTTTTAATTATTGCTTACTTCAGTGCAATAACTCAAATACCAGATAATATTGTGACAAAGATGCTTTTAACTTCCAACACAGTGCAGTCAAATTTTATAGACACATGTCACTTATTTTAAATTCACAAATCATGCAAATACTATCAGTTCCCTGTGGTGATGCAGGATGGTGCGCTGGACCACAAGGTCAGTTTGAGTCACAAGTTCAGTGGTTCAAAACCACAAACTGCTCCTTAGAAACCCTATATAGGATTGCTATGAGTCAGAACTGTCTCGATGGCACTGAACAGCAACAACCTGGCTAAATATTTGGGGCTTTCGCATGTCCTTTTCTAGCCAGACTCAGGTGGACACTTGAAGTTTTGACATTTCGTGATCGATGATATATGACATTAAAATTAGAAATATACTTAGGTACCAATAGTTGATCATAAGGTTGCTATAATTCCTCCGTAGTGTTGTAGGATAAGAACATGACTGCTAAATACAAGGTCAGTGATTCAAGGACTCACCAGATGTTCCTTGGAAACCCTATACAGGGTCACTATGAGTTGGATCTGATTCCACAGCACTTATAACAACGTAATACCTCCCTAAGAAGTTGTGATGGCATTGTGGGTTAAGTGTTGAAATGCTAACTGCAAGGTCAGTAGTTCAAACCTAACAGCTGCTTCATGGGAGAAAGATGAGGCTTTTTGTTCCAGTAAAGATTTACGTACTCAGAAATCCTAGGGAGTAATTCTCATGTGTCCTATAGGTACCCTAGGAGTCAGAATCAACACTATGGCATTGTTGTTAATGCCATCCAGAGCTGATATCTCCCTATAAAGGACTCCTGGTGTGGTGGTGTAGGATAAGCATTGGACTACTAACCCCAACGTTAGTAGTTCAAACCCACCAGCTACTCCTCAGAAACCAGCATTGTTATTTAACAACAACAGCATAATGTTCAAAGGATTGAGAAGTTTGCATGATTATGTGATAATAGCAAGTTAAGAATTATCAGAAAGTTTGTACGTTATACTCAAAACAGAAGTCCTATGGTGTTACTGGTCTTGCTTCAGCTTCCACATGAGGCCCTATTAAAATACCATATTTTTTTCTTTTATAGTTAGGCCCCTGGGGCTGCAAAAATGAATAAGGCATAGTGACTCACAACTTAGTCAGAGACTAAGGACAATTAAATTGCAGTACAACAGTACAAGGTAAGTGCTGCACGAGTGGTATGCACACAGGGCTGAGAAGACAGCAAGGAGCCCTTCAGGAAGAGGTAATACTTCCATGGGATTTGAATGAATGCCTGAGGAATGGTAGGAACCTTCAAGGCAGTGAAGTGGATGTTCCAGGTAAAAGGAACAGCATCATGGTGGTAGGCAGAAAAATGGCACTCCCAAAGATGTCCACTTCCTGATCCCTGGAAACTAACTGTATTATTTTACATGGTAAAAGGGACTTTGCAAATATGATTAAAGATCTTGTGATGGGAAGATTATCTGGGAACAACTAGGTGGACCCAACATAGTCACAAGGACCCTTATAAGAAGAGGTAGAGGTCATTGTTAGAGTGATGCAATGTGAGAAGGCTTAGCTGGCGATTGCTGACATGGAAGATGGAAGAGGTCCTCAAGCCAAAGAATGCTGGCAGTCTCTAGAAACTGGAAAAGGCAAGGAACAAGTTTTTCCATACCAGAAGGAATGGAGCCCTGCTAACACTATTTTAGCTCAGCAGGCCCGTGTTGGGGAGTCCTGGTGTGCTACTGTAGTATAAGCACTGGACTGCTACCTATGGTTGTTGTTAAGTACCGTGGAGTCGGCTTCAACTCATAGTGACCCTACACAGGGTTCCCAAGGCTGCAAATCTTTACGGGAGCAGACCGCCTTATCTTTCTCCCGCGGAACCACTGGTAGTTTCAAACTGCCGACCTTGAGGTTAGTAGCCCGATTCATAACCAACTACGCTACCAGAGCTACCTGTGGTAGGCAGTTCAAACTCATCAGTTTCTCCCTGGAAACAGGGTCACTAGGATCTGACTCTACAGTACTTAAGAACAACAACAAAGATGCATGTTGGACTTTTATGAAATGATAAATTTGTATTGTGTTAAACCACATAATTTATGGTAATTTGTGAAAGTGGCAATATAAAGTTAATATAATAGAATTTGGTGTTGCTAGAGTAGTAGGCAGGGGTAGGAAAAGAAGGATGAAGTGGTCCTTTTATTGTAGTGGTGAACTAGATGTTATGTATGCTAGACACCTGGTTACACAATGGTTAAGCGCTCACCTACTAGACAAAAGGCCAGTGGTTCAAACTCATCAACCACTCCTACTACTCTAGCAAAGATTGGTGGTGGTGTCAGTTCTAACTCATAGCGACCCTCTATAGGATTTACAGGAGTCCTGGTGTGGTGCTGTGGACTAACGCACTGGACTGCAAAGTCAATTTGAACCACAAGGTCGGTGCTTCTTGGAAACCTTATACAGGGCTGATGTGGGTTGGAACTGACTCGATGGCATTTAACAAAACAATATATGGTTTCCAAGGCTGTAAATCTTTACAGGAGCAGAAAACTTCAACTTTCTCCTCCGAGAAGCTGGTAGTTTTGAACTGCCAACCATGAGGGTAGCAGCCCGACTTGTAACCACTATGCTACCAGAGCTCCTTACAGACTAGGAAATCACTTGTGACAATTCTACTGTGTCATCTCCAATATGAGTCATAATCTACTCAACAGCACACAACAGATGTTATGCCAGAGAGTGTGGATTTATCCTATTATATAGGTTCTTGTTGTTATTGTTGTTAAGTGCCGTTGAGTCAGTTCCAACTCATAACAACCCTGATTAGGGTTTTCGAGAAATAGCTGGTAGGTTTGAACTGCTGACCTTGTGGTTCACCTTCCAATGCTGATTCTATAGTGCCACAGTAGACAGTGAAAAAAATGTGTTAAATGGGAGTGTTAAATGGGAATATGACATGAATGAATAGATTGCTGCCAGATTTGTCTTTCTAAAAAGAAGAATATAGCCAAACCCCAAGTTTCATAGAACAGTTTGGCAAAAAGGTGTCTAACTAGAGGTAGTTGGTGAGCAGTAGAGCTCTAAAATCCGCTATCATTCTGTGTCACAATTCAGTTCCCTGGATTGATCTGATATGACAACATTTGTATGTATATGTGAAATTAACAGTTTAAGAAAAGTCTTAACTTACGCTTAGAGAAATAACACCAGGCTAGCAAAGTACAGCAGAAGAGTAAAACCAGTTTGCAGTTTGACTACTTTGTTTGTGCTTGCTCATTTCCCCCTTGCTCTGCTGTGTACATACCATGCAGACATGAGCAGAGGAGGATTGTGACAGCTCAAGTGTATATTAAAAATGATGAGATTTAACCTGGATCAACTCTGACCACTTGGTAATGGCTGCTTGCAGTGCCTGTGGACTTGTAGTGGCTATGCTGGGAAAATGCCACACTCAGTTGGTGCTGTCTACCATGTGCTCCATATCTGATGAGATGTTGTTAAGTGCCATCGAGTCAGTTCCGACCCATAGTGACCCTGAACAGGGTTTCCCAAGGCTGTAAATCTTTACAGGAGCAGAAAGCCTCATCTTTCTCCCGTGGAGCAGCTGGTAGTTTCAAACTGCTGACCTTGCGGTTCGCAGACCAATTCGTAACCACTACGCTACCAGAGCTAGGAACTGCAAAATTGCTGGATAGTGGATCTTCGGTGTTTAACTATTAGAAATCAAATCACTCTTTCCATACACTTTTATATAGCTTTTTTTAATGTACAAAGCCCTGGTGTCTGACTTCTCCATGTATCTGGAAACCCAAACTAACTGCAAGCAGGCAGTTAGAATGAAAATATGGGAGCTGTGGGTAAAAATACCCAAAGGCACACAATCACCACCGCCACCAACAACTTGAGTTGACTTCTCCATGTGCCTGGAAACCCAAACTAAAGAAATCTTCTACTGTAGTGTTAAAAGAGTGTCTCTGTGTTGAAACTGAACTATATGTAAGAAAAAATTAGAGAAAAACAAACTTTTCAGACACCATGGCAACGGAAGTCCCAGACAAATAACAAAATTTGTTATTTGAAATTCTGGAAGCAACAACATTAAGACTTGATTTACATGTTTCTTAATGAATTAGACAAAGCTGTGTTGTTTATCCACATTGTATTGCCTCCTTTACATTAATGTCATAAGATTTTTATCAAAATTTCCTTATATGTGATGCAATGATTATTTTCCTACTGTAAAGGACTAGCTCAGTATAAGCCCCTCCCTCTTTCTTGACTCTTTTCTGCCTAGGCTCTGGAGTTCTGCACTCTTAGTTCTACCCATGTTTTCTGGAATGCTCTTTCTTTGTTTCTTTGAGAGTTTGTCCTCTCTTTTCCCTTTGTTCTAGCTTTGATGTTCTCAAATAGTGGTCCGCAGGATTCTGCCTGGGCACTTATTTTTCTTCATGACTGCTTCAGTGGCTCACATACCAGGGTCTCCAAATCTGTATCTTTAAACCAGCCTTTTTTCAAGTCCAAATTCCATCCACTCATTCATAAGTTCAGCCAACAGATATTGACAAGTTGAGCACATATTGCCCAATAGAGGGGCAGACATGTAAGCAGGCAATTAGAATGAAAATATGGGAGCTGTGGGTAAAAATACTCAAAGGCACACAACCATCACCACCACCACCATGGGTAAAGATAAGAAAAGGGGTGTGTGGGGCTACCTAGGAAAGTCTGGGAGGGCTTCTTGAAGGAGACAACTTCTGAACCTAGATATAGAAGCTGAGAAGGGGTTTGCTAGATGTGTAAAGTAAGGGCAGCATAGCCAGATATACAACAAGAACTTTAGGAAAGGATATACAAATATGATATCTGAGGAGGAGCGAGGAGAAAGAAAGGATTCTAGAAATGAGGACATGTATACCCTGCTAGGGAATTTAGGTTTGTATCACTGGCAAAGGTAAACACAGAACATGCTGTAGATCAGGTCTTTTAGAGTCCACTGACTTTAGCAACAGCATGGTATGTGGATTGAAGCAAGGTTAGAGGCAGACCGATGAGTTAAGAAGCTCCTAAGTGTTGCCAGTTAGAGATAATGAACATATAAACCGGGGACTTGGTAGCAGGATATTTTAAAGTGTGTCTGTAGGTGGCATAAACAATTGAACAATCAGCTACTAGCTGGAAGGTTGCTGCCTGGACCCTACTCAAAGGTACTTTAGAAGCCAGGCTTGGCCATATGCTTACAAAAGGTCATGACCTTGAAAACCCTCTGAAATAATTGTACCCTGTATACATGAGGTCTTCATGAGTTGAAATCTACTCAGGGACAGCTAATGACAATAATAGCAGCACTAAAACAGGTCCCTAGATGGCACAAACAGTTTGTTCTCAGCTTCTACCCTAATGGTTGGTGGATTGAACCCACCCCATGGTACCATGAAGAATGTTCTGACATACTGCTTCCTTAGATATTACAGCCAAGAAAACCAGAGTACAGGTCTGCTCTGTAACCCAAGGGGTCACCATGAGTGACAATTGACTCAGTGGCAACAAACCATGAAAACCAAATCCTCATAGCAACTCATAGTGATCCTGTAGGACAGAGCAGAGCTGTACTGTGAGTTCCCGAGGCTGTAAATCTTCACAGAAACAGACTGCCTCATATTTCTCCCACAGAGCAACTAACTGGTGAGATCAAACTGCTTAGCTTATGGTTAGCAGCCCAATGCTTAACTCACTGCACCACCAGGACTCCTCAATGGCAATAGGTTTGGTATTTTTAGGTATCACTAGGACTTGGTGATTAATTAAATCTGGGCAGGGACAGAAAGGAAGCCTTTTAGACAGTTCTCGTGTAATGGGATTATTTGTGTCAGGCGCTGCAGAAATTCAGAATGAAAGTTTGGGTTTGGAGCAGGTCTCAGTTGCTTTCCTATGGAAGACAAGTATTTGCCGTATCAGAAGGGACTCAGAATAGGAGAGAAGCAGTAAAGCCCAAACACACAGGGAAAAAAATCAATAACTTTATCGTCACAGGGCATAGACATTGTAGAAAGACCTAGAAGGAATTTCTTCCCTGATGGTTCTCCAGCTTCTTCTAATCAGAAGCAATTGGGGCTTGTTTATGAAACTGAAAAAAAAAAAAAAAATTGCTGGGTGGGGAGACATTCCTAATTCTAGATGTAAAAGGTAAGTGGCTGAACTTTTTATAATCAATGGGAAAAGAGGAGGTTTGCTAAACTGATATTTAAATATAATCCTGGCCCCTTCCTTCCATTGAGAAAGGAAAACGAGTGGAAGGGTTGACTTCTTGAGAAAATAAATGAGTTGGAATAAGGTGTCCTGAAATTATACCTTGACGGGCCCATTCACTTCAGACAGGGCTAATGGCTACAGGCTGAAGCTAGTTCAAATCATTTTTATCTGTTGCTTTAAGCAGTACATCTTTTAGATAAGAAGGGACATGTCTGTACCTATATGTCTACCTTACTGTACCCTCTTGAAACTAGGGAGGACTCTTAAATATCAGAGCATCCCAGGGAAACCAGCCAAGTCTTTTCTCCAGAGGCCAGGGTGATCTATTAGGAAATAGGTCTATATGTATGTTGTTGCTTAGTACCATTGATTCGGTTCCAACTCATTGTGAGCCTGTAGGGTTTCCAAGGAGCGGCTGGTGAGTTTGAATGGCTAACCTTGTGGTTCAAACCTCCTTGTGTTCCAATGCTTTATTCCACAGTGCCACACCAGGATTGTTGTTGTTAGGTGCCATCGTGTCGGTACCGACCCATAGCGACCTTATGCACAACAGAACAAAACACTGCCCGATCCTGGGCCAACCTCACTGTTGTTACCACGCTTGAGTCCATCTCCATCGATGCTGCCACTTGGCCAGTCCATCTCGTTGGGGGTCTTCCTCTTTTCCTCTGACCCTCCACCTTATCAAACATGATATCCTTCTCCAGCGACTGTTTCCTCCTGACAATATGTCCAAAGTATGAGAGATGAAGTTTGGCCATCGGGGCCTCTAAGGAGCACTCTGGCTGCACTTCTTCCAAAAC
>NW_006408584.1:8990935-9056184 GCF_000296735.1 Chrysochloris asiatica
TTTTTCCCTCAGTTCCCCTTATCGGTGATGAACATGCTCACCAGTCAGAGTGCATGTCTGCTAATGTATTCCCATTGAGTCTTAGTCTTGGACGGGGGTTTGCCCTGAAGGGACCCGACCAACACTTGCCTTGATGTCTCCTGGGCAAGCAGCTTGCTTGTTCTTGTAGTAATCACTTGGACTACCATTATTGTTTTGTATGTTTCCTGTTGGTCTTTCTTTCAAGAGGTATCTTCCAGGGAGGTCTAATAGCTTTTTTTGCTGAGTCTTGTCATTTGATTTCTTGACTGCTGCTTCCATGAGTGTCGACGGTTGATCCAAGAAGAATGAAGTCCTTGACAACTTCAATGTTTTCTCCATTGATAAGAATGTTGTTTATTGGTTTAGTGATGAGGATTTTTGTTTTCTTTACATTGAGATGTAATCCATACCTAAGGCTGTGGTCTTTGATCTTCATTAGTAAGTATTTTAAGTCCTTTTCACTTTCAGCAAGCAAGGTTGTATCATCTGCATATCGCAGGTTGTTAAGGCGTCTTCCTCCAATCCTGATGCCACGTTTTTCTTCATAGAACCCAGCTTCTCAGATTATTTACTCAGCACACAGGTTGGATAAGTATAGTGAAAGAATACAACCCTGTCACACACCTTTCTTAATTTTAAACCATTCAGTGTTCCCATGTCCTGTTTGAACAACTGCCTCTTGGTCCATGTACAGATTCCTCATGAACACAATTAGTGATTATCTTCTGTAAATTCCTGTTTACCTACTAAAGCTGAGCTCTTGCATGCATTGCTCTGCTATCTGCCATGCCTGTGCTGTTGTTTTTGTCTTTTCCTGCCCCACCCTTTTGCTGTTCTTGTTGTTGTAGTGGTGGTTAGGTGCCCTCGGGTTGGTACCAACTCACAGTGACCTTATGTACAGCAGAATGAAACACAGCATCATCCTGTGCCAACATCATAGTCATTGCTAATGTTTGAGCCCTTTGCTGCTGCCAGTGTGCCAAACTATCTTGTTGGAGGTCTTCGTCCTTTTTATTGATCCTGCTCTTTACCAAGCATGATGTCCTTCTCCAGGGCCTTGTCTCTCATGATAGTGTGCCCAAAGTATGAGAGATGATGTATGGCCATCCTGGCCTTTAAGGAGCATTAAGGAGCATATTTCTTCCAACACAGATTTGTTTGTTCTTCTGGCACTCCATGGTACTTTCATGTCCTTCTCCAACATCATAACTCAAATGGATCAATTCTTCTATAGTCTTCTTTATTCACTATGCAAACTTGCATATGCTTATGAGGTTATGGATAATACTATGTCTTGGGGCAGGTGAAACTACGTCCTCAAAATGACTTCTTTGCTCTTGATCACTTTAAAGAGGTTTTGTGCTGCAGATTTTGTGCCTAATGCAATATGTCATTTTACTTCTTGACTGCTGCTTGCATGACTGTTAATTGTTGATCCGAGCAGAATGAAGTCTCTGACAACTTCAATGTTTTCTCCATTTATATGGATGTTATTTATCAGTCCATTGGTGAGGATTTTTGTTTCCTTCCCATTGAGATGAACCTATACTGAAGGCTGTGGCTTTTGTTCTTCGTCAGTAAGTATTTTAAGTCTTCTGTACTTTTAGCAAGCAAGGTTGTATAAGCTGTATATTGCAGGTTGTTAATGATTCTTCCTCCAATCCTGATGCCCCATTTTTCTTCATATAATCCACCCTCTTGGATTATTTGTTCAGCATATAGGTTGAATAAGTGTGGTGAAAGAATACAGTCTTGGCATACACCTTTCCTAATGTTAAATCATTTGATTTTCCCTTGTTCTATTCGAACAACTGCCTCTTGGTCTATGTACAGGTTCCTCATGAGCACAATTAAGTGTTCTGGAATACTCATTCTCTTCAATGTTGTCCATAGCTTGTCATGAACCAAACAATGGTTTGTGTAGTCAATAAAGCACAGGTAAACATCTTTCAGGTATTAGTCAAGATCTATCTGATATCAGCAATGGTATCCCTCATTCCACGTCCTCTTTTAAATCTTTCTTGAACCTCTGGCAGTTCCCTTTCAATATATTATTGCAGTCATTTTTAAAGTATCTTTAGCAAAAGTTTACTTGCATGGGATATTAATGATATTATTTGATAATTTCAGTGTTCCATTGGGTCACCTCTCTTTGGAATGGGAACAAATATGGATCTCTTCCAATCAGTTAACCATATAGCTATCTTCCAAAGTTCTTGACATTGATGAGTGAGTGCCTCCAGTGCCACATCAGTTTGTTGGCAGTCCCAAACTGGAAGGATTGTTTTTTTGTCTTTTTTCGTGACAGCTTGTATAACCCTAGATTTTTAAAATCTGAGTCGATTTTCAGTTAGATTTCCCAAAGATAACCTGCTTTTCTCAATTTAAAAACACTTTTGAGGAGCTTGAAAATCATTTCCAGAAAACATTAGAGTATTGCCAATCCTTTGTCTTAGTTAGGCTGAGGATTTCTCCCTGGACATGCAAAGGACCTTTGATCACTGCTTGCCTTCTTAGAACATCTCATTCCTACCTCCATGTTATGGCCAGCTCCTCTTTTTTTTTTTTTTTTTTTTTGGGGTTTTTTTTTTTTTTTTACTGGGGTGTTAATTTGTGTTTCTAAATAATCGATCATTGGCCCCCAAAGTCTTCTTTGTTTTTCCTAAGGGGCTCAGGGGACCCTCTTATGAAATAGGATTACTTGAGACTGCCCGAGGATCCCAGAGTTCTTGATATGAGCGTGCACAGCAAATGCACTGAAGCAACTTCACTAAAGCATTCTGTAATGCAGATTTTTATTTTTGTCATGCTGTGTATTTTCAATCTTGCTTTTTAAAGCTAAGCCATTACACTGCTAGGAAAACTGTCCAGTCCCTTTATTCATCCTTCATGATGTGGCCAACCCCAAGGAACCTTCTGTGACCTCTCCAGCTTGGCTCTTCTGAATTTATGTATCGTTTACCTAGTTTAGTGTTTATTTTGGATACTGATATTGCCAAGATTCTAAAGTAGGTAAAGATCTAGTCTTAAATTCCTTTAATCCCCACAGGAATCACACTAAACAGATAACAGTGGCCTCAGAAATGCTTTGAGTTTTTAACTGCTGTGGCTATCTCCTAATTGTTTTTTATCACGTAGATGAAACAGACTGCTCAGCTAAGAAATAGAAACACCTAGAAAGTATGTGCAGCCTTTTTTGCCTATGTGTATTTCAGGTAGTAGTGGCTCATAGTAGTGACCCTGTATAGGGTTTCTGAGGAGCAGTTGGTGGGTTGGAGCAGCTGATGGGTTTGAATATGTTGACCTTGTAGTTACCCTGCAGTACCACAATGGCAGTGTCCATTCCTGACAAAGAAAGAAAAGAAGAGCTTCGACCTTCAAAAACCTGCAAAGAAACCATTAGATTCATTATTTTATCTTTCCTCTCATGTTTTCATTAAATTAATTTTTTTGTATCATCACACTGAAGAACATTTAACTTTGGTGCAAGAGTAAGATTTAAGTGCTAAAGTCAGCTAGAATTAGTCAGATCCCACCAAACTTTGAAGAGAACAGTATTGCTTCTATGCACAAAATCTTTAAACAACTGACTGTTGATGACATTTACAAAGTTGGCCCAAGCTGTGGCATTGCACTCATTGATACCTGTGTAAAGGTTACAAAAGACCCAGGTCATGAACAGAAGACATGGGATCCAAGAAGGTCCCTCACACTCGTGGGGGTGGCTTGGTCTCCAGCCCCTTCCATAATATGGGCAGAGTCACACAGACCCATCTAGTCAGAGGATGGCTAGGCTCGGATGCAATCATGTTTGAGGGAATGTTTTGTAAATCATAGATGCTTGTGAAGAGAGGGAGGTTGTGCCACTATCTGATTAAGGACTAAAGCAGGTGCAGTTTGAATTGTAGTATCTCTTCTGATCTGTTGTGTGGTGTGTTTTTTTGTTTTTTTTCCAGTAAAATATCAGTTGTTAGTAAAAGAGCTTATAAAAACACCACCCATGGGGAATTCAGAGAAATGTTCATTATGCAATTCCATTTTTAATAATGGACAGGTAAAGGAGGAAGAAGGAAAAGCTTAAATACCCTCTCCAGTTTTTGAGCACATATTTTTAAATAGATGAAATTTTATTCCAATGAAAGAAACCCTGGGTGATCCAGTTCCTATGCCTGGACGTGAATGGCCTTAATCAGCCAACCAGAGAGATAAGGAGTGAGGGATTGTTCAACATTTTGAAATATAAATTAAGTAGGTGATTGCTTTTCATTTCAACAATACTAAGAATATATATTTTAGGCATTATAAACTTTACCCACTCAAGCCTAAAGTCTTCCAACAGAGCTTTTCCGTATTACCTTGGACCCCGGTTCTCAAAGCTGTTTAAATACTTATGAAGGGTCCTTAAGGCTCACTATAAGAAAAGATGCATTTTTGAAGACTTACTTTGTAAATAAATTTTAGTTTATATTTTAAACTTTGTTTTGTGGTATAGAATAGAGAGAGCTTTCCAAGAATTTCTGAAAACTTGATAGAATGTGTAAAAATGCACTGTAAATGCAGAGCCTGGTAAATGAGTTTTTGTTGTTGCCCTCAAGCCAACTCCAACTCATGTGGACCTCATGTATGCAGAGGAGAACAGCTCCACAGGATGCTCAAGGCCTTTGAGCCATCCATCTGTTGGCTAGTTCCTAACCATTTGCACCATCCAGGGACTCCCGGAAAAATTAGTAAATATGTTTAATTCATAGTGCATACAAATACTACAAAGGATAGTGATGGTTCTGTGGTAGAATTCTCATCTTCCTTGCAGGAGATTGGAATTCAATTCCCTGCCAGTACACCTCATACAAAGCCACCATCTGTCTGTCAGCAGTGTTATGTTCCTGTGATGTAGTTTCAGTGAAGCTTCCTGACTCAAATAGACTAAGCAGAAAGGACTGGGGATCTCCTTCTGAAATGAAGCCCATGAAAGTCCTGTGGATCACAAATATCCGATCTCATTATGCATGGGTTGGACATGGGAGCTAACTACAACAAAAGTAGTATTGGGAAATATTGGAGCGCTTATTGTGAGCCAAACATTTTTCTAAATACTGGGGATACAGTAGTGAACAGCAGCCACAACCAAAGCCCCAGCCTCTCAGGAGCTCACATTTTTATTAAGGGCAGACATAATACTCAGACATAAACATATAGTAATGCAATCAAGAAAAAGGAAAGGCAGATCAGGGAAGATCTTGCTGATAAGGTGATATTTATGCAAAGGCTTGAGTCAAAGGAAGTTTGGAGGTGAGCCTTGCCAATGTCTGGGGTTCCATGTGCCTGGTGCCGTCCAAGAGTAGTTCCAGTAATTTCAGTGGGGGTGGAGGAGGGTGGGAAGTAGACAGATTAGAAACAAAGTCTATAAGGCCAAGTCTCATAGGGGCCATGCATGGTAAGACCTTTAGTTTGTACTCTGAGTCAGGTGGGAACTGCTGGAAAAGGTACACAGCAATAGTTAAGGGATTTTATGTTTTAATTATCTCTGAATCATTCCTCCCCTTCTATTACTGATCATAACAAGTAAAACAATAACTGCTTGGTGCTAACCTTGGTGGCACAGTGGTTAAGTACTCAACTCTTAGCCAAATGGTCAGCAGTTCAAATCCACCAGCCACTCCTCAGGAGAAAGATGTGGCTGTTTGCCTGTGTAAATGCTTATAGCCTTGGAAATTAGGGGGCAGTGCTGCTCTGTCCTTTGGGGTCACTGAGAGTCAGAAGCACCTGTACTGCAATGAGTTTGCCTTGGTGTGATGGTGCTGCTAAGCACAGTCAACAAATATTTCAGCAACTGCATTTTATTTTGGTGAAATGTTAATAATAAAAATTCGTCTTCAGATTGCAAGTGTAGGCATACAGGCTTTTCTGTAGTGAAGTATTAAATGAAGATCTCAGGACCCAAAGTGGGGGCCGTGGGTATGTCTGTGTCAGCCGTTCCGTGAAATAACAAAGATACACACAGTCAGTGGTCCTTGGTCTGACGAGGAAAGGTCAACCCAAACCAGTTACCATCGAGACTGATTCATGGTGACCTCGTGTTGTGTGTCACATGGAATTGTGCTTCATAAGGTTTTTTACTGGCTGATTTCACTGAACTAGATCTCTAGGCCTTTCTTCTGAGGTACCTTTGGGTGGCCTAGAACCAACAATCTTTTAGTTAGCAGCTGAGCCTCTAACCTCCCAGGGACTCCAGAGAAAGGTTCAGTCTGTGACATGGCTGTGTGTGCTAACGTAATCATCTACGATTAATCCAGGTAGCTAGGGGAGAGTGGGAAGGTTCATTCTCATTCTCACCTGTCCCCAAAGTGAGGTGGAAGGGAGAAGCCTACAGCTGGAGCAGTGAGGAACCCTCTCTCAGGCAGTCTTCTTTCCCCCTCCCCCTCCTACTGCCAGCTCATCCTGCCTACACAGAAAGGAGTCCAATAAGAGTATGGTCTGGTTTACTTCTGAAGTTAGATGAGGGCATCTGGTAGAGTGAAGTTCCAAATATTGTTGGAACTTGAGTAAATTTTCACCTTCATTTTATTGTCTAGAATATAAGGAACACACAGACAGTTGCAGCCTTAAGAAGAACAATTTATCACATGCATTATAGCATATGTGGGGCATCCTCTAAGTACAGCCAGCTTGATGATCACAGTAGTTTGTCCTAGCTGTGGGATTTGCTCCCTGTACATGAACAACTGTACAGATTTACTGTATATATTTACTACAGTGGGATTTCTGTCTGTACATGAACAACTCCCCTGCTCTTGCCCTGTTCTCTCCACCCCACACCATTTCTTCCTTTTGCCAGATTCACACACATCTTTGATTGTCATGGTCAGAAAATGGTAGAATTTGAAGGGACCAAAGTGGTGAAGCTATAGCTTAGTGGGATCAGCTGACTCCCAGAGTCTACATAGTTGTTGTTGTTGTTATGTGCCATGGAGTAACTCATAGCGACCCTGTACAGGGTTTCCGAGGCTGTAAGTATTTATGGGAGCAGAACACCTCATCTTTCTCCTGTGGAACAGCTGGTAGTTTCGAACTGCTGACCCTGAGGTTTGCAGCCCGATTCGTAACCCTACACTACCAGGGCTCCTTATAGCCTACATAGTAGTGAATGGCAACATTGAGAAAAGTAGCCTCACACCCACCTTGAGTGTCTTAATCCTAAAATACTAAACTGAGCCCCTCTTTGCTATCTCACCTGAGAAGTTCTATTCTTGAAAACCTCAGGGCCAATCTCCTTCTTTAGTCTTAGCTGCCAGGCTACAGGTTCTGTGCAGTAAGAACCAGCATGAATCTAATCCCTGAAGTGCAGAGATCATTCCAGTCCTCACATTTCCATTTTTCCATACTCATCACAAGCTACCCCTGCAGCATTTATTCTTTCTTTGGCTTTAGTCACTCGAAGCTACATCAATGCTCACGAGTTAAAAGGACACTGCCCTTCACACTGCCAAACAGACAAGATGTCAGCCTCAAGTTTGGGGAGTCTGAATAACATCAGACTTTCTGACTTCCTGGCTACTAGTTCAGAGTTGTTGTCCTGTACCTCTTCAGGTTGCCAGCCAAAAGCTTAGGAATCTACATTATACCCTTACTTGCTGACCTGCTTGTTCCTCTTGCCCATTTAGGTTCAAAAATTCACGGGAATGACTCTCTAAACTCACAGAGTACATACCATATTCACTTCTACAAAATTGTCATAGCCAAAAATTATATAAAATAGATCATAAGGCAAGGTCTGGGAGGGTCCCCAATGTGACTCTTTCATATTCCAAGAGATACACTATCCTCACTAGAATAGATGTTCTCTCATCAACCCGGAAGCTATCTGAACTTTAATGGTCTGAATTTTCATCAGTGATCCTGCATGATAGGCTAAATAAACCATGCCTCTTAAGGCCAGTTGAAATCAGTCTCCAGGTGAGTCTTTTTTAATCTGGTCAGCTCCCACACACTAGCATAAATGCCAAGGCCTGGAAGTTCCAAACCAAGGTTCCTAAACTGCTCCATGTGTCAATTTTCAGGAACCAAGGATAAAAGCCGCCTTACTTGGGTAAAACTAGATCCTTTACTCCACAATGTCCAATTCCAGAGACTGAAACCTAAACAAGTTCTTCATACTGGCTGTTGCTTGGAACACTGGATAGTTTCTTATTACATGTTACTCTGTGTCTTAGTGTGATACTGTATAATCCTATGGGTTCATAATGAGTTACATAGTTTTATGATGGGTTGACATGCCACAAAATAAACAACCACCATAAGATCATTTTTGAGGGGAACTCATTTCTCAATTCCAGAAAAGTGAGTTACGTTGGGACTCCATGTGCATTCAAAATGGGAAAAAGAAAGTTGAGAAAAAGCATTTTGTTATCAAGGCCTTAAGAGTTTACAAAGCATACCAGAACTAGCAAGCAGATGTAAACTTGCCATTTCTATAGGATATGAACCATATAAAAAGCAAATTAAAAATATGAGGGGGACTTCAAAAAGTTCATGGCAAAATGGAATTAAGAGATAATGGAATTTTTCTATAATCTTTTAAAACTCCCCTGGTATAGTCCTCAGATGTATGGACCAACATGTGCTGTGCAGGCCACATGAAGGATGTGTGCTGGACTTCTTCTTCAAGGCAAAGCATTGGCCATCCTGCACTTGTGGTCAGCTTGAGGTCAGCACCTCTCAATAAGACATCACTGATATATGGAATCCTTAGGCCATCTTCCAGGCCAGAGGAGGGTTCTGACTCACTGATCTGTCCAGACTTTCAGATATCCATCTGCTTCTGCCTGGCTGCTCTCTGGATATGTAGGAGTGTAGTGCTGTGGGCTAACGTGTCAGACGGCAAAGTCGTTTGAACTGCAAGGTCAGTGGTTCAAGCTCACCAGCTGCTCCACCCTATACAGGGTCACGATGGGTCGGAATCGACTCCACGGCACTTAACAACAACAACAATCTATTAAATACATCATGACTTTTTCCGGAAATGGGCTTTCAATAAAATAAAAGCAAGAATTGAAATCTGGCAAAAGTCAGCCTATAGATTGTTGTTGTTGTTGTTGTGAAGTGCCATTGAGTTGGTTCCAACCCATAGCGACCCTGTATAGGGTTTTCAAGGAACAGCTGGTGAGCTGGAACCGCCGACCTTGCAGTTCAAACGGCTTTGCAGTCTGGCGCATTAACCCATAACGCCACACCAGGACTCCAGCCTATAGATTAGTAGGAGGCATTACCATTTAATTGAACTAGACTGAAATTTTCAATCTTCCTGTGTATGAGTAGGGAGGATATTTTGAAAGGAGACAATTTTTTTAAGGGTAGAAAATGTTGGAAGAAATATTCTAATGGTAGAAGCAGGCAGAAGGTGCTTTTGATTGAAAATGCAGTCTGATAATGATAGTGGCAGAGATTAAATTAAAATGCCAGGATGGCATCCTGGCCCTTTAATCTACATTGTAATCTGTTTTGGGGATTGGGCTGGCAGCATAAATACACTGTCTACCAGTGCATCCATCCCATTTGTATTCGAGTCCCAGGTTTAGTTCATTCCCTGGACCACTAGATTTCTGAAGAAATATCACTCTGATTAATGAAGGATTTACATTAATTGTGTCAAAAACTGGTTTAGCGTGCTTTTTGAAAATGAGAATTCAAAGAAAGTCAAATAAGTGCTCAAACATCAATAAATGCATCTAAGGAATATACTTGTGATTGGAACAGCCTTCATTGCATGTCTCAACTGCTGGCACAGCTTTAAAATTGCCTTTATGTAACCTAGAGATTTAAACATAATACCAGGCATGATCTGGGCATGAGCAGTCACAGGCTTTCTATTCTGGCTCTAAGCCACAAAATTCATTGTGTTACCTGTACAAAACACCATCATTCGGTTCCCCCTTTCTCACCTTGTGTAAAGAAAGAGCTTTGTACAAAGGTAAGTTTTTTCAGGTCTTCTAGTCCTGTGGATATGTGATAGCCTTTATTTTTCTCTTTTTCTATTATGGGGTATAGGTGGGGGACTTATGATTCTTATTGGCTCTTGAAAATACTGTAATAATAGTTCCCTTCAGGACATCCCTTATAATCATCAGGATTAACTGACTCTTGTATTTAATAGGCTATCAGTAATATTACACCCTGCATATTAAAACTTTTTTTAATGAGTTGATGGCTTTGAGCAATTTAAACATTATATTCAGAAAGCTTTATTATATATAGTTCTTTTAATCAGAAAAAAAAAAAAAACCTACAAAAAACTTACCATGTGGAAAAGAAAAGTGTAATGAAGATCCAAGATTTTTTTTTTTAAGTTTTTATTGTGAATTGGGTAAAGGTTACAGACAAAACCATTCAGCCCTACACCCAGCAAAACATATACCCGGTTTCTTACCAATGATTACAATCCCCTCCCTGCAACATTTATCCTACTTCCTCCCCGTGGTTCCCCATTTACATCATATATTTCACAAATAAGTAAGGCCAAAATATTTGATGCTCAGTTAAACCAAGAATGGTTTCTTAACACATCATCAGAAAAGTATTACAAAAGTGGTTGCAAAAACTGACAACAACCTTTCCTCCCACAGCCTTATCAAGTCACTGTTGTTCTTAAGTGCCAATGAGTTGATTTCAACTCATAGCAACCAACCCTGTGTAGGGCTTCTGGGACTGTAAACCTATGCCCAGGAGCAGAAAGCCTCATCTTTCTCCCATGGAGCAGCTGGTGGGCTCGAACCACCAACTTCGCGGTTCACAGTCCAGTATTTATTCTACGGAACCATGTTCAATAATTCATTGCAATGGCTACCACAGAACTCAGACCATACTCACAGTTCTGGGGTTATTAGGGCAGGTAACAGGCACAATTCGGGATCAGAAAATGCTAAGGGCACAGTTGTTCCACTCGGGACAGCCTCTCATCAGCCATGCCCACAGAAGGCCTCTTTGCCTGGCCAGTGTTACAAAGCTCTTCTTAGGGTGGCTGATCAGTGCCCACAGGACACATCACTCTACCATAATCCTCAGCCTGAAGTCACTCAGCTCTAGCTTTGTGTAACAGCAAACCTAGCTCCCTCAATTAAATGCCTGGTGACACCCCACTCTATAATCATGCCCAGAGGCACTCGGCTTTATTTGCTTCGTAGGCCATGGTGTCCACCACTCTGTCTCATGCTCTGACTCTTGGTGCTGCTGCTGCTGCTACTCCTCCACCACTGCTCTGGTGTCACAGCTTTGTGTCCCTGTGTCGAGGAGGTTCAGTCCTGACTTTTCTTCTTTGATGATGTGAGACCCCCCGCTCCTGCTTCTGAGACAGCTCATTTTATACCCCCAATAGAGTTCCAAGATTTCACAATTACTGTTAAAAATCACTTACAACCAAATCATATATTTATCAGCATTTTCTCCCACCTTCTCTTACCCAGACTCAGCAGGAAAAAGTCTTCTGATGGGCATTTATAAAGACTGTGGTTAGAAGAAATAGGATATAATTCAGTATACTGTACTGGCAACTCTGAGCCAGTATTTAATTTTTAAGTTTGAAAAAACAGAGTGCTAAAAATGATTCGTTTGTGAAAAATAAGTTTTGTTTTTGTTTTTTTATTAAAAATGATCAGATCATAACATTTTGTAAACACCTTAGCATTTGTGTAGCTTAAACAGTAGTCATGTTCTAGTTCTTTAGGTTCCAGTTCCTCAAAGCTTAAACATCTCTTCTGGTGGCCATTCACAGCACTCCAAGTTAAGTTATGTATTTTCTTTTACACATTAAGAAACTGGGAAGTATCCTAAGACTACACAGTCAATGAATAAATGGTACACTGAGGATGCCAGTGAGGTCTTCTCTCCTATTTCTTTTTCTTCTAGGGACTGACTGACTAAGAAAACACCCTGTAGTTCTTCATATAGCCATCAATTTGTGGCAGCTTCTAAATTTAAATGTCATTACTGCTCCTTAGCCTCAAATACACTGCATCAGCCATGATTTCCAGAGAAAGGAAAGAGTAAAGCTAGAAGAAAGGTTGAATGAACCTGGAAGAAGTTATCCTGGACCCTATAGGCCTCTAGTAACAGACAGACATTCATCTGCGCGTACCAGCAAGTTGGAGGTGTTGCCCAAGGGAATTGTTAGTTGAAATTCTTAGTTCATGTATTCATTTAATACATACGGAACACCTATTGTGTTCCACTTACAGTGCTATTATTGTTAGGTGCTACGGATCCCGTTTCAACTTGTGGTGACCCATGTGTACAGAGTAAAAACTTTTCCATGGGTTTTCAAAGTGATGACCTTTTGGGAACAGACCAGCACTGACTTCTGAGGTACCTTTAGATGGATTCAAACTGGTAACCCTTTGGCTAGTAGTTGAGTGCTTAATTGTACCACTTCAGGACTCCCGTTAGAGTGTGAGGGTGTTGAATTTTAGCAAAAGAAATACTCCTTTCCTGAGACAGCTCTTAGACTAAGTATAGGCACCGCTGTGTGGAAGGTGAGGTATTGTCTTAATCATTAAATTTTGTAAATCCTAATTCATGTTATCTCTCTTGAATTGTCTTTGTTACCCCCAATCTCCTGTCCTCCTGTCCCCCACTGCTTTTAGTTCTGAAGTCCCTGAGTGATGTCAACAGTTAAGCCCTGGACTACTAACCAAAAGATTGGCGGTTCAAATTCACCCAGGGGTACTACAGAAAACAAATCTAGTCATCGGAAAGTTCACAGTCTTGAAAATCCTATGTAGCACCGTTATACTCTGAACATATGGGTCACCATAAGTCAGAATCAACTCATTGGCAACTGATTTGATTTTGGGGTGGTTTTATTTTTTGGTTTTGGTTTTTAGATCAGATCCTTGGTCTTTCTTTCCTTCCCGGATATTGCAGTAGACTCTTTATCTATTCCTTCAGCTAGGAATCTTTCAGAACACATAACAACCATATCACTTCCTGTGAGTGCTTCTATCCTTGGTGTTACATACTAACCCCATCATGATCTGTTCCCAGTCTACCATTCCCACCAACTTTTCCCTCCATTCTTTCACATGTCATCTTGTTAATTGCTGTCAACTAGGTTCTGACTAATCGCGACCCTGTATAGGGTACCTGAGGCTGTAAATCTTTATGGGGGCAGAATGTTTCCTCTTTCTCCCGCAGAGGGGCTGGTGGATTTGAACTGCTGACTTTGTGATTAGCAGTCCATTGCATAACCCACTACACTACCAAGGCCCCTACGTGTCATTTAGAGGTTCTTGATTTCATACGTTTCACCAGTTGTACTGAGTCCTCTCTAATCACCCTTTCTTTGAGTAGGCTTTTGCTTTTTGGAGGGTCAGCTTCTTTCCAAGTTATTGTTGTTGTGTGCCTTCAAGTCCATTTTAACTCTGCAGACTTTGTAAAGTGTTTCTGAGAGCGTCTGGTGAGTTTGAACTGTTGACCTTGTGGTTGCAGTCAAACCAAAGGTTCATTTCCTCTAGAATGTCCTTCCTGGTCCTTTTAAATCAGCTAGATTGTGTTGCCCATGGATCCTCTTAAGAGCTGAATTATATCTCCCTCCCTCTCTCCCCTAGTAAGTAGTCCTAGTGGTGTAGTGGGTTAAGCATTGGGCTACTAACCACAGGGTTTATGGCTCAAAACCACCAGCCACGGTACCAGAGAAAGATTAGGCTGTCTGTTCCTGTAAAGATTTACGGTCTCAGAACTCTGAAAGTCCAGTTCTAGTTTGTCCGATGGGTTGTCATGAGTGTGAATCTGCTCACTGGCAGTGGGTTTGGTTTGGTGGGTGTTCTCCTCCTAGTGGATTCTTGAATGCTAAGGAGTAATTTGTTGGTAAGTGCTGTTGAGTTGTTTCTGACTCCTAATAACCCTGTATAGGGTTTCCAAGGAGCAGCTGGTAGGTTTAAACTGCCCATCTTGGGGTTAGTAGTCTAGTGCTGATCCTACAGTGTCACACCAGGATTCTTACCTTGTCCTACTCACACCTGACAGTATGCCTGAAAGCAGTTTGTCTAATGTATATTGATTTAGATATAATTGATCCCCTCATGCTTCTGAAAGTAGCCTAAAATATGCCCTTCCATGCTTTCATATAATGATCTCATTTTCCATCTGACTGGAAGTTTGCTTTCATCTGGTTAGAAGTATCAAGAAGCTCTATCCACAACTACATTCTAGAACATGCATAGGGAAGAAAGGACAAGATACTAGAATCTCTTTCTGTAATAGACTTTGGAGATATATCTTAGTGAATTTAGCACATTTTGTTGTTGTTAAATGCCATTGAGTCAATTCTGACTCATAGCAACCCTGTACAGGATTTCCAGGGAGCAGCTGGTGAGTTTGAACTGCCAATGTTGAGGTTCAAACTGACCTTGTGGTACAGTGCTTATTCTACAATGCCATATCAGAATTAAAATAATTTTAATTCTGTTGTAATTGCTATAGGAATATTTATCCACAGATTTTTTGGTGTTTAAATTTTGGTTCCCATATTCCATATTGAGACATCACCTAAACTACCAAAAAGCTTGGTATATGTTGAACTTGAAAGAAGTTAGGGGAGAATGAACAGGCTAGTGAGACTTTATTCTAGAGCACTGCAAAAGAAAACCATTTTTAAGTTCTGAGGCTACTAATACATGGGAAAGAAAATTGCACAAATGAATCCATAAACAAAAAATTGAATACCAGTTTTGAAAAGTTAGCATTTATGACTTAATGAGTATTTTAGTATCTCTCTCCACTTTGTGTAAAGTTGGTTTTTCCCCTCCTTGGCTTCATGAGTAGAATGCTCTTGAGAATATGTCTTAAACCTAAGGCAGTCTTGTGTCTGTAGTATCATTTATATATAAGTAAAAATAGTGGTAACTCTCAGTAGATGTTATGACAAAATCTAGTTGTATAAATCTACAAATTCCTCATAATTGATGGAAAACACCAGTATTAACACTACCAAGAAAAACAAAGCAAAACAATAATCTACATTCATTTAGTCCAAAACACCCTTAAACAAATGTGCTCCTTTTTCTCCAAATCCAGAAATACATGGTCATTGGTCATGTTTTATTATATATATGGAAACAAAATTTTTATTAGACATGTATAGATCAAATAAAATTGTTGAGCGGTAAGGTCAGGGTCATGTAAAAGGAAGAAATTTTGATGTTTGCTAAATATTTTTTCTTTTGTTTTATTTGTAGAAATAAAATATTCTAGACAAGTTTTCATGAAAGCCATGAGCAAGCACATGAAGCTTAACAATTTGTCCATTGTTGCTTTTGTTATAACCTGGTTTTGGAATCTGTGGGCTTTGCGCTTGTATTTTGAAGGACTGCATTTTAATCTGCTCAATTTATGATTTATTCCTTAATGGCAAAAACGTCCTGGTGGCTCTGTAAGATAAACACTAGACTGCTAATGACAACGTTGGCAGTTCAAACCCACCAGCTGCTCTGTGGGAAAAAGATGAGACTTTTTGCTATCTCAAAGATTCAAAGTTTTGGAAACCCTATACAGAGTTTCTGGGAGTCAGACTGACCAATAGCAGTGGGTTGATTTATTTTTGGTTGGCAAAAATGCCTTTTGTAATGTTACAGTGCTATTTGCTGAACTTTTTCTGATGCTACCTGGAAGATCCTGAGCAAAGTACACTTGTATAATATTTCTCTAGCGTTCAAAGTCACAAGCTGTCTTTTATTCTGAGGCAGCTCATTGTGATTTTCCTCTTAAGCAATTGTCATTGGATTCCACATAAGTGAGTCTTCATAGAGCAAGAGAGCAAGCATTACTTTGGGTGTTTAGTACTATACCAAGCATTGAGAAAACCCTACAGAACTATATTCCAGAGTTCCTGTCATCCAAGAGTTCTCTTTATAGTTGAGAAGAACCTTCCTTAACGCAAAACTGAGAAAAGTGGAGAACAAACAAGATGGTGGATCAGGTGGAAGTGCAGTTAGGAGCTCTGTTAGCAACAACACAGAATATCGGGCCAAGCAGGACCAGGGGATAGTACCAGAACTCTGAACCACATATAAATGAATATTTAGAAGATTGGAAGGCTTACAGACAGGGGAATGTGTAGTAGAAGCAAGAACTCCATTGCTTTCTAATTCAAGACGCTCAGCTGCTCCCAGAGCTGCCATCTAGTGCAAGACCAAGCGGGGAAAGGATCAGAGCAGCCATGGACTCCTGACAGAACCGCAGAGATACAGTTGTGGATATTCTTTTTTTTTTGTATCTGTTCATTGGTCTCTTGCTGTCTGTACACCTCCATTCTGATGACTAGAAGGGGTGCCTGAGTGAGTGAAAACCCCACACCCAGCCCTGGAGGGTTCTGCTACACAGGTGCACATATCTCCTCGAAATTTAACGTGACAGTTACCACTTAAAATCAAATGGCAGTGCAAAATGACCACAGCTGGCCCTGAACTGTTTATCACTAGGAAAAAGGCCTGAACGGGGATTGTGGAGAGAGACAGGCAGATTAAAAAGGAAATAGACTGAAAATTAAATCCTGTTTTACATCACAACAACCAACAGTGGCATCTTGAAATTTCTCAGGAAGAAGAGTGAAAAGGGGAGCCCATATCCTGATCACATCTATCTGGAGGCAATCAGAAAGCATACAAAATACCAAAATACACACCCATATAAGTATTAAGGCAGATAACTCCTGAATATGCCCCCAAAACAGAAACAGATGACCATGTCAGCACATGTCCAGAAACGAGATAAAATGACTGAGGCAAATGAGCCAGAAGTAGACCTACATTCCAACTGGAAGATAGGCAGGCTTTAGAAATGCATGAGAAGGAATTAAGAAAAATGATTATAAAATGTATTAAAACACTATACAACAGAGTTGAAAAATTAAGGACGAAGTCAGAAAAGCGCTACAGGAACAATCAAATAAGATAGATACAGCACTGGAAACAATTCAAAACCTACAGAAAGAGATCCAAATGATTAATAATAGAATATCCGAAATGGGCAATAAACTGAAAGGGCAAAGGAGTAGAATTGAAGACATAGAAGCCAGAACTAATGAGCTAGAAGATAAATCTCAACACTACTAAGATAGAAGAGCAAACACAAAAAAAGTATTAAAAAAATCTGAAGAAGGGCTAAGATTCATGTTGGACAACACGAAGAAGAATAACTTAAGAATTTTCGGCATTCCAGAACTGGAAAAATCACACAAGTCCACAGAGAAGATAATTGAAGAGCTTCTGGAAGAGAATTTCCCTAACATCCTGAAAAGCAAAAAGATAAACATTCAAGAAGCTCAGTGAATCCCAGGAAGGATAGACCCTAAAATAAAATCACCAAGACATATAATAATCAAGCCCCACCCCCCCAAATCAAAGATAAGGACAGAATCCTGAAAGCAGCTAGGGAAAAGAGAAGTGTATCATACACAGGCAAGCAATCAGATTAAGCTCGGATCTCTCAAAAGAAATCATGCAGACAAGAAGGCAATGGGGAAACATATATAAAACCCTGAAAGAAAAAAACTGCCGCCCAAGAATCCTCTACCCAGCAAAGCTTTCAATCAAATATGAAGGTGTAATCAAAACATTCCAGGATAAACAGAAGCCAAGGGATTTTGCCAAAGCCAACCCTGTGCTACAAAACATCCTAAAGGAAGTTCTGTGAACTGAGAACCAACAAGAACAGACAACCAGAGAATGACGTATGTGGCAGCATCACCCTGAACTCAATTGACATATGGAAGAGTCAAGAACAGAATAACATTATAAGAACAGAGGATCTGGGAGGTCAGTCTATGATCAATACAATTACAAGGCGAAAAGAAGGTAAACAGAGGAACAGAGATCCCGGTGGTGAGAAGGTCAGGTGGATTACAGGATAAAATAGACTGTCTTAAATGGAGGGAAGAGTTAATGTATAGGTAATCACAACAGTGGGGTGGGGGTGGGGAGTTTAGTTCAGGTGTTGGGGAGAGCAATACAAGAAGATGGAGGAGGCAGAAGAATGAGATAGATAAGGGAACACTGAGACAGGTTTGCATGGCCTAGTGGGACAGGAGGTAAATACTGATGCATGTTCAACCTTGGAACAACAGGGTTCTGTGATACAGGGATCTAGGCATAGTTTGAAGAGGGGAAATAATACTAAAATGTTTGACTGTCTTATGAATATTGGTTTCCCTTACCTACTATTGTAAAATAGACACTTGAGTGGGATAGAAAGGAATGTTGGGAAACATGATTACAGAAAATTTGCAAGCCCGTCTTCAGCCTATAACTGATTGGAATACTAAAAGGGATTCTAGAACTTGCCCAGTGAAATAGGTCTCTTGCAAAGCCTTTTCAGAATATTCATTAGGTGGAATCCTGAGTCCCATCCAGAACCTTCTGAGGTGGGACATTCCCACTAGCAAGGACATGCAGACCAGCCTGGAACAGTTAGAACAACAGAAGGTATGTGTTTAAGGAAAGATCATCAGGAAAAACCCAAGACAAAAATGCCAGCATGACTGTTTGACAGGAAGACATCAAGGCAAGCAATCAAGTTCCTTCAGGACAAACTTCACTCTAAGACTGAAACTAAAGGAGAACATTAACTGGCATGTAAACTTGCTGGCGACCACACTGGTCTACTGGTGAGTGGAATCGGGGGAAAGGCAGCAATGAAGAAATGGGCTGAGTTCAACCACGGTCCATAGACTCCTGTTGACCTGGAGATGAGAGAGAGAAGAGGAAGGGCTAATTGGTCCAAAGTGTGGTGAGACCTAGGGACACCTGAACTCATGGACAAGGACATAGCCACAGAGGGCTGGAGCTGAGAGTGAAGCATCCAGCTTATATGAAGTGAGGGAAGATGCACAAGAACACCCAAACTTGCATGTAGTACCCATTTGACCTATCCTCGATGGATTGATAATCAGAACTCAACTAGAGGAAGATTTTTTTTTTTAAATGTTTTTTGATAAAGCAAATGAGGGTAAATTGCTGCAATTTGATGAACTTGACCTATACTTATGGAGGTCATTGTTGTGAAGTGCCATCGAGTCAATTCTGACCCATAGTGACCCTGTATAGGGTTTCCAAGGAACAGCTGGTGAGCTTGAACCGCCGACTCATGGAAGTAGTAACTCTAAATACAACAGAAAGGGAAGGAGTCTTTGCATCAAGTATCAATGCTATCCCTTCTGTGCGGAGGGTAGATAGGGATGGGCAATTTAGACATTGGCTATCTAAAATGAGGGGGCAATAAAGGCATGAAGTGACTGGCTTACTGTTTAGTTTAAGAGTGTGTGGGGGAAGAAATTGTCCCCAATGAATAGTTTTCATCTTGTCTAGATCAGTCTGATTAAAAGAGATGGGGATAAGATTCTTATGATTCAATTGTGAGTAATTGTTATCATGACTAATTCCAACTGTCACACTTGTAAAGGTAGAAGTTTTGTAACAAAAACGGGAAGTGGTTAATCTTACAGTCCAGAAACAAAGGACCCTAGGATTATCAAGGGAGAAGAGCATAAGCAGAATGAGTGACCTTATCCAGAGAAGCAGTGACACCAGAGATGGAGGCGGAGACGGGGACATGGAGAATGGGGGAGCAGCTGAGGTCTCTAAATTCATGGGAAGAAAGGATTAAGAGATGGTGCCCAGGAGGCGACTTGCAGAATGTGTCCTTTGGTGGTGTCAGTTATTATATATGCCTGAGTTTTTGTTTTGTTTTTAAAAGAAGAAAGAAAGAAAGAAGAAGAAAAAAAAGAGTTTAAGTGATTAGAGAGAAACATTGTTAATTGATAGTAAGTACGTGGAGGGGATTATAATCATTGTAATGAAACAATGTTAAATGTAAAACTGATGATCTTCCCTGTAAACTTTCACTCAATCCACAGTAAAAATCTTAAAACAAACAAACAAATAAGCAAACAAACAAAAAAAGCCTGAGAAAAGTGCCAGACTGTACACCAGGGAGGAGTGGCAGAAACTTTGGACATGCTATAAGTGCCATAGGAAGCTTAGAAGGGCTGAAATCTCTGTGAGCTATTGGACTCCCAATCTGTCTAGTCCTCTGGAAGGGATGATGGAGGGTAGGATAGATACTGAGTAGGCAGCCAGCAAACCTCACTGTGCCACCCAGACCAGCCAGTACCCCTTCTACCTACCCACCCCAAGCTCATGGTACCCTGAGCACATACTGAAATTAGGTCTCTTTCCCCAGCTAAATTGTGAGTGGACAGGCTTTGTGAGCTACCCAGATCCCTGACAGAATGCCCAGCATGTAATTAATACTTTTTTTTTTTTTAAACCTAAACTGAAAGAACACAGTATGAACTATAATGAATTAGTACTTAAAAACTATTAGTTCATTTTGTTTTTATCAAGTCCATGCTTTATTTAAAAACAAAAACAAAAACTTGTTTTCACAGTTGTAGAGTAAAAGTCATTTGTTACAGATTGTGTAAATTATGCATTCTGTTTTCTGTACCTTAGAAACTTTTCAAAACTGAATTTAAGGATGGGAGTGAGAAAATCCTTTTGCTAACAGAAACTCTAGCATTAAAATGAAAATCTCTGCCTCAGTACGTCTTAAGGTCTCTGTGGGAACAATGCTGTTTCAGCAGAGTTGCTATGTGTCTAGCCCAAAGCGCCTACTGACATTCTTGCTTATAATAGAACAGCAGTGCCTCTTGTCTTTGTTTTCCTAACACTGTGTCCTTAAAAGTAGAAAGCCAATATGGCCAGCTTTTGTCCGAAAAGGACTCTAAGAGTATGCATTTTATTTTTTCTTATTTTATACCTATATATATATTCATGGGTATACTCCCTTTAGAGTAGACATTAGGAGTCAAAGATGAGTGGCCCTCTTCAAGCTACTGTCTGCAGTGTATGCATTTTCATGCATTTTTAGGCTTGGGTTCCTACAGTGTTGAAAATCATTTGTAATTACTTCTGGTGGTGGGATGGCATTCAAAAGAGGTATTGTTAAGTGCCATGGAGTCAGTTCTGACTCATAGCGGCCCTGTATAGAGTTTCCAGGAGTCCTGGTATGATATCATAGGATAAGCACTGGATTGCAAGGTCAGTTTGAACTGCAGATTGGCTGTTTGAACTCACAAGCCACTCCTTGGAAACTCTATACAGGGTTGCTATAAGTTGAAATGGACTCAACGGCACTTAAAAAAAATAGGGTTTCTGAGGTTTGAAATTTTTATGGGAGCGAAAAGCCTTATCTGTCTCCCACAAAGCATTTGGTGGACTTGAACCACAGTCCTTGTGGTTCACAGTCCAGTGCTTATTGTATGGAGCCACCAATGCTCCCCCAATAAGATATTGTTGTTGTTGTTGTTGTTGTTATGTGCTGTGGAGTCAGTTCCGACTCATAGCGACCCTGTACAGGGTTTCCGAGGCTGGGAATCTTTATGGGAGCAGAAAGCCTCATCTTTCTCCCACAGAACAGCTGGTAGTTTCGAACTGCTGATCCCAAGGTTAGCAGCCCGATTCGTAACCACTACCAGAGCTCCTTAATAAGATATTAGACAAAATCAAATATAAATTAATTTTTCACATGATATGATTTAAAACTGAAATAGACTTGAGAGGCATAATTTCAGTAAAAGATGTTTTATACACTCTGCTAATATTGTTTATCAAGCCGTACACTGTGTAAGTGCTTTGTTTACACTAGATCTTGCCTCCTTGTAATTTGGAAAACACTTGACCAAAAACACATACAGGCAATAAAGGTGATTAGATTCAGAATCGTGGCCCAGTATATTTAAAACCTGAGCCCATATTCTTAACCCCTGTTATGTGTTGGATGGATCAGCTATATAATTACTCCATTAAAAGGAAACCACACGTTTTGTCAAGTAAAGAAAAACATTCACAGAGTCATAGGTTATCTGTCATGCCATTACAGCCTGGACTATGTCCCTTAGCCACATGATTTCTGCTAGCCAAGTGATGTGTTGACCTTGAGAGAAACAGGAAAGCACTTAGGTCCATTGGGATATGTGGAAGTCTATGGCACTAAGAAAACTTTTAATTCCCAATAAATAAATATATGATGTTACATAATTCATCAGAATATCCACTTTTGGAGAGAATTCATTGAGCTATCAATGTGTCAGCTCCAGACACTGTAAATGAGGTACAGTTTCTGCACACATCAAGCTCATGGACCAGTGGAGGAAACAACTTCTAAGTCAATGATGATGCTAGAGAGTGGTATGTATTCTCGTGGGGGCTTATACGGAATGCAATAGGAATACAAGGAAGGCCCAACTCTACTTGGAAAGAAAGGGAGCAGTCAAGGAAGAGGAGACTTTGAGTCATGTCTTATGAATGACATGTTCACTATGAACCCCCCCCCCCAAAAAAAAAAAAAAAAAAAGAGGGGAGAAAAGGGTAAGGACATTATTCCAAACAAGAGAAGCCAATGCAAAGGAATAGATGATTAAGAAATATGACTTGGGAGTTGAGGAATAACTACAGCTATTCCTGTGATTAATAACTACAGCGTACATGGGGAGTGACAGCAAGTAAGTGAACTCCAAATACTCCGGTCTGCTAGCATTTGTGCAGTATTTTTTCCTCTCTCTCTTTTTATAAAGGATGGGGTGTTCTTGGTTCTGTGGACTCCTGGTGTGGCATAGTAGGATCAGCACTGGACTTTAAACCACAGGGTCAGCAGTTCAAACCCACCAGCTATTCCTTGGAAACACTGTAAAGGGTCACTATAACTTGGAATTGACTCAAAAGAACTTCACAACAACAACATTCACATTCTTGGTTTCACAAATGTTAAATCACAGTCTTCTCACCTCCAGAATTTCTGTCCTGTAGAGACTCCTTGCTCTCCTGCTTCTTCTGGTTCCCTTTGTTTTTCAGTATCCCTATCAGACTCACCAGCCACTCCTCAGAAACACTATACAGAGTCACTGTGGGTCGGAACTGAATCGATGGCACTTAACAACAATAAAATCATCAATATATTAAGCTTTGTTCAAATTTCATATCCCCCTCCAGTTCATATAGTAATATCCTTTTTTTAAATTTTGCTTCCTTGATTTGCCACATTTCTAATTTCTCTTTGATTTCACTAGTAATTACTTCACTAGTAAATTTCCTTTATTGGTTCTTCTTCCTCTGACAAGTTGAGTCCCTTTTCTCTCCCTTAGCCACAGATTTCAAACTCTTCACCATCACCATCACCATCACCACCCTAGGTGGTTTCATTTAGTATCCTTGGCTTTAAATACCATCTATGTCAATGACTTTCCAATTTATGAACTAATTCCTCACCTCTATATTCATATACTCATATGTTATTATCTACTTGATATTTCCATGTAGATGGCAATCTTGGGGGATGAGGGAAAGTTGTTGAATTCAGGACTCTCCCCAAGTATGCCAGGATGGATGGTGTGAAGTAACTGAAATAAGAGGTTTATAAAATTTTGTATGTTTAATAGATAAGATAATGAATTAGTTTTCGAATGCATTACCAACAATGGAAAGCTATCCAATGGAAAGTTGGTAATATCAGTTTAAAATCCAGGAAAGAGAGCTGAAGACATTGAAGGGAGTTACAAGGTTATAGGTGGTAATCAAAGACATCAGAATTGAGTATTAGGAGGAGCTTTTGAGTGAAAAGAGAAGAGAGGGGCATGATGGAACTTGAGGGTTAATTAATTTTTAAGGAATGGAGGAACTAGTAAAGAACAATAAAAGTGCCATATAGAAAAATCATTTCAGCATGCATTAAAAACCTAAATGTGAATCCCAGAATTATAAAGGTCATCAGTGAAAAAATAGGGACAAATTTAAGGGCTCTAATCCAGGGCACACACAGATTACCAAACATTGCGAAAATTACACAAACAAAAGCAGACAAAATAGATGATTGGGATATTCTAATAATTAGAAACTTATGTGCATCAAAGGACTTCACCAAAAGAGTAAAAAGGGAGCCCACAGAATGGGACAAAATCTTTTACAATGACACATCAGACAAAGGACTAATTTCTGAAATCTATAGGAAACTACAACATCTCTACAAGAAGAAGACAAGTTACCTATTTAAATAATAGGCACAGGTCATGAACAGACACTTCACCAAAGATGATATTCAGACAGCCAAGAAACATATGAAATGTTCACCATCATTAGCTATTAGAGAGATGCAAATCAAAACTACATTGAGATATCATCTCACAGCAACAGTAAAAGCAAAGTTCAAAAATGCAGAGGATAATAAATGCTGGTGAAGATGTGGAGAGACTGAGACCCTCCTACATTGCTTGTGGGAATGCAAAACGGTCCAACCATTCTGGAAAACAGTATGGCGCTTTCTCAGAAAGTTGGAAATAGAAATACCATATGATCCAGCAATTCCTCTACTTTGTATATATCCACAAGAAATGTGAGCCATAACATGAGTAGATATATGCATACCAATGTTCATAGCAGCACTGTTCACAACAGTGAAAAGATGGAGACAGCCTAAGTGCCCATTAATGGAAAAATGGATAAGCAAACTGTGGTACATACACACAATGGAATATCATGCTACCCTAAAGAATAACAAGGAAGCTGTAAGCCACCACATGACATGGATGAACCATGAGGACATTCTTGTTGTTGTTGTGAAGTGCCATTGAGTCAGTTCTGACCCATAGCAACCCTGTACAGAGTTTCCAAGGGGCAGCTGGTGAGCTTGAACCACCAACCTTGCAGTTTAAATGGCTTTGCAGTCTGGCGCATTAACCCACAGGTGAAATTAGTAAGTCATAAAAGGACAAATATTGCATAAGACCATTATTGTAAAAGCGTAAGAAAAGATACCCATACTAAAAGGGGAAAAAATGTTTTTCTTTATTGGTTACTAGTGGGGGTAGGGTGGGGAGTTTTGGGGGAGGTGGAGGGAGATGATGGTACAGCACAGGGTAGGGGGAGGGGGAGGGAGATGATGGTACAGCACATAGTTCGGGTGCTGGTGAGGGCAGTACACAAGAAGGGGGAGAGAGTAGAAGAACACGATAGATAGGGGAATACTGAGATAGGTGTGTACGGGCTAAATCGGACAGAGGTAAATAGTGATGGATGGTCAAACTTGGAACAACAGGGTTCTGGGATACAGGGCTCAAGGCATAGTCTGAAGAGGGGAAATAATACTAAGATGCTTGACTGTCTTATGAATATTGGTTTCCCTTACCTACTATTATAAAATAAACACTTGAGTTGGATAGAAAGGAATGTCAGGAAACATGATTATGGAAAACTTGTAAGTCCATCTTCAGCCTATAATTGATTAGAATACCTAAAAGGGGTTCTAGAACTTGCCCAGTGAAATGGACTTCTTGAGGAGCCTTTGCAGTGTATAGGACCTTAGGTGGAATCCTGAGCCCCATCCAGAACCTTCTGAGGTGGGACATTCCCACTACAAAGGACAAGCAGATCAGTCTGGAACAGCTAGAGTGACAGAAGATACATCTTCAAAGAAAGATCATCAGGAAAAAACCAAAGCAAAAATGGCAGTATGATTGGCTACTACAAGAATAAATAAGCAAGTTGTTCACTGGAAAGCCATCAAAGCAAGCAATCAAGCCCCCTCAGTACAAACACAGCTCTAAGACTGAAACTCAAAGGGAACAAACACATGAGCTATCATGTTAGCTTCTGGTGACCACATTGTTGAGTAGAAGAGGGAGAAAGGCAGCAATGAAGAAATGGGCTGAGTTCAACCACGTTCCATAGATTCCCGTTGACCTGGAGATAAGAGAGAGAGAAGAGGAAGGGCTGGTTGGTCCAAAGCATGGTGAAACGTGGGGACTACCTGAGCCCATGGACAGGGCCATAGCCACAGAGGGCTAGAGCTGAGAGTGAAGCATCCAGCTTATATGAAGTGAGGGGAGATGCACAAGAACACCCAAACTTGCAGGTAGTACCCATTTGACCTATCCTTGATGGCTTGATAATCAGAACTCTACTAGAGGAAGATTTAAAAAAAAATTTTTTTTTGATAAAGGAAACTAGGATAAATTGCTACAATTTGATGTACCTGACCTATACTCATGGAGGTAGAACCTGTAAATACCAACGAGGGAAGGAGTCTTCACATCAAATATCAATGGTATTCCCTCTGTACACAGGGTAGATAGGGATGGGCAACTTAGACATTGGCTACCTAAAATGGGGGGCAATAAAGGCACAAAGTGACTGGATTACCAGGTTTCAAGAGGGAGTTTAGTTTAAGAGTGTGTGGGAAAATACAGAATCCCCATTGAATAGTTTTCATCTTGTCTAGATGGGTCTGGTAAAAAGAGATGGGGATAAGATTCTCATGAATCAATAGTGAGTAATTATCATGACTAATTGTGACTGTCACAATTGTAAAGGTAGAAGTTTTATAAGAAAAACAGGGGAGTGGTTAATCTTACAGTCCAGAAACAAAGGACCGTAGGATCATAAAGGGAAAAGAGCACAAGTGGAATGCGAGATCTTATCCAGAGAAGCAGGGACACCAGAGATGGAGGCAGAGATGGGGACATGGAGAGAGGTAGCAGCTGAGGACTCTAGATTCATGGGAAGAGAGGGACTGAGAGCTGGCAGTTAGGAGGCAGACTTGCAGAATGTGCCCTTTGGTGGTGTAAATTATTATATATGCTTGAGTGTTTAAAAAAAAAAAAAAAAAAAAGCTAAAATGAATAGAGAGAAATACTGTTAACCGATGGTACATGGTGGGAATTATAATCAGTGTAATGAAAGTATATGATTTGTTGAATATAAAACTGATCTTCTGCCCTGTAAACTTTCACTCAATTCACAATAAAAACTTAAAAGAAGAAGAAGAAGAAAAGTAAACAGGAGGATAAAAACAGATATAGAAACTATTGGAAGATGGAGAAAGATAAGTTAGTTAGTAATGGCAGTTGTCACAGAGATTCAGGAAAGACTGAAAACTTGGCAACAAAGTTGGAGGAGGCCAGGGGAGAAATTAAGATAAGATAGATTAAGCTTTACAAAAGGTGAGAAAAATAGAGGAAATTCATGCCCCACACCTGAAGGAGAAAGGTCTGTTTTTGAGAAAGAGGTGCACAGTGGGCTACGATTCTTGATTGGAAACTTGAAGATGTCTAGAGGCATTGTAGAAAGATGATGGAGAACTATCAGTGTCTTGGTACACAGATTGCCAAAAGTTAGTGTGGGCCAGGTAAGAGTTGAAGATTATTCATTTATTTTGGCAATAATTAAATGGTTGTATGATTCTCTTCAGTAGTATCCCAGACTACCAGATGTAGAAGCCAGAATGACAAATGATCAACATGACTTAGGTTATATACTGGCAGAGCAAGAAGTGCCAAGGTTATTGGGGATTGGGTATAGACTGATACAGGTAGGATTTGGAAAGAAAGAAAGAGAGAGACTGAGAGAAATAGAAGGCTAGAAGCCCAAAGAAGCCCAAATAAGGGATGTAAGAGACCTGGAAGAATGGTAGGTTGCAATTAAAGATGCTTTATTTAGAACATCAAAATTTCTCTTATTTTTTATTTTTAACCTTTTATTGTGAATTGGGTGAAGGTTCACAGAATATATCAGTTTTCCATTCAACATTTCATACAAATTTTGTTTCATGTCATTGATGGCAATTCCTACAATGTAACATTACTCATTCCACGCCTACCCTGTGTTTCCCATTTCCATTCCTCCTTCTTTTCTAACCCTTCCTGCCTTCTGAACTTTGTCCTTGGATGAATACTGCCCTTTTGGTCTCAAATGGTTGATGGTTCTAAGGAATGCACACCTCCCTAGTATTATTGTAGAACTTCAGAACTTCTTGAACCTTCAGAATTTAGAATTTGGAGAGATGAAACATCCAGCATGTGGCCATAGGATTAGTGGATGAAATGGAGTATGGAAGACTAGGTGAAGGTTAGATCTTTGAACAGCCACCCATAGTGTCACTCCATACACCTTGATGTTCCCCAGCCTCAGGGAGGCAGATGGAACATTGAGACCAGGAGATTCAATGAATGTTCAAGAGTTGATAGGTAACAATAGCATGGAGCAGAGAGAGCAAGAGAATGGTGAAGCTCAAAGGAGCATGGGTGATTGCATGAGATGGGGGAAGAAATACCCAGAAAGCCTAAATGGGGAGCAAGGAGAATGCTAGATTGATTCTGGTGGAGCTCTTCCAAATTCTAGTAGATCCCAACATGTGACCACTGAAACAGACTGTAAGTCAATGTTTACTGGAAGAGAAGAGGTTAAGGAACTGTCCAAGTGAACAATCAGGTCAAATGGATGAAGAAAGGTGGTGAGTGGGGGGAAAGACCTTGTAACTGCTAAGTAAAGGGAGCCTGAATTGCTTTTTGGACTCTGCCAAGTAATGGGAAATAAATTTAACATAAGAAAGAATTATATGTGTTTCTATGAAGAACTACATTTTAATTATAAAAATAAGAAAATTTTGTAATGATTTCTGTAAGAAACATTTTTAACATTTGGAGCTTCTGAATTTGTTCTTTGTTTTAAAATTAGGTTTGTAATCTGGCTAGATTGCTGGTATTTATAAATCAATTTATTATTTTAAATAATTTTTAAAATATGAATGCTAATACTTGTGTGTGTGTTTTGTTTTGTTTTGTTTTTTAACAGGTTCTTAATCAAGTACCAACTGTATGGATCTAGGACAGGTTTGTCCCATGGCCTGCTCTGAACAGTCTGCTGTCTAATAGAAAATTCCGTTGGCAAACCATCTCTCTATTGCCTTACATAGAAAGCAAAGAAGATGGATCAATTGAAGAGCCATCTGACTGTGTGCTTTTTACCTTCCGTGCCCTTTTTAATCTTAGTATTCACTTTAGTGAGTGCTAAGAATGTGACTAACAGCCCTTTAAATGGCACTGACACGGTCTTGGGATCTGTGCCTGTAATCCTTGCCACCATGGACCATATCATAGTAAAGGAAGGGAACAGTGCCTTGATTAATTGTAATGTTTATGGCATCCCTGACCCACAATTCAAGTGGTACAATTCCATTGGCAAGCTGTTGGAAGAAGAGGATGAGAAGGAGAAAGGAGGAGGTAAGCTTTAAAATTGTGTTAGATGTCATAATGTGTAAGTAAGGTTTTTGGAGCCAGCATTGTCAAGCACCCTTAATGCTAGTTGTTCTTACACATAACAGTTTTAAAGATCTCTCTTCTCTTTTGAAAGAGAAATGTATATCCTTAAGGACTGAGAGCAATAATTAATTGATCACTTTTTTCACTCATTGGACTCAGAAGACAAAGATGAAACATCAAAGTCCTTTAAAAGGTCTCTTAGAATTTTGTAATATATATACCCAACATTATACCGACAACTGTAAAATGAATTTCTCTGAGTATATGTCTGAGTTATAAAGGGATTTTGTTAGCTTGAATAAATAGTATAACTGTTGTTTATAGTTAAATCTGTGTTTAATCCACCGACTATGGATTTAAAGGCCACACTTTTTGTAAAAAGTTTCTGTGGATGGTCTCAGTTACCAGCTCAGGATGGTTATGTGCTCCTGTAAACGTGGCTGAAGTTCCCAGGCTGCTGCAAATGTGGCCAGAAGGCAGGGCCAAGAAATAACATGTAGCAATAGGAGAATGCTTGTTTTTTAATGAGAAAGTTATTGGCTTTAGCCAGTGGCCAACCTCCTGGCCAAAAAGTGTGAATCATCCTTCCAAGCACCTAACTTACTTCAGAAAAGACTTCAGCTGGTGAGAGGCTTGGGTCATTGGGAATCAATATCCTACCACCGAACACATCTCTTGTTTTAGATGTGAGAAGTGATTGTCTGGGAATCCAGGCCTGATCTGATTATCCTGAAGAAGTGAATGTACTTTCCTAAGCATTTAATGTATGGAATTAGAGATGGAAGAGTAAAAAGACCATTTTGCTGAAGTAGCAGGTTATTAATTTCTACTGCCTTTTTGTTCATATTGTTTTCTTCTTTCCTCAAACCTTTAGCCAATAAATGATCCCCAGAGGAATTTCTGCTCTGGGAAAGCCTATATTTTTCTTTCCTCATTTCATCTTAATTGCTCGGAAAGGAATAGAGGCTAATGCCTCTTGTCTCCTCAGAAGCTAAGTGAATGGAGTTTTTGGGTTTTTTTTTGCAATTACACACTCTGGTTCATAGTTGTGCTCCTTTTGGCCAAGGCTACTAGAACCCTAACTCCCTGTTATGTGGGTTTCACTGCAGTGCTATCACGGCTGGTTGTACAGCGTAATCAGGCTACTTCTTCCCTTTAGTCAAAATTATATATATTATGGACTATCTGTATGTCCTGGCATGGCACTGTGGGTTAATGCGACAGACTGCAAAGCCATTTGAACTGCAAGGTCGGCAGTTCAAGCTCACTAGTTGCTCCTTGGAAACCCTATACAGGGTCACTATGGGTTAGAACTCACTCGATGGCACTGAACAACAACAACAATATGTATGTTTGTATATATGTCAGCCCAGCAGAGGGGAGCTCTTTTCCCACCAAGTACAACGTATTGGACTGTAGAGTTTTTAGATTAGAATGAACCTTAGAGACAATGTAATCCAAATCCCTCTTTTACTAAAATTTGCTCAAGGTCCTGCTGTTCAGTGACAGAACAATGACTTTTTATCTTTTTGTCAGGAGGGATTAGTCCCTGGAGAAGGACATCATGCCTGGTAAAATGGAGGGTCAGAAAAAAAAAAAAGTGAAGATCCCCAAGAAGATGGGTTGACAGAGTAGCAGCAACACTAGGTTCAAGCATAACAACCATTGTGCAGAGCTGGGCAGTGTTTCCTTCTGTTCTGCATAGAGTTGCTATGAGTCGAAACTGACTCAGTGTCCCCTAACAACAACAACAACCTGTAGTCCACAACTAGTTTCCATTCCTACAGCTCCTTCTTCTCCAATGCTAAGTCGAAAGGAAATGATATCACACTTGTGAAGAGTAAGCAGTACCCATGGCAACATATATACATACACACAGGCCACTGCCCTTCTTCAGGCTTCCAGCAATGATGGGCCGCTGCTAGGATGACTGAATTGAGGGGAACATGGACTCCTCATGGACCCTGAAGAAAAGGTTATCCCTGGGTATTAAAAAGTCAGGGCTGGATACTGGACCCTTGAGTCCTAGTGAGTAAGAAAGCCATAGGGACAGCATAGTGCTGGGGCCTGTGTTCCAGTCAGGGCATTTTGAATACTGTCCCAAAGTCCCTATCCCCTGTCTTTTAAATTTATTTAACATTTTATTGCAGTTTGGGTGAAGGCTTACAGAGCAATTAGTTTTACATTCAACAATGTCTACACGCTTTGTTTCATGACATTACTTGCAGTCTCCTGGATGTAATAGCTCTATTCCTGCTTCCGAACTTTGTTTGTAATCAGATGTTGCCCTTTTGCTCTCATAGTTGATTGTTCTGAGGAGCACATTCATTAAGTGTTATTGTTTTCATTTTATAGTCTGTCTTTTGTTTGGCTAAAAGATAATCTATGGTAGGAGGTCCAGTTCCAGGTTTAAAGGGTGTCTAAGATCCATAGTCTAAGTGGGTCCACTAGTCTCTATGTTGTTCTGTATTTTTATAAGGTCCCACTCCGTCTAGAACCTTCTATTGTGATCTTGATTAAAGTGGTCTATAGTCATAGCTGGGCATCAAATAGTTCCTCTGGTCTCAGACTATTGGAGTCTGTAGTCTGTGTGATCCATTAATCCTTTGAACTAATAATTTCTTTGAGTCTTTGATTTTCTTCACTGTTCTTTGCTCTGGATAGGAAGAGACTAATAATTGTATCTTAGATGGTCATTTGAAAGTTTTTAAGACCCCCTCACTACTTACCAAAATATGTGAAACAATGCCTTTATGGACTATGTTTTGCCAATTAATCTAGATGTCTCCTGAGACTATGGTCTTAAGCCCTCTAGCCCAGTGACTTAGTCTCTCAAAGTGCTTGTTATGGCTAAGAAGTTTGTATAACTTTGTTTCCTATATATTCTATTATATGCTATTGTTATTAAGTGCTTTCAAATGAGGTCCAACTCATAGTAACCTGGTAAAGTGTTTCCAAGTTAACCCATCCACATACAGCTGCTAATCTTTGACAAAGGGCCAAAGTACATTGAATGAGAAGGAGATAGTCTCTTCAACTGAAGGTGCTGGCAGAACTGGAAATTGATATGCACAAGATTGAAACAAGACCTTTATCTTATACCATTTATAAAAAGCAACACAACATGGATTAGAAACTTAAATATGAATCCTAGAATTATAAAGGTAATCAATGAAAAAGTAGGGACAAATTTAAGGGCTGTAATACAGAGTACACATAGACTATCAAACATTGTGAGAATTGCACAAACAAAGACACAATAGATGATTGGGACATACTAAAATTTAGAAACTTATGTGAATCAAAAGATTTCACCAAAAGAGTAAAAAGGGAACCCACAGAATCAGAAGAAATCTTACAAGGGGCTACTACTATATTTTAGAAATCTAAAATCTATAGGCTACTACAATGCCTATACAAAAAGAAGACAAATAGCCCAATTGAAAAATGGGCACAGGATATGAACAGACACTTCAACAAGGAAGACATACAATTAGCCAACAAATATATGAAGAAATGTTCATGATCATTAGCCATTAGAGAGACACAAATCAAAACAACAATGAGATATCATCTCACACCAAAAATAACAGCAAAGAAGACAATAAATGCTGGGGAGGATATAGAGAGACTGGGACCCTCCTACATTGCAGGTGAGAATGTAAAATGTTTCAACCACTCTGGAAAATGGTATGGTGCTTCCTCAGAAAGATGAAAATAGAAACACCTTATGATCCAGCAGTTCCTCTACTTCATATATATCCACAAGAAATATGATCCAGAACATTAGTAGATATATCCACACCATTGTTTATCACAGCACTATTCACAATAGCAAAAAGATGGAGGCAGCCTAAGTGCCCATCAATGGTAGAATGGATAAATACACTGTGGTACATACACACAATGGAATATTATGCTACCTTGAAGAATAACAATGAAGCTGCAAATCACCACATAATATGGATGAACCTTGAGGACATTATGTTGAATGAAATTAGTTAGTCACAAAAGGACAAATGTTGCATACGCCCATTATTAAAAATGCTTAAAAGATATCCTTACTTAAATAATTTTTTTTTTTAAGTGTTTACAAGACTGTAAATTATTGTGGGAGGAGTGTCTTTCTCCTGTGGAATGATTGTGGACTGGAACCACTGACCTTGTGGTTCACAGTCCAGTGCTTATCCTTTAGAGCCACCACATTCCCATATTCTGTTATATTCCTGGTGATATTTGTAGCACTTACAAATACATGCATAGAAATATCCTTTGCTAAGCCTATATATGCTTGTGGGTGTACTCCCATACACCATCCCACTAAAACTTAATAAGCTTATGTATCTCTGTATCCACTCATGAATGATTGTTCATTATTACTGTTATTGTAAGGTCATGTGTGTAATAGTATTTACCATTGTTGCCTTTTGCTCGGCATGCCTCCAGTGTCTTCCTTTACCTTGGTCATGTTGTGCTAATCTCTTCCCCTTATTTTATATTCCCTTTCCCTTCACCAAAGTTAATACTTGTCTGCTGTCTAGTTAGTGACGTTCCCTCCCTCTGCCTTCTCTCCCTGGTAACCATCAAAGAATGTTTCTTTTTTCTTTTTTCCTTTGCCTTGATAATTTTTTTGCTGACCTCTCCCTTGTGTGCTTGGCCTTTCTCTTAACACAAGTAAACACATGTCTATCATTAACCTGTTTTTTCCCTCTCTCCCCCATCCCCCATTCCTAGTGACTGTTTCTTTCCATGGGTAAAACTTTTCTTGACTTATAAGGAGCTCATATAAGTAGTGGTTACAAGTTGGGCTGCTAATCTCACAGTCGGCAATCTGAAACTACCAACTGTTCTGTAGGAGAAAGTTGAGACTTTCTACTCCTATAATGATTTGCAGCCACGGAAACCCTATACAGCGTCGCTATGAGTTGGACTGACTCCATGGCACATCACCACCACTACCATACAATATTTGCCTTTTTGTGATTTACTTATTTCATGCAGCATAATGTCCTCCTGGTGTTGGACTGTAGGATAAGCAGTGGACTGCAAACCACAAGGTCAGCAGTTCAAACCCACCAGCTGCTCCTCAGAAACCCTATACATGATCTCAGTGAGTCAGAATCAACTAGATGGCAGGGTCATCATGTTGTGAGATATTTGGTGGATTCATCATTATTCTTTATCATTGTGTCATATTCCATCATGTATGTGTATCATAATTTATCTGTTTAGCCATTGATGGGCACTTAGATTATTTCCATCTTTTTTCTATTATGAATATTAATGCAGTGACGAACGTGGGCATGCATGTATCTATTCATGTCACAGTTCTTACTACTCTGGGATCTACAAAAAGCCTTCAAAAGTTTGTGGGAAAATGGAATTTAAAACATAATGGAATTTTTCCATGAACTTTTTGAAACATCCCCATATACCTAATAGTGGGATTGCTGAGTCATATGAGTATCTCTATTTCTAACTCTTTAAGGAAGGATCATACCATTTTCCACAGTTGGACCATTTTTACAATCCCACCAGCAGTGCATGAGAGATTCAAATGCTACACACTCCTCAGCATTTGTTGTTGTTTTGTGGGTTGTTGTTGTTGTTTTAATCTTTGCTATAATTGCTAGGATGAAATGATATTTTATCGTTGTTTTGAATGCATCTCTGTAAAGTCTAATGATAGCAAGAGTCTCTTTGTCATGTGTTTGTTGGCCACCTGAATGTTTTCTTTGGTGAACTATCTGTTCATGTCCTTTTGCCTGTTTTTTAATTGGATAGTTTGTCTTTTTGTTGTTGAGGTGTTGACGTTTTCTGTAAATTCTAGAGATTCCTCCTTTGTCAGAAATGTCTATTGCCAAACATATTTTCCAAGGTTGAAGACTTTTTACTCTTTTGAAAAAGTCTTTTGATGTGCATACGTGTTTAATTTTTAGGAGATCCAAGTCATCTCATTGATCTTCTACTGTTTGTGAATATTTAGTTATGTTTGATAGTATATGTATGCCGTAAAGTAGAACTCCTAAGATTGCCCCTATGTTTGCTTCCATGATCTTTATGGATTTAAGGTTTACATTGGGGCTATTTGCTATCTTAATTGAAAAAGGCATTTTAACTATTTCTGCAAGCACAAATTTGAATTTTGCATTCTTCATGAGTGTACAAGGTGGCAAAGTTACATAGTAGCTGGTCAAAAGCCTCTGCCACAGAGAACTGTTCCCACAGACTTCAGCACTTTATTGCATTTGTAGCCAGCAGCCTTGCTGATGAATCAATTAGATAATTTTAAACCTCAGAAGAAAGATGTACTTTAGATTTTAAAAAGAACTCATGATATTGGTACTTGATGTTCTAGCTCAGCATAATAATAGTAATTCCAGAGGATAATTAAAATAGGAAAATATACAAAATATGGTACCTAAAAGCCAAGCAAATCATGGAAAATAGCAAAGAAGAGATTTTTAGTGCCAGAATGGCCTTTTGGAGAATCCATAGTCTAGCTGACTTCATTTCTATCAGGGAAATATTATAACTATGGAAATAAATTTTAATTTTCAGGAAAATAGGCTCTAAGTTTTAATGTAACTGTACTTAATTTGTAACTGAGCAAGGAGGCGACTGAATATAAGATGAAAAAATACTATATTAATATCTCTTACAAGAGAGGCTGGATCTACATTTAAGATCTAACTAAAAACATTAATATAATTTTCAATTACAGTCACAATCATTTTCTAAGTTCCTCTGCGAAACTACTTGTATTTTACCTAATTCTTACAGTAAGAATGATGGTTAAGTCTTGTTAACCCTCATATAGACACAAGAAAAACCTGGAGGAATGAAAAGATACTGCACAGCCAGAGTGTAGTCAGGCTGATATTTAAGTCCATGTTGTTGTTGAATGCTGGAGAGTTGGTTCCGTCTCATAGCAACCATGTATAGGGTTTCCAAGGAGCAGCTGGTAAGTTTGAACCACTGACCACCTTGTGATTAGCAGTCTGTTGTTTTTTCTGCAGCACCACACCAGGACTCCATTTGCTTCCATGGGTATTGCAAATAGTTAAGCACTTGACTACTAGCTGAAGGTTGGAGGTTTGAAACTACCTAGAGGGGCCTCATAAGACAAGCAATGATGAGTGTTGCATCTACTTATATTCAAGTCTTGCCGTTGCCTCCCGTTACTAGGAGAAGACTTCTGTGACCATATCCTCTCCAAACTACAATGGTTCCCTCTGGTTCCTACTCTCATTGACTACTTAGTACAGAAGTATAAAAACTGTGCAGATTTTGTTATTAAGTGCCATCTAGTAGGTCCTGACTCATAATGACTCTGTTCAAATCCACCAGCTGCTCCTTGGAAATCCTATACAGGGTTGCTCTGAGTTGGAACCCACTCAACAATACTTAACAGCGACATCAGGGTTTCTAAGAATCAACAAGTAGGTTTGATCCACCAACCTTATGGTGAGTAGTCTAGTGCTTATCCAAGAGCACCATACCAGGACACCAAATATCTGTGTAACCACAAATTATCTAATGCTGGCCTCCTCACTAGACTTTTCTTGTTCACTGTTTTCTTTCCAGTGCCAAGTACAGTGTACTTTAAATATTCATTGACTGTGTTAAACAACATATTGCCCTTTTCATACATTTATTTTTTCTGAAAATATTTATTGACAACCTGTTGAGACAGATACTTTGGTGGTTTCCAGCGCATATTAAAGGTTTAGGATCTAATGGCAAAGGCATTTGATAATCAGCAGGTAAAATGTTGAGAGGAACATTTAACGTAGACTGAGTGAATGAGGGAAGAATTTGTAGATGGAACAGCATAGTAAACATCAGTGTTAGACAGTGTTAGGATTTATAATGTGTATATACATCGTCAGTCAACAAACCCAAAAATGTACTAAAAGTCTTCTGGTGAGTTGCTTTGGGAGCAAACTATCATTCACTTTGTTGATTACCTTGGGAAGTAACAGTTTCATTTTTTGTTCAAACTGAAAAAAGTGAGATAGCTTTTATTTGTGCCAGCCCTGTTGGCCCTAGAAGTAATGGGGCTATTTCCTGTCATTGGCAGAAGCAGCAGCTGCTGGTTTGCTTTACTTCCCTGGTGCTTATCACTTCAGTTCCACAGAGCCAAGAGAGGCTAATATGCAATCTATTTCTGGAAGATGACTCTTTTTTTTTTTTTGGTAGTTTACCAAAGGATATGTTTGGGGTATTCCACCAACTGTATTACAGAAATAAGTCAGAATTGAAATAGCATCAGTTTGCCACATATGGCCATGAAATTGACTGTTTTCTGTTTATTAGAGGTGAGTAGAAATGTCTGTAGTTGTCAGAAAGTATTATAAGAAGTCCCAGTTATTTCAGGTACTAATTACTCAGTATGTGTTTGCTGTAGCCTATTACTCTGACTTCAAAGCATTTAAATGCACATTAGCACCTTTATCAGATATTAAGTAACAAGCATTTCAAGAAAATCAACGTATATGGGCCCTTGTAAAGGGCCTTGTTGACGATTAAGTTTGAAATTTGGAAAACTAGGTTTTGAATTGTTCTGTGGATTCTAGTTTTCCATGTCTCTGTCACCAAACACAGAAAACTGAGTGAATTACACAAAAACATTCACAATGGTTACAATTGCTAGTGTAGACTTTTAGAATTCATTATTTTAAAGTTTGCATTTAGTTTTATACTGCTTGATAGTTTTCTGTAAGTTTCTGAATTATTTTAATAGACTGTGAAGGGTCTTTTAGCTATTTCTGTAAGGGACAACAACAAGCTATACCATCTAACTTTTAAAACAGTAGTGTATCATCCCTATGCCACACCATTAAATGTAGATTACCCTCTGGCTCTAAGATCAGTGTGAAGTAATGCATGAAGCTATGAAAATATATTTGGGATTAAAAAATCAAGTCATCAAAAGGCATTAAACATATTTTCTGTAAATTTTAAATATATTCTTGGAAATTCAAAAGAATTTCACTATACTCTATCTGAAGTCCTTGTGTGGCACTGTGGGCTAAGCATTGGACTGCTACTCACAAGGCTAGTGGCTCAAACCCACAAGCAGCTCCTTGGAAACCCTATACAGGGTCACTATGAGTAGGAAATGACTCAACAGCACATTAACAACAACAACAACAACATATTCTTCTTTGAGCAAGCTCCTTAACTTTTCTGAGGCACAGTTTTCTCACCTGTAAAATGGGAATAATCTTTTCCTACTACTAAGGTAGTGTTGAGCAATGAATAGAGTTCTTGTTGTTGTGAAGTGCCGTCGAGTCGATCCCGACCCATAGTGACCCTATATAGAGTTTCCAAGGAGCAGCTGGTGAGCTTGAACCCCCATCCTTGTAGTTCAAACAGCTTTGCAGTCTGGCACATTAACCCACAGCGCCACAACTAAATGCTTAGCCTACCTGTCCACTGCTCTTGAGTCAATTCCAACTCAAAGTGACCTGTATAACAGAGTACGACTACTTCATAGGGTTTCGGAGATTGTAAATCCTTAAAGGATCATCTTTCTTCCTTTGAGCAGCTGGTGGGTTTGAACGTCCACTTTATGATTAGCAGCCTAATGTTTAACCCTCTGTACCACCAGGGTTTCTTAATGCTAGTTGTCATTCACTGAGAGGTTAGTATATTTCAGGTAAAATGCTTAACATCAAATCTGCTATAATTGTTACTGTTAATATTGAACCAAGTTGTTGTTAAATGCCATCAAGTAGGTTCCAACTCACAGCGTAGAGGGTTTTCAGGAAGCAACTGGTGGTTTTGAACCACCAACCTTGTAGCAGTCCAGTGCTTATCCTCCAGTGCCTTATCAGAACCCCATATTGAATTATATTCTCCCAATAATAGATTCAAAATACATAAATAATGCATTGAGTTTTGTAAAAGAAGAAAATAATAATTTCTTTATCTCAGTTTTTCAACCTTTTAAAAATTTAGTATTTATACACAAAACCAAACTCATTGCTATCCAGTTGATTAACAACAACATTATTTATATGATATATACAGGATGTATGTTGTTGTTGTTAAGTGCCGCTGAGTCAGTTCTGACTCATAAGGACCCTCTATAGGGTTTCCAAGGAGAATCTGGTAGATTTGAACTGCCAACCTTGTGGTTGGCAATCCAGTGTTGATCCTACAGTGCCACATCAGAACTCCAAAGGATATATTGTTGCTGTTATTGTTGTTGTTAAGTGCTGTGGAGTCAGTTCCAACTCACAGTGACCCTGTATAGACAGACGTTATTTGAAATTTCATAATACTGCTGTAATTATTATGATAGCAAGTTTAGAATTGTCTCTTCAGTCAGTAACCTCCCCTTTCTCAGTGCATCACTTTTGTATACCCACTATGCCCACTATGCTCCTACCTTGAAAAAAAAAAGCAATGCATGTGGAAATTACAAAGTATATATGCACAGAATGAACTTTGTATTTGTCTTACCCAGTGGTTTTTAACCAGGGGTCTATTTTCCTCCCAGGAAACTTTTGGCAAAGTCTGGAGACATTTTTGGTTGTTCAACTTGCAGGGAGGTGATGTGTGCTACTGTTACCTAGTGTTTAGAGAAAAGCAATACTGCTGAACATCCTGTTTACAGGATACACACGATAGCCCACGACAACAAAGAACTATGCAGCCCATAATTACAGTAGTGCCAGAGTTGAGACACATTGGTGTAACCCAAAGGAGCACATCTTAACTAGCCAAAGAATCATCCCAAAGTAGATTTTTTGAGTCGTTATTTGAAGTTATAATGTATCATCCCAGAAAATATTTAGGTTTATTTTTTTAGTTGAGCCATATTATGGGTCAATGTAAGCAATGAACATTGTAGTTCATTAATGAGTTATGCTCCATATTTGGAGTGTGGTAGCTTCATTCTTAGCAGTGGAAAGACCTTTTTGAGATCCATCTCAGATGAAGACAAGAGTTGAAATTCCCAAAGTGGAAGTTATTTGTGTAGAGAATTCCTGTTTTCACAGACTACCTGTAGCTATATGTTCAGGAAATCTACTGATAAGCACTGGACCACAGGTCGGTTTGAACTCACAAAGGTCTGTGGTTCAAACTCACCAGCCACTCCTTGAAAACCCTATACAGAGTTGCTATGAGTCAGGACCAACTCAACAGCATTTAACAACAAGCTAGCATAGAATTCGATACTTGGCTTTTTTTTTTTTAAGATTACTAGGTGAAACTAGCTAAAAGTTGTTTACTGTTTGCTCGGAAATTTAAAGAACAGTAGAGGGGTGTTTTTTTTCCCCAGGTACTATTTATACCTTCAAGTGGAGCATAACTTCAGAATGGGAATAGCAAAGTCCTTCCTCCATCCCCTTCCTGATTTGAAAGCTGAGTGTAGCCTGTATTATCCCTGGCTTGCCTTTGCTCCACAGATGTAGGAAATAGCTTGTGAAGAGTGGCCTGAGTACTCTGGGCAGATGTCTCCTACAAGGGTTAGATGAGTGGAGCAGGAAGGAGTTGGAATGTGACACTACAACCCTTCCCCTTCCAGTATGGCGTGTTTATAGTCTGACTCATTGAGTGGCTTCGGAGAGTTGTCATCTCCAGCGTAAGCCTGTAACAGGTGCAGCCATGCATTGCTAAATATGTTTTTAATTATGTGTAGTATAAAGGCTGTGGCACTGTAAGATAAGCACTAGACTGCTAACAGCGAGGTTCAAATCCACCAGGCACTCCTAGGAAACCCCATACGGGGTCACTAGGAGTAGGAACCTACTCAACAGCACTTAACAATAACCACAACGTATTTCACATATTGGAAAATATTCACCACATTTATAGACACACACACACACATTTTTTTTCTTATTTGATGAGTGTAATGATTTAGTGTAATACTCATTCAAGTGACTGTTTTATTTCATTTATGTGTGTATAAGCATTTACTGAAATTCTTACCACCTGAAAAATGTTATTTAAGTTGATTTCAAGAAAATAAAATACTTGTTTTGTAGAGGAGACGTCACTCTACAAAATTTCACATGGACAGTTGAAATTAAGAGCCTAACTTGTTAAAACAGGGTTGTGAATAGAGTTTTAATCATTTTTATAACGATCTTTGGGGATATAGACAAACCATCAGTTTGTTTACCAACACACACAGGAAGATATTTCTAAGGAAAAGGAAATCCTTTTCTTCCTGTATATAAATTGGGGAAATTCTAAGAGCATAGTATTTGAGTATATTGTTAATATATAATGCTCTGTAATCCCCAGAGAAAGCTGGAAAGATTTAGGATCTCAATAGTCAGGGTGTTCGGAGAAAAGCTGTAATTATAGTATCTTTGTAGGTTTTCCGTTCATTTTACTTATAGTTCTTATGTTCCAGAATGTGTTGATGCTACTCATTTCTACAGTACAGCAGTAATTTGGTCAGACATTGTTTACATGAGCAGTAGTGGATTGTTTACATGAGCAATAGTGGGATTTTCATTAAGCCACAATAGACCCTGTACCATAAACTCATTGATGTTTACAGATTTACTGTAAATGTAGCAAACTTCTCCAGTTGCTAAATGGGCTACCTGACACTGTGCTATAACGCACTATGCTGTGACATGTCTTAAGCAGTTTCTTCTGTATGTGCCCTGCAACTACAGTAAGCACAGTGGTACCAGGTAGCCACTTTCCTGGAATGGGACTGAGGGTTATGGCTTATCCCAAAGAAGGTTGGCAGGGAAGGAAAGCTCTGGAACTCTGTCACTGGGGAGAAATGTTACTCTGGAAACCTTTGTCCTCATTTGAAAAATTCTCATGTTTACCTGCTTTTAGACTCTCAGTTCTTCTCCACTGATCCAGTCAAGGGTCAGAGAAGACTTTCTCAGGGAATGAGGTGAGATCCTAGGGTAATGTCTTAATCTAGCTAAGAATTTGTTTCATGTGGGATTTGGAATGTTGTGGGGAGGAGCGCTTCCCCAAGTATACAGAAAGGAACTACATGGGAAGAGGAAGCTTTCCAAGCAGGAGATAGTCTGGACCCTCTAAGAAACGAAATACCGTAAGGTTGTGAGAATGAAAGTAAAGTCAAATAAGGTTGTAAAGTAGCAGATATTCCCATTCTCCAACAGGACCAGTGTGAAGCTCTCTAATGTTTGGAAGCCCTCCTGTAATCCTGCTCTGCAGACCTCTCAAACCCTGACTCCATCCGAACCCTCCTTGGTTGTATGTGTGGCATGTTAATTTTGGTAGCACATCTAGTGTTCTCTTGTACTCATAAACTCCTTCTCTTCCAGCCTTCCCTCTCTGGCCTTAAAATGTTTTTCTCTAATCCTATTCTTCTTCCACTGCCCATACATCCCCATGCAAACCCCATTGCCACATCCCATCCTGTCACATCTGTCACATGTTGGAGCTGGTTTTCCTGTTCAGACTGGAAGTTATTTTGTAATCAAGGGTCATGTGTCACTCATCTTTGTGTTTGCAGAGTCAAGCATGGGGTATGGAACATAGACAACTTATTCAGTAATATTTGTTGACTAAGGGAACATTAGGCTAAGCGCTAAACTTCTAATCATAAGGACAAAGTCTGTGGTTCAAACCCATCAACCATTCCTCAGAAATCCTATACAGGGTTGCTATGAGTTGGTATCTACTTGTTGGTACTTAACAATAACGGCCTTGTAAAAACATTAACTTTGTCTTGAAGCATAACATAGACACCAAGGTGCAACCAAGAAATAGCATCTGTTAGCTTTTCTTTTTACAAAGAAGGCATTGTCTCCATAATGCTCCTGTCCACGTGTGGGAGAGTTGCACAGATTTACAGGACAGGAATGGGAAGGGAGAGGTGAGAGGAAGAGCATGGGGGAGGGCAACAGGCTAGGGAGCTACAGTCTGAGTGAAGACTAGAGTGAGGAGTGTTAGGTAAATATTTTACACAAGATCTGTCTTCTGTAGAAAGTATGTTCCTGTTAAACCAGAGCATCCTTCTTTTATTTCACCAAAAATACTTCTTTTATTTTACCAAAAGAAAAGAAAAAATACTTCTTTTATTTCACCAAAACTATTGTATGTAGGCGAACTGACTTGACATCCACTGCTGACATTTTAGGCTTTTATCTGTGCTGAAGTGATGCAGCTTAATGAAGATTCAGTATGTAACTTTCATATTCCTACACAATTATACTTTAAAACACACAGGAAAAGCCCTCACATACCTGCTTCATTTGTGCAGCCCTGGAGGTTTCCTGTGGCTGTCATTGTATGTGTTTTTATTCCTTTAACTTCCTGACAGGTAAACTCAGGACCCTTCCAGAATGAGTTAAGGAATGAGGTATTTATCAACCGTGGTGAATTGTGGCATGTAGCTCAGAGAGTATTCTCAAGTTGCACTTGGTGGGATGGGGCTTGTGGAGAGTCTTCTGAGCCCTGGCTGAAAGCTGATATGTTAGGACCCCCAGCATGGCATTTGTGCTATCTTCATAGTTCTCAGGGCTGCATGTGGTAGTAGAGCATGCAAAACCTTTTTTGTTATTTCAATAATTAATGGTCAAGATGAGGCTAAAAGAAGAAATATTTGGAGTTTTAGTTTCTGGGAAAGAATGAGTGTGCATTTAATAAAGAAGAGATAGCAAATAAATATTACTTTTGAGGGCAAGATCTCAGCTTCAACAACATTATGGCTTGGGGAAGGTGTGTGTGTGTGTGTGTGTGTGTGTGTGTGTTGGTTTCCAAAGACTCGCTTTGTGGTCAGGTAATAAAATGTTGTATCAGTGTTACATATTCATTTTACCGTATCACACCTAACAGGAGGGGTCTACATGGTATCATATTACTTCAATCCATAAAATCATCACAATGTTAGTCTCAAGAAGAATCTAGTAAGGGACTGAAAACTAAAAAGATGACTCAGTGTCGTTGTCCTAGATTGAAGACAAAGGATATTGCTAGCAGAGAGAGAGGTAATCTCAGTCATTTACTTAGGGTGTTACAACTTGTAAGTAAAAAGTCAGCTATATTAGAATCATAAGCTAGTTGTTGAATAGTATTCATATTTGTGGCATTTTATAGATAATGCACTCTACTCCAAAGTCGCTTTGACTTGCAGGGTTAGCAGTTCAAGTTACCACCTTCTCAGAAACCCTATACAGGGTCACTATGGGTCAGATCAACTCAATGGCCCTTAAGAACAACAACATAGATGAATAAGATGAATAATGGCATGCTTAACCATAGGTGCCACAAATGGTTAAGCATTGGTCTACTAATCAAACTGTTGATGATTCAAACCCACCCAGACATGCCTTGTAAGAAAGGCATAAGACTTCCAAAAGAGCACAGTCTTACAAGCCCTGTGGAACAGTTCTGCTCTGCACACATGGGGTCACCATGAGTTGAAATGTACTCAGCAGTAACACGAACCATAGCTAAATAAAAATCACTTCATAGATACTCGACTGGGCATTGAACTCTAAGCCAATGCAACTAATTGTTGGATGAAGTACATAAAAGGTGTTTGTATAAAGAGACACTGTACAGGGCTTAGGAGAAGCATGTGCTCCTAAGTAATAATTACTTTGTTGTCTGTCTCACAAGTGTCCCTAAGTGAGTCATGCATGTCACCTAATCAGGTTATGTTTGACTCCAAGCTATGTAGCCCTTTTAACAATGTGTCAAGAAACTTCTGAAGTAGCTAAATTGTTACCTGAATTGAGCTGCTTGTTTCCAAAATAGATAAGTATATATCAGTAGACAACTAAAAGCATGCCTGAAGTTAGCTATAAAGTTCACTTTCAGTTATATTTTAAATAGTCATAAAGGATTCGTTTGTTGTAATTTGTATCTATTGTAACATTTTCTATAACACTTCGGATACTATTATGACTAAAATGATTGTTTTGTTGTGTGCTGTTAAGTCAGCACACAACAAAACAATCGACCCTCTGTATAGGATTTCTGAGGCTGTAAATACTTTTGATAACTGAAATCCTCATCTTTCTCCCTCGGGGGGCGGGGGGGGCAGCTGGTGGATTTGAACTGCTGAGCTTGCAGTTTGCACTCCAACATGTAACCCACTATGCCACCAGGGCACCTGTTATTACTAAAATTCTTATTTAGGTACAGAGATAAGCTGTTTACATTATCATGAGATGTTTATCTTCTTAGTTTAATATTTGCTTCACACAGGCCCCTACTATTTTACATAATTTTTCGTAAAAGGGGCAGATGGAGTGTGAATAAATGGATTCCAGTGTGGCGCTCAACTGCGAACCACAAGATCAGCAGTTCAAACCCACCATCTGTACCTCAGAAACCCTATGTTGTTGTTCTTGTGTGCCGTTGAGTCAGTTCCAACCCATAGTGACCCTGTATAGGGTTTCCGAGGAGCACCTGGTGAGCTTGAACCGCCGATCTTGTAGTTCAAATGGCTTTGCAGTCTGGCACATTAACCCACAGCGCCACACCAGTCGCTATTAGTAAGAACTGGCTTGAAGATACTTAACAATACAATAAGAACCATTTCCCATGTGAATAAACTCACTGTCCTACTCTTCCCTTGTCTACTCCAATTTCCAGTTATATTTTCCAACAAAGAGAGGAAGGTAAATATGAAAAACTACTACAAGTCTAATTTAATTCTCTGGAACCCAGTACCTTCTACATATAACAAACTTTAAGTCAATTGGAGTTTTGTTTTTGTTTTTTTCCTATGCCTGCTGTAGTCTACTTTTATGAAACAGACACATTTTAAGAAAATAAACGAATAAAGTAATTTCCCTGGCCTCAGATTGTGTACACTGAGATAAATCTGCAGCTGAAGTCTCATAATCTCATGACCAGGGAATAAGAGAGGGGTACCATGCCCGTCTGACTGAGAGAAAATTGAACAGGCCATGGACCAGGTTTGTCTGTATATATACATTCACAAGAAGCTGAAACTTCCCTAAATTTTCTAAACTAGTGTTTTGTATTCTTAGGAGGAATACACTGGTTGACTTGTTAGAAAAGGGTTACTCAGGGACACTAGAAACTACTCCTCACAGATGTTCTTTCAGAAGCAAAGGAGTGTGACAGCATCTACAGAGAGAAATCCTGCCAAATTCACCACATCCTGCAAATGGCAGGAATCATGGGCCCCCAGAAGGCACCTCATTTCTCTGCGTAGCTCCCTCAGTAATGTTCCTTTGAGCAAAGGATGCTAGAGTAAAGAAAGCCCTCTGTTGCTTCATTACACAGCCCATTGAGACCTAGTCACTTATGTGCTCATGAGATCCAAAAACAAAAATAAAAACAATAAAAGGAGTGTGTTATTCAGGAAATATTAGACTAAAAGTAATTATCTGAAGGGACAGAAACAAGTAAAATACAATTAAATTATTAGATACAAGGAATCACATGTGTCAGATTGCCCTGTTAGGAGAGGTTTCTCTCTGTTGGCTTAGGGAACTGGAATGCTTTTATGAAGTATTTTCTACCTGTTTGTTCTGTAATATCCCCGAGAGGCCTGAGCTGGGCCTAACTTCTCTGTGGAACATATTGGGGAGGTGGAAGACTCAGGTCCCAGACTCAAAGCTAAACCTAGAACCATGTTTCTTTTTCATAAGGCCCTCTAATCTGTGAATTAGATAAATTAAGAATGAATCTGAACTAAATAGTTTTACCAGGTTCAGATCCTCATTCCCAGGATAATGCTAAACCCAAGCTAGCCTTCCAGGGAGAGGGAGCAAGAAGAATCTCATTTTTCATGGTACGTTCTCCATGTCTAGCTTATTTTCAACTTGATGGGTCTGCAGTCTTCTCACATTGCCAAAATAAATTGATCCTCATTTATGCCCGTCTTCTAAACTTTCACATTGCTTGTAGCTTTAAGTAATAGAGACAATACATTGTAGAATATCAAAATTAATAATGTAAGTTATGTTTTAATTAATTGAGGTCATTAAGGGATAACCTCTATCTCAAATATGAGGAGGCCAGGTAAACAATTAGAATGTAATGATTGATTTTAGATTTTAAGTTAGTTCTAAAACGCTTTCTATTCCAAGAGACTTTAAACTTGTTTGACCCGGGTAAGCATATATTTAGTAGAGCCATGCTCACCAGCATGTTAGAAAACTTGATGCTACAGTTAAGGATGACCAGGAAAGCACACTGGGTTCCAAAGATTTTTTATTTTTTTACTAGGACTCCCTGGGTGCTGCAAATGGTTGAACATTCGACTAACTGAAAGATTGGCGGTTTGAAGCCATCCAGAAGCACATTGTGCAGTATAGTTTGATGGTTTGCCACACAGACTTTTGAGCTTGAGTTTATGTTCCAGCTCTGCTGTCTCCAAACTGGTGACCTTGGGAAGATTGTTTAACCTAATTATGCCTCAGTTTCCTCACCCTGTAAAATGGAGTTAATAGTAATACCTACCCACGGAGTTGTGGTGATGGTTAATTAATTAGTACCTGTAAAGCACTTACACAGTAAGCACATACAGTCAGTGTTCATTGTTATTGTCAGTATTGTGGTAGTCATAGATGGCATTGGCTATATCTAACAGTTTTTGGTGATTACAATGGGAATTGTATATCCTTGGTTGAATTGTCTCCTCTCCCTCTAACAGGAAAATGGCAGATGCACGACAACGGCCTACTGAACATCACCAAGGTGTCTTTTTCAGACCGAGGTAAATACACGTGTGTTGCTTCTAACATGTACGGTACTGTGAACAACACAGTGACCTTGAGAGTCATCTTTACCTCTGGAGACATGGGTGTCTACTACATGGTCGTCTGCCTTGTGGCCTTCACCATCGTCATGATCCTCAACATCACCCGTCTGTGCATGATGAGCAGCCACCTGAAAAAGACTGAGAAAGCCATTAATGATTTCTTTAGGACAGAAGGTGCAGAGAAGCTGCAAAAGGCGTTCGAAATTGCCAAGCGGATCCCCATCATCACATCAGCCAAAACTTTAGAACTTGCCAAAGTCACCCAGTTTAAAACCATGGAATTTGCCCGCTATATTGAAGAGCTGGCCAGGAGTGTGCCTCTGCCCCCGCTCATTATGAACTGTAGGACGATTATGGAGGAAATCATGGAGGTGGTTGGGCTAGAGGAGCAGGGGCAGAATTTTGTGAGGCATACTCCAGAAGGCCAGGAGGCCACTGACAGGGATGAGGTTTACACAATCCCAAACTCTTTAAAGCAAAGTGAATCTCCCACTGCTGACTCTGACACCTCATCCTTACACGAACAGCCTCAGCAGATTGCCATAAAGGTGTCTGTCCACTCACAGTCCAAAAAAGATCACATGGAAGACCAAGAAGGTGTGCAATTTGAAGTCAAAGATGAAGAGGAGACTGAACCATCAGCTGAACGTTCACCAGAAACTGCAGAACCTTCCACAGATATAACATCCACAGAGCTAACGTCTGAAGAACCGACACCTGTTGAGGTAGCTGATAGAGTACTGCCACCAGCTCACCTGGAAACTATAGAGCCAGCAGTGGTACATGACAAAAACACCTGTATTATTTATGAAAGCCATGTTTAATCTCAACTCTGTAAAGCTATGCATATAAGAAAATCAGGGGCTTCTCCTTGTAATAACAGATGTAGTACGCACTTGCCACTAAGCCTTACCAGGAGACTCTCATCCCTTAGGTAGGAGTGATGCCATTTTAAAAGGGGAAACGTTTATGTGCAGCTTATGTGATTGGCATTTTCCCAATAGTGAAGCATAGGAGAAACATCCGGGTACAAGGTTGATAATGCCCACAGAAGGTGTCTGTCCATGTGACACAAGTCTTCAAGGTAATTCTCTGCCAAATCCCTTTTGTAAAGAGTACATTACTACTAAGATATTTTGAGTTCAAGAGCCCTGTCCAGTGCACACACACTGCATTGCTTTTCCTTTAAAAACCAAGTCTCCTGTAATAACAAATGCACGTTCATGGATTTGTTGCACTTTCTTCTCAGTTTTAATTACTTTCAAAGTTCCTTCAAATTGGAGTACTTGTTAATGTATTAATATTAATTGTTCTTTCTGGTTTAGTCATCTTTGTCATTTTTGTTCGTGTTTTTCCCCAGAACATTTACCTCAGAGGCTTTGGTATCAGTCACCATTACCAGGGTTGATAACTACAAGTCATTTGTAATGTTCCAAAACAGTGACTAAATTCATTATAATTTTTTGTTTGTTTGTTTCCCAGGCCTATTTTCATACATTGCTTTTTTTTGTTTGTGTCTAATGAAGCTGCTGTTGTGAAACTGAGAAAAAAAAATGTTTTGCCCAGGAAATAGCACTTTAATAGCCAAATAAAAATGTGTTTACTCGTCCAATTTGGGGAACTTTTGCTGAGCTCAGCTGAGGTGTGGAGGCTTATTAGAAAAGGTTACATATACCCATTTTATCCATTAAAAGTGTTGTTTACATTTAAATAACATCATCCTCCAAACAAAAACTGATTCTTTACATGGAAAATTATTACTTCCAAAGATAGAGGCATTTGATGAGTTCCCGTAAGTTGTAAAATTTTGGCTTCCCAGAAGGACTTGCCATTGAGTGACTCAAACCTTCGGTTTGAAGCCGCAGATATAAGGATCTATCTGTAAAGCTGTATAGCCAGGTACTGTTCTGAGAGCTGTGAAGCTAACTTGTTAGTCCTTGAAAAGGAGAGTAAAGGGTTAGAGTATTAATACAGTGAAGGCATAGGGAACTGTGCCATCAGATTTCATGCCAAAGTTATTGACTTACTTAGTCCCATAAGAAAGCAGTTATATTGCAAGGCAGCATGATAGAAAGAAGCCAAAACAACTTGCTCATTCAACGACTTAGGCCTGGGGTAAAGCTGGGTCTCAATTTCCTCATTGCTAAAAGAGGGTAGACTAGATGAATGGTGAGCACCATTTAAATCATCTTGCTCTCACAGAACTAAGTTATATGTCATCCTTGCTCTTTTTCATAGTTAATTTGAAGACATTTATCTCTGAATTCACAAAGAATTTTCCTGCTTATTAAAATAGAAAACATCCATTTAAAACAAAAAAAAAGTAGCATTTTAAACAAGTTGTGGGTTTTTCCTCTTTCCCCCTACCCCCCCTAAAAAAAAAGAAACACACAAAACCATTTAGGACCATTTCTACAGTTTAGGGGATTTAATGGTGGGGAGAATGAGTGACATTTCATTATCACTTATGAGCAAGAGATAACAACAACCTTAAAATAGTACTAAGGACTGTGGCCATAGGAAGTTGCATTGGTCACTTTGATACTGAGGAAATAGACCCAGTTGCATAGTCTTCACTCATTCATTATCTGCATGAATAACCTTGGATAATTCCGTCTCTAATCTTTGTCATCTGTAAAACTTGCACACTTTACTTGATGAGCCACAAGATCCCTTCTAGTTCAAACAATAAGAGTTTTATGGAAAGTTTGTAATCTCCCATGATGGACCTTACTGCATGAGACAGACACTTCTGGGAATAAAAATGGGTACAAAACTGAAAGAGTTTGCTGTCCAAACATTACAGCAAATTTACCTGTCTCTCTAATTTAGGGGACTGGGCTTTTTTTTAGAGGTGACCTCAATGGGTTTATTTATTGATAGCTGGTGTGACTGGCAATCTGACAGACACGGAGTTTGATTAGACCTTTCTTGACAGGAAATTAACTGTTGGTATTAGACATGCCTTATATGGTCACATAACAAAATTAGTAGTGAGCAGTTAAGAAATGGTGACTCTTGTTTTCACTCTCTGGACTAAGATTACATGTATTTGGTTACAGAGTGTCTTATCTCTAGCTCTTGAAAATTTTTTCCAGTTTAATGGAGATCAATAAATCTTTACCAGGGATATATATGCCTGAAGCAGCAACAACTTAAGAGGCTCAGTTTATGAACTTTTCCTCATCCTTTTCAGTCCTTTATCCATTGAAACCCATGCGCAGAGTTCCCAGCAGTGCACATAGGCATTCATTCTTTGTTGACACTGATTAGGGAGAGATACTAAACTAAAATGGGCATATTTTTTATGCAGCAGAAGCATAAATATGCAACCAAAGAATGTTTTCAGATTGGTTTTAGCTTTTACAGACTGGGGTGAAAGGAGGGAGCACACAAAGAGTTTCAAACATTCTCCCGATTTAAGGCATCAAAATGCTCTTCTTGTGTAGTAATAGTTAACTGAAAGGGAGTTTGGCTTATTAAGGGAATTTCTCCTTCCAGAAATTCTACACTCTTCCATTTTATTGCTTCTTTTGAAAATGAGAGAGGTACCCCCTGCAGAATATGAAATGCAGAGGACCTCATGACTTTCAGCTGAATTTTCATAGATAAAGTGAACAGTCCAGCTTCATAGAAATTCATAGGCATATGGCTGTAGCTTGTGTGTGTGTGTGTGTGTGTGTGTGTGTGTGTATGTGTGTGATTCATTTGGGCAGTTTTAAAAACAGTAAATTAATCCCAAACTATGCCCTTCGGTCTTGTGAAGTCATTCTTGAATCAAACAATTTCTGGTTTATGAGTCATCCTGGTCATTCCTTAGTGATTTTTTTTCTACTTTCTTGAAGTTCTGAAAATGATTCAGCTATGTGTGCATATTTCATCCACTTATATTATCTGGAAGCTTGGATGGTATTTATTCTAAATGGAAAAAATCAGAATTTTATATTGAAAATCTATGTAATTTATAATGGTTTTGTTTATATATTATATTTTCATATATTTAAGGTACATTCTACTGCTATTCTCATCTTTTTGTATATCATACTTGGCAAAAAGTAGTACTAATACTTGACTAAAATATCTAGGAACCAAATGTGATGTATAATGTATAGAAATTTATAAAAATGCCTGAGTGTTCTTACCCATCAGAAGCATTACTGTACTGTGTCACTATATCCACACTGACTTGTCTCAGAGCATCCCTTTATCAGAACTAAGGCAAAATTACAAGGCCTGACATCCCACACAGTGGATCCTGGAATCTCCTTCCCTTCTTCATCCTTTTGTTTGTTTCATTTTTAATTGTAGAAGTTTGTATTATTTAAACCTCCCTTTGAAGGGCAAAGGTGAGATAACAAGAAAGCAACTTTATGGAAAGACTGAATTTAACTATGGCTTTGTATATTATCTTAAGGAACTGATAACATGCTTGGATTGTTACTTATAGGTGATCTAGGATCTGCTCGGCTGTCTAACATACTACGTAGAAAATATAAAGTACAGAGAATGTCTGCCTGTTCTGGACCAGAGAGAATACTCTAAATGTTGTGCAGCCCACACAAATTAACTTAACACACCAATCCCAGCTACTGGAGAAAACATTTTAGAAAGACAAAATAGACACCTTTAGCTATTCAGATTGAAATGTGTTGTTGCATCAGCTCCAAAACTTATATGGCAATCCCTATACCTACCTTTCCATTCATTTTTCTCAGTATTTCCTTTGGTAAGAAAATGGAGCCTTTGAATAAAGATGTTCTGTTTTCACAGGTCGGCTACTCTCTTGTACCTAGCTTCATAGATCCTTTTGGCAGTTGTTTAAGATTATAACCCTGTTTGTATTCTTGATACTAATTTAAACTAATTTATTGAAAATCTTTAAATAGTCACAAAATTTTATTGTATATTCACACATGTATTTTAAGTACCTGTTATCCTCAAGATAGTAATTATTTTTACATTTACTGTTCATTTAAATCATGGATGGGGAACGTCTGGCCTGCCAACCGTGTAAGGCCCGTGAAATCATTTGGTCTGGTCCTGCCAAGGCAACCACAGTTCTGGCCATCACATTGGTTGGTGGTGGTTATGTGCTGTGGAGTTGGTTCCACCTCATAGTGACCCTGTTTGGTGTTGCTGAGGCTATAAATCTACAGAAGCAGAAAGCCTCATCTTTTTCCCATGGAACCACTGGTAGTTGCAAACTACTGACCTTGAGATAAGTAGCATGACTCGTAACCACTACACTACCAGGGCCCCTTAGCCATCACGTGGTGGTGGTGGTGGTGGTATGCTGTCAAGTCGGTTCTGACACATACCAACCCTGTATAGGTATTCTGAGGCTGTAAATCTTGATGGGAGCAGAAAGTCTCATCTTTTTCCCATGGAATGGCTGGTAGTTTCGAACTGCTGGCCTTTAGGTTAGCAGCCCGACTTGTAACCACTATGCTACCAGAGCTCCTTAGCCATCATATTGTTGTTGTTGAATGCCTTTGAGTCAGTTCCAACCCATAGCCACCCTGCACAGGGTTTCCGAGGCTGTAAATCTTTACAGGAGCAGAAAGCCTCATCTTTCTCCCTGGGAAAAGCTGGTAGTTTCAAACTGCTGACCTTAAAATTAGCAGCCCATTTCATAACCACTACGCTACCAGAGCTCCAGCCATCATCTTGTTGTTGTTAGGTGCCATCGAGTCAGTACCGACTCATAGCGACCTCATGCACAGCAGAACGTAACACTGCCCGATCCTGGGCCAACCTCACTACTGTTGCCACGCTTGAGTCCATCATATTAGGGGTGAATTAATGAAGTTTTTGATAAAATATAACAGGCTAAATTTTAAATAGATAATTTTGTATGGCCCATGAATGCTGTTATAAATTTTGGCAGAAAAACGATTCTCCACCCCTGATTTAAGTAATCTTCAGTAGACAAAGTTTATTTTCTTAACGACTTTTTAGGATTGCCATAGTGATTAACCAAGTTTGGTTTAAATAAAGCAGTTAAGTGCCATTGAGTCAGTTCCAACCCATGGCAACCCTGTATAGGGTTTCCAACAGTGGCTGGTAAACTTGACCGCCAAGCTTGCAGTTCAAATCAACTTGGAAGTCCAGTGCATTAACCAACAGCACCACAGTAGGACTCCAGTGGTGGGTAAAATTTAAATAACAAAGGAATTGCATATTATATTTTCCAAAGGACCTAGTGTTTGTCTGTTATATAAGAAAATAGTCTATGAGAGTAAAAATTGTATTTGAGATTTCTTTTTTTAGAGATAGACTTTATAAGAGGGCAAATACTAAGAATATCACAATCAAAATTGAAGCTAGAGAATATGCAAATAGAAAGCAAATAGTTCTAAGAATATTCTAGCATAAATTATTTTATTTAATTAATAATGAAAACCATCAGATGTGTCTCTGATAATTTAAAGCTGCTAACAGAGAGTTAGGGTCAAAGTAGATGCTTGCTTCAATGCTTGGTTTGCTGTATTTCAGTAGTGCTGGCTGTCCTTTGTTAAAATAGGGAAATCAATGAAAAAATTATCTGGAAAGAAATGTCAAACTAGTGATTTTGTGAACTATAAGTGTTCACTTTTTTATATAAAAAGGGATGTAAACAAATGACTAAATTGATGTTACGGTAGCAAAAAAAAAAAATGTGATCCATCTTGTAATTTTGATTGTTGCTTTAATAAAAGGTTTGTGCAGGTGTGTGGAGTGTGTATTTTGTCCCTCCTGAAGGGCATGTAACAGGCCTGATTTACTTTTTCTGGTGATATGGAATCTGTAGCTAGTTCTTCCCTGCCTTATGTATCTGCAGTATTAAGAAGAGAAAAAAATGAAATGATTTTTCTCTAAAACTACATTTTTACCCAAATCCAGCAGCCTTAACTTCCTCCTGTTTTGTGGCAATGTTTTAATCTATATCAACAAATAGTCTTTAGCACATAACATCAAGCTTGAGATAGAGAACCTAAAAGACCAGAAAACTGGGAAAAGCATGAGTAGCAGAATTGCTATGAAGCACATTAAAACTAAATAAACCAAATATATTGCCATCAAGTTAATTCCAACTCATGTTGTTGTTAGGTGCCATAGAGTCGGTTCTGACTCATAGTGACCCTATGTACAACAGAATGAAACCCTGCCCTGTTCTGCACCATCCTTACAATCACTGTCATACTTGAGCCCATTGCTACTGCCACTTTTCCAATCCACGTCATAGGGGGTCTTCCTCTTTTTCGCTAACCCTCCACTTTATTAAGAATGATGTCTCTTTCCAGGAACTGTTCTCTCCGGATGATAGGTCTGAAATATGACACGAAGTCTCACCATTCTGGCTGTACTTCCAACACAGATTTGTTTATTGTTCTGGCAGCCCATGGTACTTTTTTTGTTGTTTTTATGTTATCAAAGACTTTATTTTGTTTGGGTCCACAATCCACACTCATGGAAGCAATAGTCAAGAAATTAGGACATAACTTCATTAGGCAAATCTGTTGCACAAGACATTCTAAAGTGTTCAAGAACAAAGGTATCAGTTTGAGAACTAAGGTGCACCTGATTGAAGTCATGGTATTTTCAATAGCCTTATAGTCATATGAAAGTTGGAGAATGAATAAGGCAGACCATAGAAGAATCAATGCATTTGAATTATGGTGTTGGGAGGAAATATTGAAAGTAAGTCCATGGTACTTCTAATATTCTCCAACACTGTAACTCAAAACACATCAATTCTTCTGAAGTCTTCCTTATTCATTGCCCAACTTTACACCTATATGAGGCTAATTACCTAGGCTGGCTTGGGCAGGTGCATGTTAGTCCTACATCTGACATCTACTCTTCAACACTTTAAAGAGGTCTTGTGCAGCAGATTAGTCATTTAATTTCTTGACTGCTGCTTCCATTAGTGTTGATTATTAATCCAAGCAAGATGAAGTCGAACAACTTCAATCTTGTCTCCATTTTTCATGTTATTTACTGGCTCCGAGGTGAGAATTTTTCTTTTCTTGAAGTACAACTTGTTCTGAAGGCTGTGGTCTTTGATTTTCACCAGTGAGTATTTTAAGTCCTCTTCATGACACAGAGTTTCTGAGACTGTAAATCTTTGTGGGAGCAGACAGTGGCTGGTGGGTTTGAATCACTGAATTTGTAGTTAGCAGACCAGCACTGAACTCACAGCACCACCAGTGCCTCTTAGGAAGCACATTATTTTACTTTAGGAAACCCTATACAGGAAGGAGCTCTGATAGCGTAGTGTTTACGAATTGGGCTGCGAACCTTAAGGCCCCAGTTTGAAACTACCAGCCACCCCACGGGAGAAAGATGAGGCTTTCTGCTCCTGTAAAGATTTACAGCCTCGGAAACCCTGTACAGGGTCACTATGGGTCGGAACTGACTCGATGGCACTTAACAACAACAACAACATACAGGGTCACTATTGGAACCAACCGGATGGCACTTAACAGTCTGAAGAAGCAAATAAAACAGCTCAGAGAGTTTTACAATAACCTATGTATGGCCATCCATTGGGCTCTCAAGCAAAGAATGGTTTAAGAGAATCATGTTGGCATAAATGGAAAAATCAGCACTTGTACCATTGCAAGAGGCAAAATAGGGAAGTTTTGCCCTGCTTTGAGATTGTTTGAGACTGGTCCATATTTTTAAGACCCAGAACAAGCAGTGTTAAATATTTCTTTTGCAGGGTTTGGAATGCCCTGTTCTTCATGGTACTTAAACAAAGGAGCTAGTAAGGATTAACATGAGTGGTTTTCAGCAAAGCAAATAGAAAAATAAATGTAAGGGTGTCTGATTTACAAATCTTTTCTATACTATCCCTAACAAATAGTAGTTCAGCTCTGCTTGAAAATGTCTGATCATGAAGAGCTCATTATTGGTTCTTGTTTATCTGGAACTGAAAGGATGAATTAGTCCTGCCACAATAACATTGTCAATGCAAAATGAAAATTTTCAAAGTGTTTATATAAAAGAGAAGATTGTAAAAACAAAACGTGAGTACTACTAACACTACCACCTTAATGTTATGCCATTTGGTGCTTACCTTTTTTTAGCAATTATTACTGTCAAGAGGACTGTCAAGGCAGAAGTCAGTTGCATCAGTTATTCCTCCAGTCCCAAGATGTTCTGAGGCTACAGTTCATGAAATAAAGGCCAAAATTAATGAGCACAAAGGTTCATTGCTTCAGTAGACCAGCATGTTTTTGAAAACCATTAGAATTTACATACTGGAAGAAGTTAAGCAACAAATAGAGGTAATTTTGAATAGTAATTTAATTGTTGTTGTTGAGTGCCGTGGAGTCGGTTCTGACTCATAGCGACCCTGCACAGGGTTTCCAAGGCTGTAAATCTTTACAGGAGCAGAACACCTCATCTTTCTCCCGCGGAACCACTGGTAGTTTCGAAATGCTGACCTTGTGGTTCACAGCCCAATTCATAACCACTACGCTAGTGGTTACGAATCGGGCTGCGAACCTTAAGGACAGCGGTTCGAAACTACCAGCTGCTCCGCGGGAGAAAGATGAGGCTTTCTACTCCCGTAAAGATTTACACCCTCGGAAACCCTGTACAGGGTCGCTATGGGTCAGAACCGACTCGACGGCACTTAACAACAACGCTAGTAATTTAATTTGCTGGCATGAATCGCATTTACCTTATTAGGTAAAATGAATACACCAAGGATAGAATAAAAACTTTCCTGAGATGTTAAATAACTAAAAACATACTAGTAGGCTTTCACAAAATTGTGGGAAATTCCATTCTTTCTTAATTCCATTTTTCATGAATTTTTTAATGGTGCTGTGGGTTAATGCGCTGTACTGAAAAGTCAGTTTGCTCTGCAAGGTCAGTGGTTCAAAGCACACCAGCCGATTCACAGAAACCCTATACAGGGTTGTTATGGGTCAGAACCAACCTGATGGTCCTAACAACAACAATTATATATAAATGAAGGTTGATCAATGTTACTTACTTTTAAAAAAAATGTCTCATGATGATTTTATTTTCTGGAGTCCTGGTGTGGCATTGTAAGATAGATTAGTACTGAACTGCTAATCACAAGGTGGGCGATTTAAACCCACCAGCTGTACCTCAGAAACCCTTTACAGTGTTTCTATGAGCCAGAACCTACTCTACAGCACTTGGCACAACAACTGTATTTTCTACCTGTATTCCAGAATTGATTCAATGGCAAACAACAACAATTTACTGAAAAGGTGAATTATTTTGGTAGGAACTTGTAACTAAACACGTAGAGTAAATATTCTTAAAACTGACTCAAGTTTTAAAGTTGATTATGGAATAGGAATCCTAGTAAACCATGCAAAATTGTATCTGAGCAGAGAACTCTCTTAAGGGAATTTTTTGTTGTTTAGTATAAGACTTGTACAGCAGTTATTTCCTGAGTGATTTTCTGATTCATATGAAGTTCATGTATACTGTAGATCCCTAAAGTAATTAGTGCCTCTGGTTTCAAGCAAAAACAGGCTTGATGTGTGGCAGTGCTATCAATTTCTAGATATTTGGTGATGTGAAAAAAATTTGTCCCAATGCTTTAAGATTATTCATAACTCATTATTTTTATGTACAAGGAAAACCTGGCATATTTGCCTGAAGAAGGTAAAGTTACTTTATAATAGCTCTACAAATTGCCCTCATTATGGTGATGGTGTGCTGTGGAGTCAGTTCTGACTCAGCAATCTTACATAGAGTTTCCTAGGCTGCAAATGTTTACGGGAGCAGAAAGCTATATCTTTCTCCCACAGAGCAGCTGGTAGTTTTGAGTGACAGGCCTTGAGTTTATCAGCCTGACTCGTAACCACTATGCTATGGTGTTTTTTATTCTCTTTACTGTTAGTATGACCTCAGTTATACAGCCATTGGACCAAGTTACTTGCACAATATAAAACACTGTGGTCACAGAATAGATTCCATAAAAAATTCATCAGTTGAACATAAAAGAGTTCATTTTTAATGTTGGTCCTTTGTGAAATTATTTTAAAACTGAAACATTACAAAAACTATAACCCAATGTTGTATTTGTAAAAATGCCTTTATACGATGAAGAAAAAACTTAAGTTTTAAGATACCTGAGAAAAATGTAAGTGCATGGTCTTCATCTATTTTGAGGAGTCCTGGTGTGGAACTAGTGGATAAACAAGGCAAGTTTGAACTGCAAGATGAGCAATTCAAATCCACCAGCTGCTCCTCAGAAATTCTATAAAGGGTCATTATGAGTCAGAACCAACTTGACAGCACTAAAACAACATCACACTCTTTTATATGAAACAAAGAGAAGGTTCAATTTATATGCAAAATCTGTGACTGTTAAATTTTTAATGTGCAAAGTACAAGTTTCAGCATCAGCCTGAATTTTTTGTCTTCACAATCATTTCTTGGACACATTAATGATTTTTCTGAAACCCCACCAGATATTAAAGAAAGCCCCAATTTTAAAACCACATATTAGTCTTGGATCATGCTATTTGATGGTACTTTTTCTCATTCTAGAATGGATTTGAGGTGATTGCATTAAATATACTTTAATTTTTTTAAATTGTCTGAAATTGATAAGCACTGTTACATCTAAATTCCTTAACTCAGTAACTATTGTTGTTAAGTGCTGTGGAGTCAGTTCCAGCTCATAGCAACCCTGTATAGGGTTTCTAAGGAGCAACTGGTGAATTTGAATTGCTGACCTTGCAGTTCAAACAGACTTGTGGCCCAGACTCTAATAATACTTTATTAATCAAATATCCTACTCCCAATTGAGTTTTGAGTAAATGAGAGATGTATAGTAGATTACAAAAGTAGATTGCCAGTTGCTTTCTTTTGTTTTAGCTGTAGTTTAAAATGGAAGACTTTATGCCATAGGTATAAAACACTGTTACTGTGTGAGCTCTCAAACAGAATAAATAGTATAGCAGGATGTAAGAACAAACAAAATATTCAGCTGTTTTCCTCCAAATTCTCACAGACAGATTTGCAGTTGTAATTTAAACATTTTAGATTATGAGATTTTAAAAGCACTTCAATTAAAACTATAAAGAAAAAGTTATCAAACTATTTTCCTCATTCATTACATAGTCACATTCACCAGCATGATATAGTCATGATTTTCCTGTTTGTATAAGATCTAAAATGAAGATGTTGTTGTGAAGTGCCGTCGAATTGATTCTGACCCATAGCGACCCTGTATAGGGTTTCAAAGGAGCAGCTGGTGAGCTTTAACCAAATGAAGATAGGTGTGCTTTATAAGACAGATTAAGATTCAGCTCATTACCCAGACATAAAATTGCCTCATTTCCAGTTGGAGTCAAAAAGGTACCACTGTGGTGTGTAACGCTTGACTACCATTGTGAACTCGTGTGTTTTTATGTAAATTTTGTCTTGGTACAAAATTTGTCTGAGTCTGGGACATTTATTTTTAATTAGACTTTTTATTTCAAAATACTAATGCATTTATGTGCACACAAATATTAGGAGTCCTGGTGTGGCACTGTACATTAAGCACTGGACTGCTAACTTCAAGGTCAGCAATTCAAACCCACCAGTTGCTCTTCAGAAACTCTATACAGCTATGAGTCAGAACCAACTTGATGACACTTGATAATGTAAGAAATATTATGGAGAATTTATCTAGTTACCCCCAATGATAACATCTTGCAAAATGGTTACAATCAGGAGGTTGACATTGATGCAATCCACCAATCTGTTTTTCATATTTCCCAACTTTACATGTACTCATTTGTATGTATTCTATGCATTCTTATCACATGACTGAGTTCATGTATTATCCACAAGATACAGAATAGTTCCATTGCCACAAAAATCCCTTATGTTGCCCTTTTATAACCACACCAACTTCCCTCCCACCACACACTTTTTTTAAAAAAATCAGTGAATTCTGTGTGATCAGGTAACTGGAACATACCTGGAAAACAACTAAAATAATTGTGCTTTTTGACAAAATGTGCCAATTTATCGGAGTATTGATGTCTGATTTCCCATCCTTTTAGGATGACTTGTACAATGAAGATAGAGACGAGGTTTCTAAAACACAAAGAGAGACAGTCACACTGTTGAAATCCTAGAAAATTCCTGAGAAGTAGAGGATCTGAAGCAGCAGTTGGACAGAGTCTTTGGTAAAAGAGCTCCAGTTCACACTCTAAACTTTTGCAGCCAAGAGATGCAGACCATAGAATAAAGGTGTGGTTTTTACATATCTTTAAGTCTTAAGGGAAAGAGTCTTGAAGCATCTAAAATGTCTCCTGAAGTTCCAAAACAGGCTATAGTGAGGTAGACAGAAGATTATGGGTAAAGACTCAAACAGGCTCCTTAATGGTAGTGAATCCTTGCATTGTCTCCCTTGGAGAAAGCAGAAGTTAAAATTAAATGTCTATACCTAGGCAATAGTGAGATATCTATTAACAGTGCATTAAGGGTCTTGGTAAAAATCTAATGCCACACACAATCCAAAGTATTGAAATTAAAACAGCTGGCCACAGAGTTGAGAAAAAAAACCATTGGCCCAAACTCAAAAGATTTCTGGGTCACATGAAGAGTGTGGAAAGGTCCTTACTCAAAGTCTCTGAAATGCAACCATGCATTCATTTCTTAAGGGTGACAGTTTTCTCATATTATGTAAGTGCCCTGTGCCTGTAAAGACAATTAGTCCCTCTGGGATTGTTGTTGTTAAAGTGCCATCCAGTCGGTTCCGAATCATAGCGACCCTGTGTAGAGTTTCAGAGTTGAGTGTAGAGTTGACGTATGAATGATGTCAACTTCTCCTGGCTGGAAGTTCTGAGCAGGCAGAGAGCATCATGAAAACAGACCATGGAACATTAACAGAGGAGCTGCCTACAGAGAGCATGAAAACACTGAGAACTAACTTCAACTTCTTACTGCTACCCAGCCTAGCCATGCCCAGGAATCAGTGAATTTTTAAAATGTGGCAGTGTAGGCATCAACTTATGTAAATTCATCATTAAAATCATGGAAAATGGTATTCATTACCTAATTTCTGGTCAAGTCCTGGTCATCTCCTCAATGATAAAAATGCTTAAAGCATTTGGTCTAAGCTAATTTGTGTCCTGTTATAAAAAGTTAAATTATTTCCAAGAAATGATTTCTAAGGATTGTGGAGGCAGATTTTCATTTAATTAGCAAGATTAAGCATCTTTCAAATTTATTCTACATGTGATGCAGTAATTAGGACACTTTATTCTCATCAAGCTCAAAGAGGTTCTTAATAGCCACATTGCCTCAGAATATTGTTATTCTGCATTTCACTCCCTTAAAACCCAAGACTATAAACAAAACGTGGTTCTTCCATATAGTGGAATGCTCCTTGGAAGCCCGATACAGGGTGGCTATCGTTTGGAACCAACTCGACAACACTTATAAACAACAATTCAGTGATAAAGAATAATGATGAGTTTGTGAAATATAATATGGATCAATCTGGAGGGTGAGATGCTGAGTGAAATAAGTCAATGACAAAAGCACAAATATTGTAGATGCCACTATTACAAAAAGCCAAGAATAATCTTACATGTGAAAACAAGGTTATTTGATGGTTGCCAGAAATGCCAGGGGGGAGGGAGCAAGGAAAAATTATTTACTAGATAGTAGACATGTTAATTCTGGTGAAGGGAAAGACAATAACACAATATAGGGGAAATCAGTTATTGTTATATGCCGTGGAGTTGGTTCTGACTCATAGCCACCCTGTACAGAGTTTCCGAAGCTGTAAATCTTTACAGGAGCGGAATGCCTCATCTTTCTCCCACGGAAAAGCTGGTAGTTTTGAACTGCTGACCTTAAGGTTCACAGCCCAATTCATAATCACTATGGTACAGCATAGCCAAAGTAAATGAAGACATTGAGAGGACAACTACAGTAAGTGCGATTACATATACAATTCTACAACAATAATAATAGCCAAAAATTGTGAGTGGTTACATAGGTCTATATGTATGCTACATAGGTGTGGGAGGGAGTACATGGGCATACATATAGAGGTATAGTTCTGAACATTTGTATATGCATATTTGTATGTGCTACATATATATGACCGAACACATAGAGGGCACAGATACTGAAAATTGTTAGACATATCTAAATATTTTATGGGATTGAGATACTGGGCTTGAAGACCACAAAAAAATGATGACACCAACCATCCCTCCCATGGCTCACTCTACTTAGTTAAAATACAATAATTCATTTTAACAGCCACACAGAATGCAGACACCATACACATAGTTATGGGGTTTATTAAGAAAGTTAACAAGTCACATTAGAAATGTTCAGGGCACAGCTCTCTCCTCTGCCATGCCCACAGGTAGGTCTCTTTCTGGCCCTTGGCCCTTCAGTCTGGTGTATGCCCTGTTCTGGCAATGTTACAAAGCTATTTTAGGGCTGCTGATAAATGCCCACAGGGTACACCACTCCACCATAAACTTCATCCTGAAAGCACTCAGCTCTAGCTCCATGGGTCAGCAAACGTAGCCCCCACAATTAAATGTCTACAGGCATCCCACTCTGCAAGAAAACTTCCTGCCCAAAGTCACTCAGCTTTATTTGCTCCATAGGCTGGGAAGCTTGCTGCTCTGTCTCATGACTTGACTCATAGTTCTATTGCTGTTGCTCCTACGCTGTTTCTCCCATAGGAACAGAGCATTCTGTACCTGGGTTGAGGAGGTTCCATATACAGGTATTTCAGAATACAAAAGACACACTCCACTCTTGGCTCTTCTTTGATGTAGTGATATCTACTCTCCTGTTTCTGAGATGTCTCATTTTAGACCCATGCTAGAGTTCCAAGTTTTTACAATCACAAGTTTGTTAACAATCACAACTGAATCATATCATATTGTCAGCATCTTTCCCCACTTTTTCTTACCCAAACCCATTAACAAACATGTGTCATGGGAGTTGCAAAGCCTTTGATCAGAAGAGTCATATGAAACAAGTCAGTGAACTGCAAAGGCTAAGGACCATAATCCCAGGGAGTATCTAGGCCAATTTGCATAATATAGTTAATAAAGATAATATTCTTCTCAATCTGGGTAGCATTTGGGGTCTTAAATGCTTGTGAGTAGCCATATAAAGGTACAACTATTGATCTCTTCCCAACTGGAGCAAAGGACATTGAAGAAAACCAAAGACTTAACAATTAATGACCCATATAACCAAAGCGTCCCCTAGCCTGATACCTGAAGAACTAGATGGTGCATGGCTGCCACTACTAACTGCTCTGACACAACTGAAAGGCCTGGAGAGAATGGGAAAACTATGCAGAACAAACCTCACATTCATTTAAAAAGACCAGACTTGCTAGACTCTGGAGGAACCCCAAACTATAGCCCTAAGACACCCCTTTAGCCTGGAACTGAAGCCACTTCTAAGGGTCATCTTTCAGCTTAATAATAGATGGACTAATCAAATAACACATGTGAGGAAAGTGCTCCTTAAAACAATCAACTACAGGAGACCAAACGAACATTTGCCCAGAAACAAAGATGAGAAGGCAAGGAAAGGCCGGAAAACAAGGGATGAAAACAGAATGGGCAGGGTGGATATAGGGAGAGTGCAGACACATTGCAAGGATAGCAATCAATGTCATGGAACAATTTGTGTATCGTTTGTTGAATGGGCAACTCATTTGCTGTATTTCACCTAAACCAATAAAATGTTTGTGTGTTTTTTTAATTCAAATAGACACAAAAATTATATACTATGTTTGAACCATGACCTTCCATTTTATTCTGAACTAAATTTTGCTTTTTCTCTTATTTTTCTTTATTTCATATTCTGCATATGACATATTTCAGTCTTACAAAATTGTTAATGCTTGTTACTGACAGCAGGATAAGATGTATCCTGACCTTTCTGTTATCAAACAGCATTTAGATAAAGGCAGGTAAACCCGTTAGTCTTTTCTTTGGTTCCCCCTCCATAACAGTACTCACCATGTTCATCTTTTAAGCAGTTTAGCTTCAGTGAAAGATGTTCCATGTTTTAAAGAATAAAAATGTTAACTCTCCCAAGAATACAATAGAAGTTGTCACCGAGTCAACTCTGACTCATGGTGATTCCATGTGTGTCTGTGTAAAACTGACTTCTGTAAGGTTTTCTATAACTGATTTTGGAGAAGCAGGTCACTAGGTCTTCCTTCTGAGGTACTTCTGAGTAGACTCAAATCTATAACCTTTTGGTTAGTAGCTGAGCTCGTTAACTGATTGTTGTTGTTGTTGTCAGGTGCCATCAAGTCGGAACTGACTCATAGCGACCCCATGCACAGCAGAACGAAACAATGTTCGATCCTGGGCCAACCTCACTACCGCTGCCACACTTGACGCCATCAAT
>NW_006408584.1:9057009-9074766 GCF_000296735.1 Chrysochloris asiatica
TTAGAAGTACAATTAAGTGTTCTGGAATACTCATACTTCTCAATGTTGTCCATAGCTTGTCATGATCCACACAATCGAAAGCCTTTGCGTAGTCAATAAATCACAGGTAAACATCCTTCTGATATTCTCTGCTTTCAGCCAAAATCCATCGGACATCAATTCTACAGTATAGACATAACTGATTGTACCACACAGGAACTCCAAAACTAAAATTGTTGTATGCCATGGAATCAGTTCCAAGTCATAGCAACCCTGTATAGGATTTCCAAAGAGAGGCTAGTGGATTTGAACTGCCAATCTTGTGGTTAGCAGTCCAGTGCTTATCCTTCAGTGCCAACCCATAACTCAAAACCATAATTGTCGAATCAGTTCCAACTCATAGCAAACCTATATAGGGTTTCTGAGACTTTGCAGGAGCAGAAAACCTCATATGTCTCCCACAGAGTGGCTGGTGGACTCAAACCACCAACCTTGTGGTTCACAGTCTAGTGCTTATCCTACAGAGTCACCACAGTCCCCAATACCATAATGGTTGGTGATTGTGTGCCGTGGAGTTGGTTCTGACTCATAGCAACCCTATATAAGATTTCTGAGGCTGTAAATCTTTATGGGAGCAGAAAACCTCATTTTCCACCCGCAGAGGCAGCAAATCTATAATAGATGTGTAGCTACTAGGCTCTGAGTTCTATAAAGACAAAAATCACATTCATGTATGCCCACCGTGCTTCCCTCAGAAACGGAATTCTGGCCTTTAGTAAGTGTCAATTCAATGAAAACAAATACGTCATCTTCCAGCTAATTAGGATTTATTGAAGTTGTATTAAATGTCTTCATTCATAGGGCCCAGTAAAAGGTAAAGCATACATTTAAAAAAATCTGTTTGCATCTGTGTAGTTGTTGTTAAATGCCGTTGAGTCGGTTCTGACTCATAGCTACCCTGTATAGGGTTTCCAAGGAGTGTCAGGTGGGCTTGAATGGCTGACCTTGTGGTTCACAGTCCAGTGCTTACCCTACAACGCCACACCAGGACTCTAATAGACCCCTAACCCCAGGATAGTGTGTCTGGGTGGATTTTTTTTTTTTTTTAACAATAGAATATAACTTTACATTTTCCCCATTTTCTATTTTTTGCCAATTTGAACTAATATTTCAAAATATAACCAATATTTAAAAGTTTTATGTCCACTCTAGTTCTGTCACAATAAGACAATTTTCTACAATTAGAATTCTTGCAGTATATTTAAGAGAAATGAATTGTGACATTGAAATTCTTCTGTGTCACTGTATGTCATGTTCTCTGCAAGACTTTACAGTCACTGTGGAGAACAGAACAAAATGAAACCACATCCTTTCAGTAGTGAAGATATTGGAAGAGACATAAATGTCTCCAAATACAATTTAATACATTAGCTGTCCAGAGTGTCCTGGCTTTGTTCTAGTTTTTGTTTACCTCTCAAGAAACAAGACAAAAGTTTTAGTTAAAAATAAGATTAGAGAATCAGGTTCCCAGACCCTATGCTTAACTGCCATCCAGTTGGCTCTGACTCATGACAACCTTGTATATAGCAGCAGCACAAAACAATGACTGGTCCTGTGCCATCTTCGTGATCATTATGTAGCCATTGTGTCTGTCTCACTAATGATAGCCCTTACTTATGCTGACGCTACTACACTTTCAGCATTAGAAGCAAGACATAGGACTGGCTGATTTAGGTCTGAATGTATTTTTGGTCTACATGGTGCCTTTTTGAGGACATGAGAGTAGGCAGGCAGATTTTTGTGGTTGCAGGTATCACTCATGCTGTTGTCAGATCATGTGTGCATTCTATGATGATGTTCTGCCAATCCTATTTTTCACTAGAACTCTGTTTTGTTTGCCAAGATAAGATCAGTCTTTTTGATTTTCAATAGTTAATTTTGAGAATGATCCGAATAGATCAGGAAGACATGTGTGAGTATGTACAGGTATGAGGCAGGACGTAGGTCCACTGGTACCTAAGCTTTTATGTTATATGGAAATGATCCAGGGTTCAATAACTTGAGAATCTAAAATGAGTTTTCTTAGCTTCTCTGAGAACAGAGATGATGAGTGACAGGAAGGCCCAATAGTCTCCAGAAGAGGCTGAGATGGAATTCAGAGCCAGATTCCAAAGCATTATTTCTGCTAGAATCTACTTACAGCCACTCTGTCCCTCTTTTGAATAACTGAATTCCATAATCAAAGACCCACAAATCTGAGAGGGCTCTTGGATCCCAGAGGTCTCTATTGGCCTGGCATCTGACAGAATGGCTCAGCTGCAGCTTACTTATGTAACAGTAGCCCTGCTCAACCAAATCCTCTTTACTAGCATTTAAAGAGTCTCAAGGAGCTGAAACCTAGCTGTCATTTAACCAAATGGTAGAAATCCTTTTGAACATTTTCTCTAAATCATTTCTCTCTTTTTATTCTTTTTGTTTCTCTGCATTCTAACTACATGACAAACCAGTGTTCAATCCAGATATGGGGAAAAGATAGCTCATTTTTTTTAAACTTTTATGAGGATATTGTGCAAATAAAATCTTAATTGTTCTTGTTTAATACTCAGGAATTTAATTTTGTAATTATGAAACACTTTCTTTGTAAACTGTCTTTAAACTGAGTGAGAACAAATTCTATTATGGAATCAAGCTACATTACGTTCTTACCCAGTAAGCAATAATTTCATGGAAATGAATTAGGCACATTTACTATGCATGTTTCCTAGTCTAATAACCTCTGTATCTATTTCTGTCTTATGTGGTGCATTAAATTTAAGCTAAGTAGCAGGAAAACAATTTAAGAGAAGAATATGGAAAGAGTAATCCTAGATATTTTTCATGGTTTCCCCATGCATGAATATGTGTTCCATTGTTATTCTGCGGACCAGTTGATTAGGAATTTCTGATAACTAAATAATTGTACATCTCTCATTATTATACCTGCAAGTGAATAGTAGTGCTCTAACTTTAATCCATGGGAAAACCCAAGGAAGTCACAAGCATTTCTAATTATATGCGGTATCTCTTTCCTTGATACCAATCAATGCATATGATCTCTTGACTCATTGAAAATGTGAGGGCAAGTCCAAAAGTGTTGCTACTAAAGTTCTAGTTCATACATGCACAGATTTATTTCAAACAAAACGTATTTAAACAATGTCTGTGATCCATGGATGACTGCAGACATATTCTCCCCATAATACACAAGTCTTAGTCTCACTGTGATTTTCATAAAATAGAAACAGTCACTCATTTGTAAAGTTGAAGAAATAATAAAAAGTCACTTTTAACTTTGAGCAATACTGTGAAGCCTGTATTTGCTATTCAAACTCTCTTTCAGATTAAGAGTATCTCTGACATCAAAGGATTCCTGGTGTGGCTCCAAAGGATAAAGACTGGACCACAAGGTCAGTTTGAACTGCAAGTTTGGTGGTTCAAATTCACCAGCCACTCCTTGGAAACCCTATACAGGGTTGCTATGAGTCTGAAGAGTCGACGACACTCATCACATCACAGTTCACTCACTGACATAGAAAATGAAGTGATCTATTCTGTTTGGTAGCTGATATGATTCTGAATTAAACTCCCCCTAAAAAAATCCCCCTTATATGGTCTATTACTGACCAGCTCAACCAACTAATATTCCTCTTTTTCAATATTTATTCATTTTAATTAATTAGATGATGGATACAGAAGATTCAGCAGGAAGTCAGTCATACATTAGTAATTTATCCACTTTATTAAGCACTTGCAACAGCAAGTAATTTTGGGTGCTTAAATGCTAACCAAAATGGTGATTCAAACCCACAAATGACTATGTACAGGCAGATGTGGCAATCTACTCCCATAAAGATTTACAGCGTTGGAAGCCCTGTGGGACAGTTCTATTCTGGCATATAGGGATGCTATGAGTCAGAATTGACTCAACAGCAAAAGGTAAGAGAACACAAAAATGAACTCAGCCTGATTCCTTTCCTCAAAGACTTCACCTTTTGAAGAGATCATAAGATTTGCCATACATTTAACTTTTAATAGCAAAAACATTGCCACTCCATCACTTCTAACTTGAGACGACTTCATGTGTGTCAGAGTAGAACTGTATTTCATCTGGTTTTCAATGTCTGGTTTCTCAGAAGTAAGTTGACGGGCCTTTCTTCCAAAGCACTCTGGGTAAACTCAAACCTCCAACAATGTGCACACCCTGGGAATTTTTTTTTAACTATACCAGATGGTAAAATGCAATAATTACCTTCATTGATAGATAAAACCTATCAAAATACAAAGGAGACATAACATACTCTTGACTGGGAGAAATCAGCAGAGCTTTATAGAGAAAATAATTTCAGATAACTCTGAAGGGTAATTAGGATTTGAACAGTTGAACGTAAAGAAAAGCATTATTTAAAAAGGGAAAAATAAAGAGGGTCAATGTGACATAAAGGGACAAGGGAATAAAAGACAAAGATTTATCGTGGAATTGAACATTGTAGAACACCAGGCAGGCATCTGTAAGAAGGAAAGTTAGAGTTTATTGCCAAATCATGGGATTTTGAGAGCCCCTAGATGGTACAAATGGTTAACATGCTCACCTGCTAACCAAAGGCTGACTGTCCAAGTCCATTAAGAGGTGCCATGGAAGAAAAGCTTGGCAGTCTGTCGCAACAGCAATTGGTTTGGTTTGGGATAGGACTTTGAATGCCACTGGACAGAGCTCATCATGTATTCTTGGGCACTATGGATTCACTAAGGAGAGCGAGTGCATGACAGATCTCTGCTTCAAACTGAGAAATGGAGAGAAAGTAGAGGCAGAGCTTGCAATTCATAAAGCCTGATGATTGTAGAAGCTAGGTTAGTGGCAGTGGGGGTGCAACAAAAGGCATCATTGGACACTTTGCCGCCAATTGTTTCTGGAGCAAGAAAAAACGAGGAACCAAAAATAAATCAGAGATTTTAAGCCTGGATGACTAAGAGAATGACTAAGTGCCATTAACAGGAATAAGGAGGAGAACATAAAGAAAATAGAACATTTTGGAACACTTGTAATTTATTAATGCCATCATTTTTAAAAATTCATTTCAGCTGCTTAAGATTGACATATGCATGTACATAAACAGGAAATTTAACAGAAATGCTTCTCTTTCTTAGTCATTTAAGATTATTAAGTATATTCTCCATTGGACTCTTCACATGTCAGGACTTTGTTTTAAAAACAAGGTTTTAAAAGCCTTGTTTTAGGCCAGGTTTCCTATTTTCTAGAGAAGCAAAACCAGTGAAATATATAGATATAGATTTAGGCAGAGACAGAGAAATTTGTTATCAGGGAAATGGCCTACAATTGCAGAGTCCCAGGTCCCCAGCAGAAGAGAGAGATACATTCCCACGGATCCATTATAGTAGGAGCAGGCCACACTCTCAAGAAAGCATCCCTTCCAACTGATTGGCAGCATAGAGTTAACTCTGCCTGTATTAGGTTTCATCACCATGGCAATAAGCACATCTTAACTGCTAAACCTGTAGCAATCCTAGCTAGTCAAGTTGACACAAAACCCTAACCGTTACAAGCCTGCTATGACATTTCAGGAGTCCTGATGTGGCACTGTTGGATAAGCAAGCACTGAACTGCTAACTGAAAGGTTGACAATTCAAACCCACCAGTCACTCCTTGGAAACCCTATACAGGGTCACAATGAATCGGGACTGACTTGATGGCACTTACAGCAACAACAGTGATATGTGAATATACAGTGATATTTTCTGAATATACGGTTTCAAAATAGAATATAAATAATATTAATTTTTTTTAGAATAGAAATGTATGGAAACCGTAATTTATCTTTTGTTAAAAATAGAGACTCACTCTATTTGAGACTTTGACATATTAATTGTTGTTGGTAAGTGCCATTGAGTCGGTTCTGACTTATATCGACCCTGTATAGGGTTTCTGAGGAGCAGCTGGTGAGTTTGAACCACCAAGCTTGTGGTTAAAACCAACCTTATGGTGGAGTGCTTATCTCACAGTACCACACAGGACATATTAATTACAAGAATTTATTATTGTTCAGAAGCCCCACACCAAGAAGTGACTCCTAAAGGCATGTTGGGCAAACAAGTGAAAATGAAATGATTCCATTAAGATGCTTTGCCTGCAAAACCCAACTCAAAACAGCTTAACCAATAACATTAGTTTCTGTTGAATCAATTATAATTCTTATCAACCCCATTTATGTGGAATAGAATGGCTCCATTGGGTTTGCAAGGCTGTGACCTTCAGAAGCAAGTTGCCAGGACTGTCTTCTGAGCCATCTCTGGGTGAGTGTGAAGCGCTAACTTTTAGATTTGCAGTGGAGTACTTATTAAGTGTCATCGAGTTGGTTATGACTCATAGTGACCCTGTATAAGGTTTCTGAGGAGCAGCTGGTGGGTTTGAACAGTTGACCTTGTAGTTAGCAATCCATTTTCTCCTTGGTCCTTTAGCTAGGTTCCTTCATGGTGTCTAAATGGCAAAAGCAGTACTCTCCCGTCACTGATGCCGTTCTTCTAAGGGCTTATTCTTCTTCTTCTTGTTCTTCCTTTTTTCTTTTTTTTTTTCCAAGAAGGAAATGCTTCTCATAAATCATCCTGGCAGACCTCCCCTCAGATCTCAGTGACCAGGATTGGGTAAAATGTTCACTCCTATATCAACAACTGGCTTGCAGCAATCATAACAAACATCCTGGGGCTGGGACAAGTCTCAACTATTAAGAAGGCTGAACAAAATTAGTATTCTGTTAGAAAAGAGGATAGTAGGGATGAATGGTATTTGGGGGAACCAGTGGTATTTGCTACAGTTTCAGTGGTGGTAGCAGAGAGAAGGGAGAGAGAGAAATGACAGACTGCTTAAAGAGAAAATAATCCACTTGAAAGTGGATTTAGAGAGTGGGCTTTTCTTTTTAACATTTGTGTGTATGAATTCAGAAATTGAGAAAAAGCTGCCTTTATTTTCTGTCATTGTTTCAGGGGACCTTTGTAGTCATAGAAACTAGGACTGATTGGAATAAAGTTCTTGGTCTCTCCAGTCACAAATTCGGGTGATTAAGAATTTGGAAGTGAATTCTAAGTCACCAGAGAGTTAATGCTTATTCTTGGGAGAATATGAGAAGGAGCCCTCTTCATGCTGCCAAACTGGCACGGGATACTGCAGGCACTCTGCAAATGAACAGAACACAATGAACAAGTGGAGGGAGAACGCTTAAAGTTCTAAATGCCCTCTTGAGGGAAGAAAGAGGCAGTTCCTGGGAACAGTGAACAAGCACTGGAAAAAAAAAAAAAAGTGGATTCATTGAATGACTAATGATCACTCTGGTGTGGTTTAGAATAGAAATGCAGCTTCTGCAGCTTGAGGAGCAACAAACCCTATCTCTTGTGATGTTCTATTTATTCTCGCCTGATAAAAGCATCCTGATAAATTAGACTTGTCTTGGTTTGTTTAAACCCATCCATATCAGATTTATGAAATTATTTACCCATGAATCCAACTTTCATTTCCATTTGTGGTGCCACTGGGATTTTTCTTACTCAGAGATGGCTGATCCATGTATAAAGTTTGGGTAAGGTTAATATTGATAAACAGATGAGCTCTTGGTGTCTTCCTGCCAATGCACTTGGTACTTTTGGCACACCAATTTTATGGATTTGTGCATTTGCCTCACTGGGCAATATGGAAACCTTGAAATCAGCAAATCCATGCTATGGTGTCCAAACCCAACTGACTTGGCACCTGTCCTTACCCATCAAGTTCACCGTCCACCCTGTCCAGGATTCCTATTTATGGAGTTATATTCAATTGTTATTACAGTTGGAGGTCAAGGACATTTTGGCCAACTTGTTGGCTGTGGCATTCTCCATTCTCTTCTATTCAGGATTTTTACAAATCAATGTAAAGAATATATATTGACACATCAAAATATGAAACCACAGTAAATAATAACAATTGTGATAATCATCATACATTTGTTTAACAAATTTATTGAATGCCCACTTTCAGAGTACTGGAATCACAGCAATGAACAATGCAAAGCTCCAGTCCTTGTGGGAATTCTGCTCTGGTCAAGGCAGACAAACAGTTAAACACATAGCCAATTGATTAAATAAGGTAATTTTAGAAAATGGAGAATGGTCATTTTAGAAAATGCCATGGATAAAATAGATCAGTGTACTGGTAAGGAAATGTAAAATAACAACATGTTTGTGTCTCTCTTACATACACAAACACACACACATCCACACATTTGTTTAGAAATAACTACTAAAACATTTGCTATAGATTGACATTCATCCACATAGAGGCCTCCTCTGAGATGACCCAACTTTAAGACTTTATTTTATAAGTTTCATGAGCCCAAAGGCATCAAACCTAACAATTTATCCAACAAAATGAGAGCCTGCTGTGTGCCAGGAATTGTTTAGGGTACTGAGAATGCACACTGAGCAAAACAATGTGGCATCAAGTTCATTCCTGTTGAGGCAGAGTTCTGTAGTCACATCCATGCTGGCCCATGTAATTATGGTGGTACAAGTCCCAGGGTCTGAACCCAGCCACAGAGACACTAGAATTATTCTGGTTAACTAATACTACAAAGCAAACCACCCAATGACAACTGTTTTATTATTCTCAAATTCTATAGGTCTGGAATTTGGATAGAGCAAAGTAGGGGTGACTTGTTTTTGTTCTTTAATGACTGACCTCTCAGTTGGGACAATGCAAATATCTGGAAGTGATATTTTTATTGCTACAGTTAGTTGCTATTGAGTTGGCTCATATTCATGGATATAAAAGAACAAAATGTCACCCAGTTCTGCCCCATCTTCTGATGGTTGATGTGTTAGAATACATTGTTTTAGCTATTGCATGAATCCATTTCAGTGAAGGTTTCCCTCATTTTTGTTGGCCCTCTACTTTAGCAACCATAATGTCATTTTTTTAGCTATGGGTCTTTCCTAATAGTGTGTCTGAAATGAGCATGCCAAAGTCTCACCATCATTTTTAAGGCAAGTCTGGTTGTATTTTTTCTAAGATTGATTTGTTAATTCTTCTGGCAGTCCACAGGATATTTAATATTCTTTACCAACACTGCAGTGTGAGTGGATTAATTATTCTTCTGTCATTCTTCGTTATTATCCAAAATTTGCTTTCATATGAGGCTACTAAAAAGATAATGGCTTGAGTCAGATATATCCTAGTCATCAAAGTGACATTTTGCTTTTAAAATCTTAAAGAGGTTTAGTACTGCATATTTATCCAATGCAATACATTGACTTCTTGACTGCTGCTTCCATTGACATTATTGATCCAAGTAGAATGACCTAATTGACAAATTCAGTTTTGTCACCATTTATCATAATGGTGCTTTTGGGTTGACAACAGCTTATGGTAAATTAATTTTAGTTAAATAAGTGAAAGCAATGATAACGAGTTTAATGTGTGACTAGATTTGTGTTCATTTATCCCATATCTCTTTACACTTAAGCAAACATAGAATAGAGTGAAATCACCTAAGCCCCTTGAGTCTTAGCCTTTTCACTATGGAGAGAAAGAATTTAATAAATAATGGTAGAAAAAGTATTGAGCAAATAATGGCACCATCTGCTGGAATGCCTGGAGGGTTTGTGACATTTCACTGACTTTCCTCTGTATTCTTTAGAAGTTTTGAATTGTCTAAATTCAAGGCATTCGTATTACCATTGTTATCCCTGAAACTAGTTCATCGTTTGTGTCATTGTAAAACCTTGGGTCTATGAAAATATATGTTTGTTTGTTTTCTTGTCTCTGATCTAGCATTTTGACTGAAATAGCTGCCTCAGTTGCTGCTTGAAAGATTTCTAAAGATCCCCACCAGATATAAAACCTTCTTCCCCCTTCTATGTGTCAAGATACATAAACAAGCCACCTCACTACAACTATCAAAGAACAGTTCACTATCAGATTACTAGGTGTTAAGGAGCTCTGGTAGCATAGTGATTACGTATCGGACTGCTAACCTTAGGGTCAGCAGTTCGAAACTACCAGCTGTTCCGCGGAAAAAAGATGAAGCTTTCTGCTCCTGTAAAGATTTACAGCCTCGGAAACCCTGTACAGGGTCGCTATGAGTGGGAACCGACTCCACAGTGCATAACAACAACAACAAAAGTGTAGAAACGGGGAATTAGTTGAATTAACAAAATAAAATTTTAAAAAAAGAAGAAAAAAAAAATGCAGAAAGGAAACTAGGAGGAAATGATACAAACTTTTAACTATTCATGAAATTAAAGTTAAGCATTATCATGTACAAAGACTAACATTTACAGGGAGGCTCAGGTTTTTAAATTGTACCTATCTACAGATTTATTATTTATGAATAGCTTTCTACTTAGATGACCCTGTGGTTTGTCTGGAAATGGCATTATCTCACCATAATCCCGTACTTCTCAGAGATAACTGTCTTAATGATTGGTGAGCAAATACAAACTGTCAGATCACATGCGCTCTATAGAATATTAGACATTTGTAATGTTATCAGTCATAGCTGGGCCATAAACATGAAACACTGGAAAGCCATACTTTTTTTTAGTTTATTTGTGTTTGTTTTTTATAATTTGAATTTTTGTTTTGTTGTTCTTCTTTGCCAATGAAGTATAAAACATCAAGAAATAAATGCTCTGACTCACCAGATTGAATTCTCTCAGAGACTGAGACATACTTCCAATTGTTTCTCATGTAACTATTTTTGACGATTGCATTTCATGCTTGGAACTTGTGCCTACTCATACAATCTACTACCCGGATGCAAATGGGCAAAAATAGTAACTCCATACCAAGTTATTAATAGTTTTTTGCTGCCTGAATCACAGCTCAGATCTATTTGTTTTTAGAAGCAATATTAATATAATCAAATTCGTACTAATTTGAATATCTTCTTCTTAGCTTGTGCTCCCATTAGCAGCTCTCAGTTAGAAATCCTTTCATGAATGACTGAACTATCATTTCTTGTGCATTGTCAGTTTACACATAAAACTTGAACCTTCAAAGAAGTCTGACCTACTGTGTAAGTTACAGTAACATGCTTTCTGTTATAAAATAGTGCTATTAGATATAATTTTTATAAGCACTTGGCTGATACAGAAAGGTTGACAGTTTAAACCCAGATGTGGTCTGATTCAGCCTTGAAAATCCTATGGAACAGCTTTCCTCTATGAATAAAGACCACAGAAGAATTGGTGCATTTGAGTTATGGGGTTGGAGGAGAATATTAAAAGTACCAAGAACTGCCAAAAGAACAAACAAATCTGTGATGGAAAAAGTACAGCCAGAATCCTCCTTAGAAGCCTGGATAGCCAGACTTCATCTTTCATACTTTGGACATATTATCAGGAGTGACAAGGACATCATGCTTGATAAAGTAGAGGGTCAGTGAAAAAGAGGAAGACCCCCAACAAGATAGATTGGCACAGTGGCAGTAGCAATGGGCTCAATAATAGCTAAGATTGTGAGGTTGGCCCAGGACAGGATAGCGTTTGTTCTGTTGAGTCGGTACCAATCGACAGCACCTAACAACAACAACAACAACAACAACAACATGGCAATTAGCTAGGGATGGAATGGTGAGATCAATCATCCAGCAGGGTAAGGAGTGAGAGTTATACATTATACAAAGTGCTAGAATCAGAACAGCCAAGTCTCTGGTGGTAGTATGATGGTTGCGCTTTATCTAACAACTCTACTCTGTTTTGTAGGGTCACTACAAGTCAGAATCGACTTTATGGCAATCTTCTGTTGCTGCCTCACTCCCACTGGGACTTATGCACATCCAGATAGTCAGCAAATCTCTGGGTTTATGTTCAAATCTAATAACATTTTAAATAAAATAGTCAAAGAAATATCTCCAAGTGGAGTTTCAAGCAAATAATGACAGGCAATTAGACCCAGAAGGGGTGGAGGGTGGATTTGGAAAGAGAATTTTGAAACTTTGCCCCTCTTGCTCATTCTGCCAATTCTTCGCTTCTAAATGTAAGTGATCAAGTATCATAAGAACCATCCTGTTTTTGCTATCACAAACTTTTGCCTGATCAACACACACTCAATACCCTTAAAATTGAAAAGTTTGAGTCTTTGGCTCACCCCCACCTATCATTCTTCTGTCAATAAAAACATTTTTAATAACTATAAATAACTTAGAAAACAGTTCCTGGAAAATATTGCAAAGCAAAGAGCTCATTCTTCAGTGATAGATAAAAGTAACTTTTTAAATCAGATCAGGTTGAGGCGTTGATAACTTTTAATGAAATGTTTCTAAGCAACAGAGTAGAAGAATCCATTCCAATAGAGCTGGCATTAATAGAATAAAAAAGGAATCCAAAAATAGTCCCTTTCTCTTATAAGCAATTTTCTCTGGTAGGTAAAACAAACTCCTTCCCCAAACTCAATCTATTGAATGATAATCTCTTTCCAAACATATCATATATGGTCTCCACATGAAGTAATCATGTTATTACCCAAATTTTAATATCTATGAAAAATTTAGAGAATACATACTAGAAAATGGTGATTTGTATGACCTGGCCTTTCAATAAATTCTTGCTCAATCCCTGATTAGCCACATAATCTACAAACAAAAGGAATGCTCAAAACCCTTCGAAGTATGGATTGGGTACATTTAAGTAGAAGCTTTGATATTCTCTTGTCCTTAGGAAAGATTTTTTTATAAAAATAAACCAAGGTATCTAGAATAGTAATAAATAAGTAATTAATAAATTCTTGTGTAGGAAAGAATATGTGATCTTTTCATGTCACTTTAATGCCACAAAACCAAAACCCTTTCAATACTTGTAGATACAGTTTCCCACCTCTGTATCTTTGGAATCAGTGAACAGTCTTATTAGTTTATCCAAGAATGAGAATAATGTGTGTGAATGTTCTTTTGAAAGAACAGTCTGTGTAGAAGGCTTGTGGCATACTAATGTATATTTTCAGTCATCTTTTACTCTAGAGAAAACAAACAAAAAACATGCTCAGTGAGCTCAAGAAGGACAAAAAGGAGGCTCCTGTGCTCCCCATGGATTTGGTTGACAAACCAGGACCAGGTACTTTGATTTCTCCATTTCTACTGCCAGCTGGAGGTGGGTGTAGAGAAGCAGGATAGGTGATTGGGCAGACTATTTCATTAAAGAAAAAATAACTATGTGAAATACAAGAATCATTGTTTTAAGAGTTGTTTATTTGATGATTTCCCATTTTTAAAGAAACGAATCCAAAAAGATAGTGCATTTTCATGTATGCATCTAAGTTCACCAGAGATGATCTGTAAGGTTAAAGTGACATGGTTATGATCCTGCCCAAATTCCAGCCTAGTGATTGTACACTTTCTGCCAAAGTCAGGAAGAACCTGACTTTTCTCCCAAGTCATGTCCTTAAGTACTTTACATACAATTTCTAGAACTATTGTTTTGTTCTTTAAAACTGAACAGCTTCAAAAGTTCTCATTATAATCTACTCTAGTCTTTTTTGTGAATCTTCTTCTTAGATATTTTTGAGACAAGAGTTTGATGTGATGATTTATATCGTTTTCATTATTCCAATCATTTTGACACCTGTTGTGATGCTATAGGGTCAGCACTGGACTGCGAACTACAAGGTCAGCAGTTCAAACCCACCAGCTGCTCATCAGAAACCCTATACAGGATTGCTGTGAGTAAGAATTAACTGGACGGCACTTAACAACAGCAACATCACTTTTCCCTACCCTTTGTTTGTACTTTGGTGGCTTGTGTGTTGCTATGTCAACAATATTTGAATACTAGTAGGGTCACCCATTGTGAACAGGTTTCAGCAGAGATTCCAGAATAAGACAGACTAGGAAGAAAGAGCTGGCAACCCACTTCTTAAAAGTAGCCTGTGAAAAACTTGTGGATCACAACAGAATGCTATCCATTCAATTCTTGAAGATGAGTCCCCTAGGATGGAAGGCACTGTGGCTGGACTCAAACATGCCAATGATCATGAAGACAGAATCAGACAACATTTTGTACATGGGATGGCCATGAGTAAACAACTGTTTGACAGCAGCTAATAACATTACTTTTTACTGTATCTCAATGAAAGTTTAAAGTCATCACAGAGTAGAAATGTTTACATTTTTTTTCTAGAGAATGGTTATCAAAAAGACTATTTAAAATCACTTCCACAAAACCCAAAATTAAGCTGCGAACTTTCTCTACCAGTTTTCCAAAAGAGCTGTTAGAGTGTTCCCCTAATTTTTAAAAATTATTATGGATCTTAGGTTCTGTATTAAGTGCATAAGGGAGTCAGAGATGTGAGATTGAAATTGAATACAAGGTTTATGTTCTTTTACTCAGCCTTCATCCCAAATACTCTGCTGATATAGCCATTTTTCCACTTTGATTATGTAATTGCTTTTTTCTTCAGACATACTGCCTACATTAATGCTATCTGCCCTGACATTAGCATGTATATTTAAATGATACCAGATCATGTGCAAAATATTAGATCAGCCATTGCTCATATTGTTGTTGTTGTTAAGTGCTATCGAATCAGTTCCGATCCACAGCGATCCTATAAAGGTTTTCTGAGGAGTGGCTGGTGAGCTTGAGCCAATAACCTTGTGGTTCAAACCAACTTTGCAGTCTATCGCATTAACCCACAGAGCCATATTAAGGGGTAAAAATGACGCTGAATTGATGGAGAAAATGAATTACTTCTAATTCCACACAATGCTTCATTCTTGGGAGTCAAAGTATAGAAATAATTTTGCGTTGTTCAAATTATCTTTCAAGCATTTCATTTTGATGATTTGGTCTAACTTGGAGAGATCCCTGGAGATAAACCTGAAAGCAGGGCATGGGTAGCCTCCATCACTTGCTTAAGAGCTTCGCTGGGCTCTTAAATCATCATTTAAGAGATTGAGAAGTGGTGCTGAACTATAAAATACTCTCTCCAGGCACCAGAGTTTCTGGGAATAGTGAAAAACACTGAACTAAAAAATAAGCGACTTGTTTTCTAATCTGTTCTAACCAATAACTAGTTACGTGAACACAATTTAGATACTACTTTTGCTATTTCAAATGCCTTAAGTGGCTCCCTGTTGCTCTACAGATCAAAGTCAGGCTCCCAGGATTACTTTCTATTTCAGCCACTGCTTTGTTTGAGCTGTCTGATGGGTGACCCTTGCAGTTTTGGGGTGCCTAGACTCTGAAGCCAGATTACCTGCATTTGAATGCTGGATCTGCCTCTGACCTGCTTGTGACCTTGACAAGTTAATTAATCTCTCTGTCACTCAGTTTCCTAACCATAACAGTACTCCTTGGTAGGATTGCTATGAATTGGAAATGATATTATGGCAATAGATAGGGATGTGGTAAGGATTAAGTGAGTTGAGACTGGCACAGTGTAAGTACTATGTGAGAGTCTGTTAAATGAAAAGTAATCCTTTCACTTTAAAGCCCAACTGCAAACCCATCTATCTGTTTCACAATACTCTCCCAAGTAACTGCACAAATGTGTGGTTTAGAAATTAATGCGATACTGAGAAGAGGCCTGGCTAAGTGGAGAGGTCAAGTGTACTGCTCCTAGTATACACCATCATACCAGATGTTATGGAAATAAAATAAGCCATCCCTTCTGTGTCTCTTCTGTGCAAATTCCTGACAGAACAAGTCTTTGTAAATAGTAAAATGGTTGTTTCATGACACTATTTTAATTAAGTTTAGGTTAATTTATTACATCCACAAATAGCGGGTAAAATTTTCTATGATTCCAAAAGGCTTTTTAATATACCATTATAACAGCACTAATCACATGGTAGAACCATAATTTGATTTGTCCCACTCACTGGATTAAGACCTCCCAAGGACAGGAACTATACTTTATTTATCTTTGGTGCCTAATGCCAGATATAGAGACAAGCACATGTTGTTGTTAAGTGCTGTCGAATCAGTTCCAACCCATAGCAACCCACAGGGTTTCTGAGAAGTAGCTGGTGAGCCTGAACCATTGATCTTGCAGCTCAAACCAACTTTGCAGTCCAGTGCATTAATCCACAGGGCCACACCTTGACTCCAGGCACATAATAGATGCTCAATATAAAAGTATGTTTGTTAAATAAATAAATCCTTTGAGGATACAGAACCCAATAATAGATTCAATTATATATAATAAAATTATAATAGAATTTCTATTTTAAAATCACCAAAAAGTTTTGTCCAGTGTTTCAAACCCTATCAATTCTCAAGCCCGCTTGTACTAAGTGGCAGTATGCACACACACACACACACACACACACACACACACACGAATATGCACACATATTTCATGTTACTCATGTTACCACCAGACTCCTTGCCCCAGCTCCCCCACCATCTAAATATTTATTGGGTTCTTCAATCACCTAACTTGGACTACCTTAGAGAAAATTCTTCTTTCTTCCCTGCTACATAAATTGCATCTGTGCTTAAAGCCCTTTGTGAAGTCATCCCTGTTAGATTAGGACAGAATATGACATAGCCTAGCTGGCCTCTGGGAGTCTGAACCAACCAAACAATCACACTGTAAGACTCCTAACAGATTAGTTCATGAGATTTGTGCATACCCTTTAACTAGTAGTGGTTTATACATTGTTCCTTTGATTGTCAAACACTATTTTTATGCAGCTTGGGTAAGCCAAGAAAGTACCGTTTTGTTTTCATTGCCAGCTTTAGCTGACTATATATAGATACATATTATATGCTTCCATAAATGCAATATATACATGTATATTCACACCAAGCTTTCTCCATTGAAATTAAAAGCCTGATTTGGCTCCACTTTGTGACTTAAAACTCAGGGAATGTTGTTCACTTGCTCCTCCATGTGCTATACAAGGACAATCTGTGCCAGCCATGCTAAATGCCAAGCAGAAGTTTCAATCTGGCTTCATTCATTTAATTTTTTTTTTTTGGTTTGAGGTGAGTCTTTGATTCAGTGTTCACATACAAATCAGTTATGCCACTTCTCAGACATCAACTGCATTTCAAGAAGGCACCTAAGTCAACAAACCATGGAATGAAAAGCCTGATGATCTACATCAAAAAGTCAGCCACCAAGATTAAAATATAAGTGAAATTTACCAAAAATTTACATCACAGATCCTGAAATTGGAATTTATGAAGGGGAGCCAGCTCATGAACCAGCAAAGTGAAAGGCTTTTCTGGGATAGGGAGGTGTCGAGACTATCAGTACCACAGTGATGCAAGATGGTGGGGCAAGCAGAACAGGAGACAGAGCCTGTTGGCAGAGGTGGCCATGAATTTGTGGGATCTATTTTGAAAAACAGTCCATATCCAGGAACCTACATCCCAGAAGAGTTGTGGGATGACATCAAGAACACCAAACAGGAAGAAAGCAAAAAGTCATTGAGAAGACAAGAAAGAAGGAAAAGGCCAAAATGGATGTCAGAAGAGACACTGAAACTTGCTCTCCAATGCAGACATGCTAAAGCAAATGGAAGAAATGAGGAGGTCCAAGAGCTGAACAGAAAATTTCAAAGATAAGCTCTAGAAGATAAAGCCAAATATTAGAATAAAATCTGCAAAGATCTGGAATCAGAAAACCAAATAGGAAGAACATGCTCAACATAGCTCAAGCTGGGGCAACTGAAGAAAAAATTCAAAGATTCTCTGGGCAAATTATTGAATGATGTAGAAAGCCTCAAAAGAAGATGGAAGGAATACACA
>NW_006408584.1:9076356-9076951 GCF_000296735.1 Chrysochloris asiatica
GGTGACGCTGCTGGAGCCTGTCTCTTCATCTGTGGTGATGACTCACCCTACAAAGACTACCCTCCCCCCTCCAACACACTCCCATGGGCACTTTCAGCAGCAATCTCCCCTTCCTTCCCTTAGACCAGAGCTGTTTGGTGTGAGCTCCCTCTACCTACAGATTTTCCATTGTCTTAACTCACGTTTGCTATTTTCCCTTCCCGACTACAGAAAAACTTTGCTAAGTTCCATTCTTGATCCCAATTTTTCTCACTTGTCTCCTCAAATGCCATGTCTATATTGGTCCTTTCTTTTCAACCTACAAATGTTGTCAAATCTAGAAATATTTCAATTGACTGTTATCTCCTCTGAGGAGTCTCTTCATTGTCTATTTCAAGAAATAGAACACCTGAGTATAATGTTCAAGGTCCTCTAAAGACAGTTGAAAGAATTTTACCAGCATTACCTTTGAGTATCTGGATGGGGTAAACAGTTAAGATCTTAGATGTTAACAACAAAGTTTGGCAGTTCAAGTCCACCAAAAGTACCTCAGAAAAAAGAATGACCTGATAATCTATGTCTGAAAAACTAGCCACTATAAACTCTATGCAGTACA
>NW_006408584.1:9099195-9112117 GCF_000296735.1 Chrysochloris asiatica
AAATCTCTCAATATTAGTAAGCTAGAAGAACAATCAGGGAAAAAAATGAAACAATCTGAAGAAAGTCTAAGATAAATAAGGGGCAAAATGAAGAGAAATAAAAGGGAAAGAAAAGTGCAGAAAGATAGTAGAAGAGCTCTTGGAAGAATATCTCCATAACATTATGATAGATGAGAAGATAAGCATTCAAGAAGTAGAATGAACCCCAAATAGGATAGACTCTAAAGGAAAATCACCAAGATATTTCTTAATAAAACTCTCCAAAATCACAGACGAGGAAAGCAGCTCAGAAAAACTGAAATGCAATCTACAAAGGAAAACAAATAAGATTGAGCTCCAATTTCTCAGTAGAAACAATTCAGGAAAGAAGGTAAAGATGAGATATACACAGAATTCTGAAAGAAGAAAGTTGCCAATCAAGAATCTTGTACCCCCACAAAACTGTCCCTCACACAAGAGGTAAAATTAGAACATTTTCAAATAAGCAGAATTTAAAGGAACTTGAAGAAAAAAAAAAAGAGAGAGAGAGAGAGAGAAAGCATTTTAAAAATAAACCAACTTTATAAAAAATACTAAAGAAAGAGATTTAGACTGAGAACCAACAAAAGAAGACAACAACAGGAGACTGGCATACACAACAACAACACCCAGAATGCAATCTATATATGTTGTTGTTGCTACGTGCCATCGAGTCAGTACCAACTCATAGCGACCTTATGCACAGCTGAACGAAAACACTGCCTGATCCTGGACCAACCTCACTACTGCTGCCACGCTTGAGTCCATCGATACTGCCACTTGGCCAATCCATCTCATTGGGGGTCTTCCTCTTTTTCTCTGTCCCTCCACCTTACCAAACATGATGTCTTTCTCCAGCAACTGGTCCCTCCTGACAATATGTCCGAAGTATGAGAGACGATGTTTGGCCATCTTGGCCTCGAAGGAGCCCTCTGGCTGTACTTCTTCCAAAACAGATGTATTGGTTCTTTTGGCAACCCATGTCACTTTCAATATTCTCCTCCAACATCATAACTCAAAAGCATCAATTCTTCTACGGTCTTCCTTAATCTATATATAGCAGTATATAAAGTAAAACAAACTTACAAGACTGAACCTGAAGATCAATTTATAATGAAGACAGCTAAAGAGCAAAAAGATTGAAAAGTACAGTTACAGAACTTCCATATGGTGAGGAATTCAAGTAGATTTAAAGATAAAACGACTGTTTTAAGCTAAAAGTAATTAAAAAATTATAGGGTAACCTCAAAGAAAATCAATACCCCCTCACATCAAACTAAGAAGAGGGAAACTATGAAGATTTTGTAAGCATTAAAACTATGAAGAAACTGACAAGAAAACACACAATTAAAATGACCTAAGCACAAAGAAACAAAGGAGCCAGAGCACCACAAAAAGCACACAGCTAAATGACTTCAATCAATTCATACCTATCAATAATTAAACATCAATGCATCAATGAGTTAAATGCACCAGTCGAGAGACACAGAGTAGCAGAATGTGTGAGAAAACAGTATCCTTCAATAGTCTGTCTACAAGAGACAAATCTTACACACCAAGTTGAAAATAGATTAAAAATCAAAGAATGAAAAAAATGTATCAAGTCAATGGCAATCAGAAACAAGCAGTTGTGGCAATATTAACTATGATAAAATAGACTTTAAAGGCAAAAAGCAATCATAAGAGACAAAGAAGGACATTATCTCAAGATTAAAGGGTCAGTTGAATAAGAGGACACAACCATAATAAATATCTATGCTCCTAATGAACGAGCCTCAAAATATATAAAGCAGTGTCTAATAGAATTGAAGAAAATGGACAACTCTAAAATAATATTAGGAGATTTTAACACACTACTTTTAATAAAGAACAGAACAACTAGAAAGAAACTCAACAAAAACACAGAAGAACTAAACAACACTTTCAATGAACTTGACCTTATACGTTTATACAGAGCACTCAACCCAACAACAACACAATACACACTTTTTTAGTGCACACAGAACATTCTCCAGAATAGACCATATGTTAGGCCACAAACAGGCATCAATAAATTTAGAATATCAAAATACTACAAAACCTATAAGAAACAGACAAATAACTCAATTTAAAAATGTACACATGCCATGAACAGACACTTCACCAAGGAAGCGATTTGGGGAGCCTACAAACATAGGAAGAAATGTTCATGATCATTAGCCATTAGAGAGATGCAAATGGAAACAACAATGAGATATTATCTCACACCAGCAATAACAGCAAAGTTCAAAAAACAGAGGACAATAAATGCTGGTGAGGATGTGGAGAGACTGAGACCCTCCTACATTGCTGGTGGGAATGCAAAATGGTCTAACCACTCTGCAAAACAGTATGGCATTTCCTCAGAAAGTTGGAAATAGAAATACCTTATGATCCTGCAATTCTTCTATTTGGTATATATGCACAAGAAATATGAGTCATAATACAAGTAGATACATGCACACCATGTTCATAGCAGCACTATACACAATAGCAAAAAGTTGGAGACAGCTTAAGTGCCCATCAATGGAAGAATGGATAAAAAACTTTGGTGTATATACACACAATGGAATATTATGCTACCTTGAAGAATAACAAGTAAGCTGTAAGCCACTGAATAACATGGATGAACCTTGAGGACATTATGCTGAGTGAAATTAGTCAGTCACAAAAGGACAAATATTTCATAAGACCATGATTATAAAAACTTAAGAAAGAATACCCATACTAAAAGGAAAAAAAAAAATTATTTATTGGTTATCGGTGGGGGAAGGCAGATGGTAGAGCACAGGGTAGGGGTTAGACACATCAGAGTTCGGCTGTTGGGGAGGGCAATACACAAGAAGGGGGAGGGGAACAGAAGAAAAAGGTAGATAGGGAAACACTGAGGCAGGTTGCATGGGTTAATGGAACAGAGGTAAATAGTGATATATGCTCAACCTTGGAACAACAGGGGTCTGTGATACAGGGACCAAGGCATAGTCTGAAGAGGTGAAATAATGTTAAGATGATTGACTATCTTATGAATATTGGTTTCCCTTACATACTATTGTAAAATAGACACTTGAGTGGGATAGAAAGGAATATTGGGAAACATGATTACAGAAAGCTTGTAAACCCTTCTTCATTCTGTAACTAATTGGAATATCTAGAAAGGGTTCTAGAACTTGCCCAGTGAAACAGGCCTTTTGCGGAGCCTTTGTAGTAGAGGACCTTAGGTGGAATCCTGAGCCCCATCCAGAACCTTCTGAGGTGGGACATTCCCACTAGAAAGGACAAGCAGACCAGCCTGGAACAGCTATAGCAACAGAAGATACGTCTTCAAAGAAAGATCAATAGGAAAAATCCCACCCACCCACCCCCAAATTTTTTAAAATGTCAGTATGATTGGCTACTACAAGAATAAGCAAGTTGTTCACCAGGGAGCCATCAAGGCAAGCAATCAAATCCCTTCAGAACAAGGCCCCCTCCAAGACTGAAACTCAAAGGTAACATATGAGCAGGCATGTAAGTTTGCTGGTAACCATGTTGATCTACTGGTGAGTGGAAGGGAGGAAAGGCAGAAATGAAGAAATGGGCTGAGTTCAACCACATTCCCAAGACTCTTGGAGTCTACATGTGGTGTGACCTAAATGTGGTGTGACCTGGGAACTCCTAAGCCCATGAATAAGGACATAGTCACGGACGTCTAGAGCTGAGAGTTAAACATCAGCTGATATGAAGTTAGGGGAGATGCACAAGAATGCTCAAAATCCAGTATGCATTCCTGATAAAAACACTCAACAAAGTAGGGATAGAAGGGGAATTCCCATGACCCGTTTTGGGATAGATAGAGGGGTGTACAGAGTCTTACCAGTTAAGGCATGGAAAACCAGGCAAAATGGATTGGTGGGAAAATCCCAGTACTCTGAATCTCACGCAAAGTAAGAAGACAATGTTTTGGGGGCTTGCTGGTGGGGAAATCTTAAATGGCAGCAATAAAGAGAGTGAATTCTGAATCGGGATAACTGGCAGGCTGCAAACTTTGTGGAAGACAGAGGACAGGAACAGCAAGTCTGCTCCCAGCTCAGAAACCACCCAGTGATTTACAAAACAGAGGTGTGAAGGTCTATTCTTTTTCCTTGTTTTTTTCTTTCCTTCTACCACTTTTGTTGTTCTCCCTTGTCACACCTTCTCTGTCCAGTCTGGGTATCTCCACTCGGGCAGAACTGCACCCCCAGAGAAAGGTCAGCATTGTGCTCACAAAGGTTGTGATTCATGAAACTGTTAACACAGATCTCCTGAGTTGCCCAGAGGAAGGATTTGCCCAGGATCCTTGCCCAGGGTGGAAACAGGAAATATCTGGAAGTCTCAGTCAGTTTTGGAGACTAATCCTTGGCAGGTTCTTATAATGTCTGACTTTGGGATTTAGTCCTGAATTTGGTCCTTCTCCTACTTTTGTGGAATTTTCTATTCATGACTCACCTAACAAGAGATGGCAACTCTGGCCATACAGCTAAGTTTCATTTACAACCTGTAAAACGCCCCCCAAAAGGCAAAAGCCAATACCAGCTGCTGTCTGCTGCACAAGACTTTTTAAAGTGTTGAAGAGCAAAGATATCAGCTTGAAAACTAAGGTGTGCCTGACCCAAGCCATGATATTTTCAATAACCTCATATGGATGCGGAAGATGGACAGTAAATAAGGAAAACCATAGAAAAATTGATGCATTTGAGTTATGGTGTTGGAGGAAAATATTGAAAGTGCCATGGCTGCCAAAAGAACCAATAAATCTGTTTTTAGAAGTGTAGCCAGAGTGCTCCTTGAAGGCCAAGATGGCTAAACTTTGTCTCTTATACTTTGGACATATTGTTAGGAGGGAACAGTCACTAGAGAAGGATGTCATGCTGGGTAAGATGGAGGGTCAGAGAAAAAGAGGAAGACCCCCAACGAGATGGGCCAGCCAAGTAGCATCATTGATGGCGTCAAGTGTGGCAGTGGTAGTGAGGTTGGCCCAGGATTGGACATTGTTTCGTTCTGCTGTGCATGAGGTCGCTAGGAGTCGGTTCTGACTCGATGGCACCTGACAACAACAACAACAATCATTACAATGAAACAAGATGTGATTGTTGTTGTTGTTAAGTACCATGGAATCAGTTCTGACTCATAGTGACCCTGAACACGGTTTCCAAGGCTGCAAATCTTTATGGGAGCAGAAAGCCTCATCTTTCTCCCTTGGAACAGCTGGTAGTTTCTAACTGCTGACCTTGAGGTTAGCAGTCTGATTCGTAACCACTATGTTACCAGAGCTCCTTAAGATGTGATTGGTTGAATGCAAAACTGATGTTCTGCCATGTAGACTATCACTGAATTCACAATAAAAGCTTTAAAAAAAAGCCAATGATACTGAAGGAAAAAAATTCAAGGTACGTTGAAGGCATGGGCAAAGAATAAGGATCCAGGAATTGATGGAATACAAATTGAACTCTTTCAAGAAACTGATGAAGCACTGGAGGCACTCGTTCTTCTATGCCAAGAAATTTGGAAGACAGCTACCTAGTCAACTGATTCGAAAAGATCCATACTTGTGACCTTTCCAAAGAGAGGTAACTGAATGGTATGTGGAAACCATCAGACAATATTATTAATATTGCATGCAAGTAAAATTTTGCTAAAAATTTCTAAAACTACTGTAACCGTGCATTGACAGGGAACTGCTTAAGGTCTGAGCTGGATTCAGGTGAGGATGCGGTGTAAGGGATAGCAATACTGACATCAGATGGATCTTGACTGAAAGCAGAGAATACCAGAAAGATGTTTACCTGTGCTTTATTGATTCCACAAATGCTTTCAATTGTGTGGATCAAGACAACTATGGTCAGAATTGCAGACAATGAGTACTAAAGAACATTGAACTGTGCTCATGAGGAACCTATACTCAGACCAAGAGGCATTGTTCAAACAGAGAAAGGGACCATTGAATAGTTTAAAATTAGGAAAAGTGTGCACCAGAGTTATATTCTTTCATCATATATTCAATTTGTATGCTAAGCAAACAATTCAAGAAGTTGAATTTTATGAAGACTAACATAGCATCAGGATTGGAGGAAGATTCATTTACAACCTATGATATGCAGATGATACAACTTTGCTTGCTGAAAGTGAAGAAGACTTAAAATACTTACTGATGAAGATAAAAAATCACAGCCTTCAGTATGGGTTGCACATCAATGTAAAGAAAACAAAAATCCCCACTACTGGACTAATAAACAACATCAAGACAAATGGACAAAAGTTTGAATTTGTCAAAGACTTCATATTGCTCAGATTAACCACCAACACTCATAGAAACAGCAGTCAGAAATCAAACAACATATTGTATTAGACAAATTTGGAAAAAGTACAACCAGAATGCCAACACCATAATTGCTGCTACTCTTGAGTCCATTGCTGCTGCCACTGTGCCAATCCATCCCACTGGGATCGTCCTCTTTTTCACTGACTTTACCAAGCATGATGTTCTTCTCCAGGGACTGGTCCCTCCTAATAATATGTCCGAAGTATGAGAGACTCGACGGCACTTCACAACAACAACAAATGAGAGATGAAGTTTGATCATCCTGGGTTTCAAAGAGCATTCTGGTTGTACTTTTTCCCAAATAGATTTATTTGTTCTTTTGGCAGTCAATGGTGCTTTAAATATTCTCCTCCAACACCATAACTCAAATGTACCAATTCTTTTACAATCTTCTTTATTCATTCTCCAACTTTCACATGCATATGATGTTATTGAAAATACCATGGCTTGGGTCAGGTGCACCTAAGTCCTCAAACGGACATCTTTGCTCTTGAACACTTTAAAGAGTCCTTGTGCAACAAATTTGTTCTGTTGTTCATAAGGTCACTATGTTGTTGTTGTTAAGTGCTGTCGAGTCAATTCCGACCTATAGAGACACAGTATAGGGTTTCCAAAGAGCAGCTGGTGACCTTGAACCGCCACTTTGCAGTTCAAATGGCTTCACAGTCTGGTGCATTCATTAACCCACAGCACCACACCAGGACTCCAAGGTCACTATGTTGTTGTTGTTGTTAAGTGCCGTCGAGTCTCTCATACTTCAATAACAATAACAACAAAAATAACAGATTAGAACTTTCCATAGAATTTCCTAGGATGAAATATTTACAAAAACAGATTACCATGTCTTTTCTTTCACAGGGTCGCTGGTGAGTTCAAACTGCTGACCTTTTGCTTAACAGTAGCACTTAACCATTACACCACAGTAACACATAAATAATGTGTTTTTAAAAGCTCTTCCCTAAAATCTTCTGTGCTCTCTTCTTTCCTTTATCATAAACTTTCTTGAAAGAATTGTAATTTTAAACTAGACTCGAATTCTTGGAAACTCTTCTCACTGAGAAATATAAGCTATTTCCCCTTTACCTTGTATATGGGTGGCTTGCTTTTACTAACAGAATGTGATTGAAGTGATGCTATAAAATTTAAGCTTTGACTTTATGTGCTTAGAGCGCATCATCTTGGCTTTCCAACACCAATCTATGAGAAATCCAACTCTCATGGCTATACTGTTTGCAGGATACTTTAAGAGTCTCTGGTAAACAGCCCCAGCGGAACTCTAGTCAACAACCAGCACTGACTACCAGTCAAAAATCCAGATAACTGCAGCCTCACCATGCCCCAGTCAACACCACTTAGAGCTGAAACACCACCCAGCTAGATTCAGTTAGCCCACAGAAATGTAGGAAATAATAAATGGTGCTATTGTTTAAGACTTATTGTTTAAGACTATTTTGGGGTTTTGTTAAGGAGCAAAAGAAAACTCAATCACTCCCTTAAAATGATTTTCATCTTCACGTCCTCCTAAAGAGTCCTGGTATGGTGCTGTGGGTTAATGCACTGGACTGCAAGGTTGATGGTTCACAGACACTCCTTGAAAACCCTCTACAGGGTCGTGATGGGTGGGATCCCGACTTGACAACAATTAACAACAACAACAAAGTTCAATAATGACCTTAATCTTAAAATTCTGTGACCTTTTCTTAATTTTACTCTTCCTTGAAGCTTCCAAGACGTATGCTATTAGTGAAATCCTTTCTCTTTCTTGAGGCTTTAATCTCTTTTTTGCCCAATGACATACACTCTTTAAAACCCAATTTCTTCCCCTAGCTCCCAAATAAGGAGCCCTAATAGCAAAATGGTTAGGTACTCAGTTGCTAACCAAAATGTTGGCAATTTGAATCCATCAGCCAGTTCCTAGGTGACAGACCTGGTAATTTGTTGTTTTTGTGGGATTGTTTTTGAAACTTTTTATTGTGAATTGTGTAAAAGTTTATGGAACAGCTCATCTATTTTACATCCAACAAATCATATACTTTGCTTCATTTCAATGATTTCAATCCCCTCCATGTAACAATAGTTATACCTCTTCTGCCTTGTGTTTCCTCTACCCATTCCACCTTCCTTCCCACCCCTCTGAACCTTCCCAACCCTAGGTAAATGTTGCTCTTTTGATTCTGAATGGTTGATCATTTCATGGGGAGTATAGCTCACTAATGCTGTTGCCTCCCTTATATACCTATCTAACACCTAGTTGAAAATTGGGCAATGAGGTAAATTGTGTTCCAGACCTGAAGGTTAGCCCAGGGCCATAGTCTTGGGTTCCTTCAATCTCGTTCTGAATAGCAATCAGCTTGCATGAAGATTTCAGTCTATGGGACAGTTCTACTTTGTCTTATTGGGTCACCGTGAGTCAGAATTAACTGAACAGCATCAGATTTGGTTCTTCAACAAATACTTTCCCTCTGCCTAGTGTTGATTTTGACTCATGGAGACCCTATGAGCAGTGGGTGAGTTAGAATTACTGACCTCTTGACTGTGGCCCAGTATCTAACCAACTATACCACCAGGGTTCCTTTAAATTAGTTTGTTATTGTTAAGTGCCAATGAGCCAATTGCGACTCACAGAGACCCTGTATAAGTTTTCCAAGGAGCAGCTGATGAGCTTCAACCGCCAACCTTGCAGTTCAACCAACTTTTCAGTCTGCCGCCTTAACCCACAACGCCACACCAGGACTCCTTAACTTAGTTTGAAAATCCCTAAGTACTCAAAAACATAGTGTTATGAGACTCTTCTGAATCACCTCCTATTGTGAGTTAATTTCTCTCTCTGCTCTACTATGATATTATCTCCCCAGGGGGGAGGAAGGAAGGACAGTTGGGATAGAAGTCCTTATCAGAAGTCCTATCAGATATCAGAGAAAATGGTAGCCTTATCCCTTGTAGCTATAAATGTGTGAAGGAGGAGGCAGAAATTCAGGGGACAAGGGTCAAAGGCATTTGGAAAAACTGCACCCTACAAAGCCTAAATCCTGAAGAGGGGTATATAAACCTATCAATTCTGACTCACAGTGACCCCATAGGACAGAGTAGAACTGCCCTATATGGTTTCCTAAGCTGTAATCAATCTTTCTATAAGCAGACTGCCATATGATTCTCCTGCTAAGCAACTGTTGGGTTTGAACCATTGACCTTTCAGTTTGCTGCTGAGCTTTTAACCACTGCACCCCCAGGACTACTTTGGAGAAGGGCAGTATCACATAAACATCAGAGGAAATTTAAAAAACAGAGGGAAATCCTATGGAAAGGCGTATGCTGCATATGGTGGATCCTGGCAATATGGGCTGTATAGCTGAGGGAAGAGGGCAGAGCATGAGTTACTTTGTCCAAGCTGCCGCAAGTTCCTGTATGACATGAACCTTCACGTCTTATGATAGAAAGGAAAGTATTGAATTGAGAGCATTGCAACTGACCTGAAAGCTATGATAGTGGGGGAATAAAGGCTTCTGAATAAACAGTCTAGTCAAGGGCTTGGTGGACATCCAGCTGAGACTCAGAGCAGTGTCTAGTTCTCACAAGATTAAGATGGTGCCCAATGTCAAAAGAAAAATCAGATTAACAAGTCGATTGGAGTTAAAAGGTTTTATTAGGTGGAAAAGAACTGCTTGACAGTAGGAAGTACATCTCTGAGAGATGAGCTCATTACGTTCCACTTTTTATCATCATAAGCTCCTTACGGGAGTTCTGGTGTGGCGCCATAAAATAAAAACTCCACTTCAAGATCGTTTTGAACCTAAAGGTTGGAGATTCAAACTCACCAGCCGCTCCTCAGACACCTTATACAGCATCACTATGAGTCTTACCTGACAGTACAGGCTGTTAAAAGATTTCCCAAAAGGGTAAGTTTAAATAATTGGTTGTCATTCACTTAATCAACAGGAGGTAGCTTAGATTGCATTATTAAAATGGTATATTTGTATTCTATAGGATAGTTATGGATTATCAAATTTTCTTATTTTTTAATTCCCAGAATTATCTCTTTTTTTCAACTTTTTTATTGTGATTTCGGTGTAAGTTTACTGAGCAATTGGTTTTCCACTCAACAATTCAGATAAATTTTTATTGATGACATTGATCGCAATCCCCCCAATGCAATAGCACTCTTTCTACTTCCTTCCTGTGTTTACTGTTTCCATTCATCCTTCTTCCCTATTCCATCCTGCCTTCTGAACTTTATCCCTGGACAAAAGCTGCCCCTTTCATCTCACATTGCTGATGTTCTAATGAACGCATACCTCCCTGATGTTAGAGCTTACATGATGTTGTTGTTTGGTGCCATCGAGTCAGTACTGAATCATAACAACCATATGCACATCAGAACAAACACTGCCTGGTCCTGCACCAACCTCACAATTGTTGCTATGTTTGAACCCACTGCTGCTGTCACTGTGCCGTCTATCTCGTTGAGGGGGTCTTTCTCTTTTTCTCCTACCTTCCACTTTGCAAAACATGATATCCTTCTCCAGGGACTGGTCCCTTTTGATAATTTTCCAAAGTATGAGAGATGAAATCTGGCCATCCTGGCTTCCAGGGAGCATTCTGTTCTTCGGGGAGTCCATGGTGGTGGTGGCTGTGTGCTGAGGAGTGGATCCATTTCACAGCAACCCTGGTTAGGGTTTTAGAGGCTGTAAATCTTTATGGGAGTAGAAAACCTCATCTTTCTCTCTTGGAACAGCTTGTAGTTTCAAACTGCTGACTTGGAGGTTAGCAGCCCAACTAGAAATCATTATACCAGAGGGTCTTTTGGGAGCCCCTAGTACTTTTGATGGATTCTTGGTGTGGGGCTGCATGATAATGCACTGGACCATAAGGTCAGTTTGAACCACAAGGTCGGTGGTTCAAACCCACCAACTACTCTTCAGAAACCCTATACAGGGTTGCTATGGGTCAGAACTGACTCCACAGCACTTAACAACAGCAATAACAGTACTTTTAATATTCTCCTCCAACATCATAACTCAAATGCATTTCTACAAGTTATTTATTTATTTTTTACAAATTCTTCTACAAGTTTTTTATTTATTCTCCAATGTTTGTATGCATTTGAGGTTATTGAATGTACCATGGCTTGGATCAGGTGCACCTTACTCCTCAAACTGACATCTTTGCTGTTGAATATTTTAAAGAGGTCTGGTGCAGCAGATTTGCCAAATGCAATATGTCATTTGATTTTTTTACTGCTGCCATGCATGTTGATGATAGATTGGGAGGAAATTAAGTCTTTAAGAACTTCAATCTTTTATCCATATATATGGGTGTTGTTTATTGGTCCAGTAATAAGGATACTTATTTTCTTTACATTAAGGTGCAACCCATACCAAAAGCTGTGGTCCTGGATCTTCATCAATACTTTAAGCTATCTTCTCTTTCTGCAAGGAAGGTTGTATCATCTGCATATAGCAGGTTGTTAATGCATCTTCCTCCAATTTTGATGCCACATTTTTCTTCATGTAATCCAGTTTCTCAGAGTATGTGCTCAGCAAACAGACTGAATAAGTAGTGTGAAAGAATACAATCCTGGCACACACTTTTCCTAATTATAACCATTCAGTGTTCCCTTGTTGTGTTTGAACAACTGCCTCTTGGCCATATGCTACCAGTTGATATGACTAAACATCGACCATTTATTTTGAATACAGTGACTCTGTATATTCCATCTATCTTCTTTTGTTGCTTCCTGCATCATTCAATATTGTGTCCATACAATCATTCAATATTGCAATTCAAGGCTTGAATTTTTTTCTTCAGTTTCCTCAGCTTGAGAAATGCTGAGTGTGTCCTTCCCTTTTGGTTTTCTAACTCCAGGTCTATGCACATTTTGATATAATATTTGAGTTTGTCTTCTTGAGCTGAACTTTGAAATTTACTATTCATCTCCTCATTTCTTTCATTTGCTTTAGCAACTGTATGGTGGACAGCAAGTTTAAAAGTCTCTTTTGACATCCATTTTGGTCTTTTACTTCTTTCTTGTTTTCTTGATGACCTTTTGCTTTCTTCCTGTATGATGCTGTTGATATCATCCCACAATTCTTCTGGTCTTCCGTCTAATGCCTAATGCAACAAATCTGTTCTTCAGAAGATCTCTAAACTCAGGTGGGATATGGTCAAGATCATATTTTGACTTTTGTGGATTTGTTTAATTTTCTTAAGCTTCAGCCCGAACCTGCATATGAGCAATTGATGCCCCGGGCATCACAGTTCCACAGTCTGCCCTAGGCCTTGTTTTTGCTGGTGATATGGAGCTTTTCCACAATCTCTTTGCACAAATTCAGTTGATTTGATTTCTGTGTATATCTTTCATGTTATTTAAAAAAGATATTTGCAATGAAGAAATCTTTGGTCTTGCCGGGGGACAGGCTTGTAGTGTATACCCTTTGGTTGGGTGATAATGCATGGAGGGGATTGTAACCATGGCAATGAAATGATACACGATAGGATGAATGTAAAACTAATGTTCTCCCATGTAAACTATCACATAATTCACACTAAAAC
>NW_006408584.1:9112217-9117741 GCF_000296735.1 Chrysochloris asiatica
CATATTTTCCAACTACTGCTCCTTCTTTTGTGTTTCCAAACTTTGCATTTCAAATCCCAGGAATTATCAACACATCTTGATTGCATGTTTGATCAATTTCATTGTCACTGTCTTTAGTGGTTGGTGTGCAAATTTGAATAATAGTAATATTAACTGGTCTTTCTTGGTGTATGGATATTATCCTATCACAGACAGCGTTGTACTACAAGACAGTTCTTGAAATGCTCTTTTTGATGATGAATGCGACATCATTTCTCTTCAATTTTGTCATTCGTGGCATAATAAATCATGTGACTGTCAGATCCAAAATGGCCAATACCAGTCCATTTCAGCTTGCCATTGCCTAGGATTTCAGTGTTTATATGTTCCATTTTATTTTTAACAATATCCAATTTTCCTAAATTCATACTTCATACATCCCATATTCCAATTATTAATGGATGTTTACAGCTGTTTCTCTTCGAGTTGTGCCCCATCAGCAAATGAAGGTCCTGAAGGCTTTACTCCATTTGCATCATCATGGTCAACTCTGCTTTGAGGCGGCAGCTCTTCCCCAGTCATAATTTGAGTGTCTTCCAACCTGAGAGACTCATTTCTCAGCACTGTATCTGAGACTATTCTGGTGCTCTTCATCATGTTTCAATATTCAATATTCTTGTGCTGACAGTGTTCCACTGCTATTCATAAGGTTTTCAGTGACTAAATATTGGGAAGTAGTCCATTTCTCCTTCTTCATAATCGTCTGGAAGCTCAGCTGAAACCTGTTCACCAGGGGTGACAATGCTGGTATCTTAAATACCTGTTACATAGCTTCCAGAATTACAGCAATACACAAGCCACCACAGTACAACAAACTTACAGACACTTTTACTTAATAGTTCTATTCATTGGTTAGCTGAAAGTTGAGTCATGGGGATTCAGTCTTGAAGGGTGTCTAAGGGTCATAATCTTGGAAGTTCCACCAGTCTCTATCAGACCAGTAAGACCAGTCTTTTTTTCTTGTTGTTATTTTGAGTTATGTTTCACATTTTCTCATTTTACCCAGATGCTCTTATTATGATCCTTTATGGATTAAAGGTTCATGTGGCCCATTAGTTCTTTGAATTAACTGTTTCTGTACATCTTTCATTTTCTTCACTCTTCTTTGCTCCAGGCAGGGAGAGACCAATGATTTCAACTCGGATGGATGCTCGGAAGTTTTTAAAGACCCCAGTCATTTCTCACCAAAGTTGTTTGTAGAACATTGTCTTTGTTGACTACGTTTTGTAATTACTAACCTCTAAGCCTCTGGTAGCGTAGTGGTTACTAATCGGGCTGTGAACCGCAAGGTCAGCAGTTAGAAACTACCAGCTGTTCCACGGGAGAACGATGAGGCTTTCTGCTCCCGTAAAGATTTACAGCCTCAGAAACCCAATACAGGGTCGCTATGAGTCAGAACCGACTCCACGGCACACAACAACAACAACAACAACAAGCCTGAGTCCTAAGGAGCTCTGGTAGCGTAGTGGTTACAAATTGGGCTGCGAAGCTCAGGGTCAGCAGTTCGAAACTACCAGTTGTTCCATGGGAGAAAGATGAGGCTTTCTGCTCCTGTAAAGATTTATAGCCACGGAAACCCTGCACAAGGTCGCTATGAGGCGGAACCGACTCCACGGCACACAACAACAACAACAACAAGCCTGAGTCTTGGTGTGGCACTGAGGGCTAATGCTCTGGACTATCAGTTCGGTTTACAACTGCAAAGTCCTCGTTTCAAGCTATCAGCTACTCCTTGGAAACCCTATACAGGTCGATGGCACTTAACAACAACAACAGTAACAATAACAATGCCTGGTGTATAGGAGTCCTAGTGTGGCGCTGTAGGATAAGTTGTTGTTGTTGTTGTTGTTATGTGCCATCGAGTCGGCTCCTACCTATAGCGACCCTGTATAGGGTTTCCGAGGGTGTAAATCTTTACGGGAGTAGAAAGCCTCATCTTTCTCCCGCGGAGCAGCTGGTAGTTTCGAACCGCTGACCTTAAGGTTCGCAGCCCGATTCGTAACCACTACGCTACCAGAGCTCCTTGTACTGGACCCTAAAGTAGATTTGAACTGCAATGACTGCAGTTCAAACCACCAGTTGCTCCTCGGAAACCCTATGCAGGGTTATTATGAGTCAGAACTGACTCGACGATACTTAACAATAACATGCCTGACGTATTAGAACCTTAGTTGTGCAGTGGTTAAACACGCAGTTGTTAACCAAAACATTGGTGGTTCAAACCCATCAGACATGCCACAGAAGAAAGATGTGGCAGCTGGTTTCTGTGAAGATTGTTGTTGTTGATGTTGTTAAGTACCGTCGAGTTGGTCCTGACCCACAGCGACCCTGTATAAGGGTTTCCAAAGGATCGCACTGGTGAGCTTGAATGACCGACCTTGCGGTTCAAACTGAGTTTGCAGTCCAGCGCATTACCCACAGCACCACACCAGGAATCTTTAGAAACTCTGTGGGCAGTCCTTCTCCATTTTATAGGGTGACTGAATTGGAATCAATTTCAATGCCTGTGGTTATAGTCCCATTTAGGAATGGGTTGTCTTTTCTACGTTAATGAGACAAAATTACTGTAGGGTGTGTCTTCAGTCTTTTGTGATATGAAAGAGATTAAATAAACTAGCAGAGATGGAAGAGAGATACTAAGCCACATGAAGCTTAAAAGAGAAAAGGACCTTCCTCTCCAGTCAACAGAGAAGGAAAGCCTTCATTGAGATTCAGCACCCAAATTTAGACTTCCGTTACGAATCGGGCTGCGAAACTCGAGGTCAGCAGTTCAAAGTACCAGCTGTTATGCGGGAGAAAGATGAGGCTTCCTGCTCCGGTAAAGATTTACAGACTCGGAAACCCTGTATAGGGTCGCTATGAGTCGGAGCCAACTCCACGGCACATAACCAACCAACCAATGTCCCTGGTAGCCTAGTGAACAACTAACCACAAGGTCAGCAGTTCAGATCTATCAGCCGTTCCTCCGGAGAAAGATGAGGCTTTCCATTCCCAAAAAGATTTACAGCCTCGGAAGCCCTATACAGGGTCGCTATGAGTCCGAACTGACTCCATGGCACATAACACCACCAGTCTCCTAAACTGAGAAAATAAATTTCTGTTTGTTAGAGTCATCAACTTGTGATATTTCTGTTAGAGCAGCACTAGATAACAAAGGCAGGGAACAACTCAGAAAGGTACAACTGGAAGGTTGTACAACTGGAAAAATGGAATCAGTGTCGCTGAATTGTGCATGTAGAAATTGTTGAATTTGTATATATTCTGCCGTGTCTATACTCAGTAACAAAAACAAAATAAATGATTTTAAAAGGTTGTTCTTTTTTAAAAGATGCCTCATAAATTTGAGGGCCCTTATTCTTACTCCCCAATCTTCTTCCCTTCCACTCCCCTTCTGAGGAACCTCTTTCCTGAGTTCTGCATTATACTTGCTTTTTGTTGTTGTTATTGTTGCTAGATGAATTTTATTGCATCAAAAATATTACCAATAGGTTTTAAGAATCATTTGGCCTCGTTTCCGTAGTTGGGCAGCTCTTAGATCTTACCCATCAGATTGTTGAATGGTTCTTTCTTAAGAGACATGGATAACATCAAAAAGTTTTCAGATGTCATTTTTTAAACTGTCATGGCATGGCTTGCTGAATTTAAACAGCCAGTTTGGCACAGTTCAATGTCATTTCCTTCAAGAATGAATTCATCTTTCTGGGCATGAGCAACATCTTGGCCTCATCTGAACCCTACAGATATATTTTTCACCCACAAAGTTACAGATTTCAACAAGAGACATATTTTCTTGAATAGCGACATTGGTGGGAAAGTGAGCATACACAGACCTCATCTCACAAGTCCAGTGCAACACCCTCAATCATATTTGGTACATGATTATATACAGCATGAACAGTAGCCAGTTCCTTTCTATTTCCCCACCATTTGACAACATGAAGCCTCTTCTTTTCTTTTCGAGGAGACTGAGTACTCCATTAAGGTGACTGAGGTCCTTCCTTAAGGTTCCTCTGGGGCCTTTCACAGTAATTATGCATCCCTTCAGAGTGAAGCTGACATTTTCTTGAATGCTGACAGTCTGGTTGCTGAGAATAGACATTATTATTGTAGATGTGGCAAAAAGAAAAGTTTTACCTTATTTTGCTTAATAGTTTTTCTGCAAATGTCTGTTTCCCTGAATAGCATGTTCAAAATTGAGTATTTTTAACTTTATATAACTAGGGATAGCATTGTTGTCATCAAATGGATCTTGGCTGAAAGAAGAAAATACCAGAAAGATGTTTACTTGTGCAGTATTAACTATGCAAAGGATTTTGGCTGTGTAGATTACAAACTATGGGCAACATTGCTAATAATGGGTATTCCAGAACACTATATTGTGCTCATGAGGAACCTGTACATAGGCCAATAGGCAGTCATTCTAACAAATACTGAATGGTTTAAAATCTGGAAAGGTGTGCATCAGGATTGTATCCTTTCACCATATTTATCCAATCTGAATGCTGAACAAATAATCTAAGAAGCTGGATTATATGAAGAAAAACATGGTGACAGGATTGGAGGAAATTTCATTACAAACCTGCAATATTCAGTGGATACAATTTGCTTGCTGAAAGTGAAGAGGACTTAAAATACTTACCGATGAAGATCAAAGACTTCAGTATGGATTATACTACAATGTAAAAAAACACAAAAATTCTCACAACTGAATCAATCAATAGCAATATGATAAACAGAAAACATTGAAGCTGTCAAAGACTTCATTTTGCTTAGATTCACAATCAACACTCATGGATGCAGCAGTCAAGAAATCAAACGACATACTACATTAGGTATATCTGCTGCAAATAACCTCTTTAAAGTGTTCATGAAAAAAGATATCAGTTTGAGGATTCAGGTGCTCCTGACCCAAGCCATGATATTTTTAATAGCTTGTATATATGTGAAAGTTGGGCAATAAGGCACATTCAGTGCATTTGAATTATGGTGTTGGAGACAATTACTAAAACTGCTGTGTACTGCCTGAAGAACAAACACATCTGTGTTGGATGAAGTACAGTCTGAATATTCCTTGAAAATACTCAGGATGGCAAGGCTTTGTCTCTCATACTTTGGACATGTTATCCTGAGGGACCAGCCATTGGAGAAGGATGTCATGTTTGATGAAGCAGCAAAAAAGATGAAGACCCCTAATGAGATGGATTGATACAGTGGCAACATCAATGGGTCCAAACATAGTAACAACTGTAAGGATGATGCAGGACTAGGCAGTGTTTTGTTCTGTTGTATATAAGGTCACTATGAATCTTAAAAATATCATGGCTTGAGTCTGAAGCACATGAATCCTCAAACTGATATCACTATGAGTCATCGTGACCACTCATCTGTCTGTCGTGCTGCAGTGGCTTGAGTTGCTGTGATTCTGAGGGCTATGCCACTGGTATTTTAAATAACCGGCAGGGTCACCCATGGTGGACAGGTTTCC
>NW_006408584.1:9122195-9123391 GCF_000296735.1 Chrysochloris asiatica
GGGAACACTGAGACAGGTTTGCAAAGGCCTAGTGGGACAGAGATAAATAGTGATGCATACTCAACCTTGGAACAACAGGGCTTGAAGAGGGTAAATAAAACTAAAATCCTTGACTGCCTTATGAATATTAGTTTCCCTTGCCTATTATTGTAAAAGAGACACTTCACTTAAGTGGGATAGAAAGGAATGTTGGGAAACATGATTAGAGAAAACTTGTAAACCCGCCTTCAGCCAATAACTGATTGGAATACCTAAAAGGGGTTCTACAATTTGCCCAGTGAAATAGGCCTCATGCAAAGCCTTACAGAGTATAGGACATTAGGTGGAATTCTGAGTCCCATCCACAACCTTGTGAGGAGAGACATTCCCACTAGAAAGGACAAGCAGACTGGAACAGCTACAGTGACAGAAGATACATCTTCATGATCAACCTGACCTATACTCAGAGCGGTAGTTACTCTAAATACCAACATAGAGGGAAAGAGTCTTCAAATCAAATATCAATGCTATCCACTGTGTGCACAGGGTAGATAGGAACAGGTAACTTAGACATTGGCTACCTAAAATGAGGGTGCAATAAAGGCACGAAGTGACTGGCATACAAGATTTCAAGAGGGAGCTTAGTTTAAGAGGGTGGGGGGAAAGAAAGAGTCCCCACTGAATAGTTATCATCTTGTCTAGATGGGTCTGGTGGTGAAAGGAGATGGGGATAAGATTCGTAAGATTCAATACTGAATAACTGTTATCATGACTAATCGTGACTGTCACACTTGTAAAGATAGAAGTTTTGTAATAAAAAAAGGGGAGTGGTTAATCTTACAGTCCAGAAACAGAGGACCCTAGGACCATCAAGAGAGAAGCGTACAAGCAGAGTGTGGGACCTTATCCAGAGAAGCAGCAGTGCCAGAGATGGAGGCAGAGATGGGGGCATGGAGAGGGAGAGCAGCTGAAGACTTTAGATTCATCTACTAAGAAGAGAAGGACTAAGAGCTGGTGGCCAGGAGCAGATTTGCAGAATGTACCCTTTGGAGATGTAAATTATTATATATGCCTGAGTGGGTTTTTTTGTTTGTGTGTTTTTTAAAAACCTAAAGTGGATAGAGAGAAATACTTTTAACTCATGGTATATGGAGGTGATTATAATCAATGTAATGAAACAAGTTATATGAATGGTTGAATGTGAAACTGATAATGTG
>NW_006408584.1:9123811-9137656 GCF_000296735.1 Chrysochloris asiatica
TCCGAGGGTGTAAATCTTTACGGGAGTAGAAAGCCTCATCTTTCTCCCGCGGAGCAGCTGGTAGTTTCGAACCGCTGACATTAAGGTTCGCAGCCCGATTCGTAACCACTACGCTACCAGAGCTCCTGTTTATTCATCTACATTTGAACAGTTCCAGTGTTTTGTTATTACCAGTGACCCTGCCATGAGCATTTTTGTACATGTCTTGTGGAGCACATTCCAGGAGTTGCTCTAGGGGATTTCCCTAAACAGCATGGGTTCCATGATGTGCAGCCTGTGCAGCCACATGAGGCCCCACACTGAGAAAGGTTCTGCATTTCCTTTAAAGTTCCATTGTCATGGGCTTGAATTCTTAAATTTTGCTTAAGTGGCCCCATATTTTCATTTTACACTTGGCCTCACAAATAATGTAACTAGTCCTGTACCTAGGAGTAGAATTTCTAGATCACAGGTCAACTTTAACAAATCATTGCACTATGTTAAGTTATGCAAATGGATTATGAAAAGTGTTAATTCACTTTATGTTCCCATCATCAGTGGAGAGAAATTCATGTTGCTCCACAATCTTTCCACATTTGTTGTCCCATTTTTAAATTTTTGTCAGTATGATGGATATGAAATGCATTGCATTGTATTGCTTTTAAAATAAACTTTCAATTTGAGGTAATTATAGATTTACATGTAATTTTAAGAAATAATACAAAGAGTTGCTGTGTACCCACCTCTCAATGACTACATCCTGCAAAATTCAATATCATAACCAGGACACTGACACAGATGCAATCTACTAATCCTATTCGGAGTTACCCTGTTTTACTTGTACTCATTTGTGTGTTAAGTGTGTGTGTGTATGTAGTTCTATGCAATTTCCTCACTTGAATAAGTTAATATATTTCATCACCATAAAGATGCCTCCTGCTGCTCTTTGATAACATCATCCACATCCTTTCTATCTCTTTCTCTCCCCCTTTCAGCACCACCACCCCTATGCTTAGCCCCTAGAAATTACTAATCTGTTATCTCTTTCTATATTTTTTTCATTTCAATTATGTTATATAGTATATATAGTATGTAACTCTTGGGAAATTTGCTTTACTCAAAGTAATTCCCCCAAGATCCATTCAACTTGTTACATGTATCAATAGTTCTTTCATTTTTGTTGCTGAGTAGCATTTCATGGTATGTATGTACTGTTTATACATTCAGTCATTGAAAGATGAATGTGTTATATCCAGTTTTGAGCTACTGATAATAAATCTACTATGAATATTCATGTACATTTCTCCTGTGAACTCCCATTGCATCTTTAAAGATGTATTTCCCTGAAAATTGAAGCTGAACATCTTCATATGGCCTTATAGGCAACTGTATGTGTTTATAGGAGTCCTGATGTGGAGTTGTAGTATAAGCACTGGACCACAAGTCGGTTTGAACTGCAAGGTTGACAGTTTCAGGGTTGTTATGTATCAGTCAGCACTAACTCCATGGCACTTAACAACAACTAAAAAGTCACTTGCCCATTGTTCTTTTGAATCAAGTGAATTATTTGGAGAATCTGAATACTAATCTTTTGACAGTAACATATGTTACAAACATCTCCCAGATGTTTTCTCTATATAGTGTTTTTGTTGTTGTTAAGTGTTGTCAAGATGGTTGTGACTCATAACCTCTATACTATATATAGTAGTGATTTTCAAGGAGTGGTTGATGGATTTGAATTGCTGACCTGGTGGTTAGCAGTCCAGTGCTTATCATACAATATCACACCAGGACACCATATAGTTAGTGTCTTTAGATGAAGATAAATGTTTTCATTTTGGTTACATTTATGTCTCTTACCTTTTGCAAAAAAAAATAATGCCAATCATGCCTTCCACAGCACTCTATTCAGCTGGGTTCAAGAATCCATTGCAATAGCCACACAAAACTCAAGACACCATTCTCAGTTATGATGTTTATTGAGGGCATAGCTGTCATAGGGTTTCCAAGGAGCAACTGGTGAGCTTGAACCACCAACCTTATGATTCAAACTGATTTTGCAGTTCAACGCATTAACCACAGTGCCACACCAGGACTCCATTGGGGACATTAGCAGAATTAGAAATTATCAGTACACAGTTCCTTCATTCAGTACAACCTCTTCTCAGCCATCCCCTCAGGCAGATCTCTCTCTGACCCTCAGCCCCTTGAACTGGCCTCTCCCCTGCTCCAGCAATGTTAACAACACTTCTTTAATTGCTGCTGATTAATACCCAAAGGGCACGCCACTCTACAATAAGCCTCAGTCCAAAGGTAGGTCAAGCAAATTTAGCTTCCTAATTAAGTGCCTGCAGGCACTCCACTCCCCAAACAAAACAATACAAAAACAAATTTAAAAGGAGCTTCTTGTCCAAAGTCTTTCAGCTTTTCTTGTCCCCCGGCTAGGAAGTCCACTACTCTGTCTCAGGCTCTGGCTGTTGGTTCTGCTGCTGTCACTCCTCTGCTGCTCCTCTGGTGTGACAGCTCTGTCTCCTGGATCAAGGAGGTTCAATGTGCAGGTATATCGAGGTCCAAACAATGCACCCCTTGTCTGGTTCTTCTTCCTTAATGGTAGTAACGTCTCTCTCCCCAACCCCTGTGTGTCTGAGTTGCCATATTTTGTACTCAAGTTAGAGTTTCAAGTTTTTGCAATCACAATTAGCCCTGTCAACAATTACTCACAACCAAATTATATCATCTTATTGACATCTTCTACTACCTTTTCTTGGAGTCCTGGTGTGGCGCTGTGGGTTAATGTGCCAAACTGCAAAGCCATTTGAACTGCACGGTCAGCAGTTCAAGCTCACCAGCTGCTCCTTGGAAACCCTATACAAGGTCGCTATGGGTCAGAATCCACTCGAAGGCACTTAACAACAACAAAAACTACCTTTTCTTATGCAGACCCATCAGGAAAAAAGAAAAAGTTGTTTGGTGGGAGTTGCAAAGACTATGAGTAGAAGAGAGTCATATAAAGTAATTCACTGCACACACCTTTACAGCTTGTTTTTTGTGTTCTCTTTAAGAAATTAGTCCTTGATCCAAGGTCATAACAATAAGCTACACTGTGTCCTAAAATTTTATACTTTTGCCTTTTTTCTCCAAGTCTTTAACCCCCACACAGTTTTATTTGTGTAAAAGATGTTACATAAAAGCCCAATATCGGAGGGGATTTTAATCATTTTAATGAAACAAGGTGTATGATCTGTTGAATGTAAAACTGATGATCTGCCCTGTAAACTTTCACTCAATCCACAATAAAAACCTTAAAAAAAAAAAAAAAAAAAGACTGTCATATAAATGTAATTATACAAGATGTAACTTTTTGGGACTGATTTTTTTCACAGCATCATTCTCTTGTGATTCATCCAAGTTGTTACACAAATCTGTACTCTGTCCCTTTTAATTGCTGTGTAGTTTTCTGTGGTATGGATATACCACAGTTTGTCTAACCATTCACTTTTTGAAGGGTATCTGGATTGTTTCCAGTTTGGGACTATTACAAATAAAGCTGCTATAAATATTTGTAGGAAAAAAAAAAGTACAATATCATTTTTTAAAAAAACTCCTAAATTGTCCAAAGCAATCTGATATTTCTCCAGAAGAGCACTTCTTTTTATATAGAAAATGGTTACATATTCTTGAGTCTGTTTCTGGGCTCTCTACAGTTAGCACCAAAAATGTGAATGTTTGTATTTTATTACCAGAGTCAAGGAATGGTGGCAGGGAAGAGGAAGAGTTATTTCTAGAGCCCCCTTAGTCTAAGGATGTGGACCTTTGGAGTCCTAGCTTTAGGAAATGGTAGGAACACCTCTTTTTAGAAACCTTATCTTCAGAAGGTCCTTTTGTCTTTTGTTTCCATGCCGGAGGAGGCTCTCATAGATCCCATAAATGTTCTTCGCGCAATAACCATTTCAGTGGCCCACTTACCTCTCTGGAAACTTGTTCCCACTTCATTTTTGGCCTTTCATTATTCAATCTTCTTGTCAGTTCAAATAATTTTTACAAAAACTTTTCTTCCTTCTTTTTTGGCTGTTTTCATAGGACTGACTTTCTCAGTATCTCATCTCTCATACTGCCAGCAATAGAAATAAAGAACATCCATATGAAACCAAATTCACAGGTCCACTGATTTTGTGAGACCTGATATTGATTTAGAGTTCCCTATTTTAATGCCTTAAGGAGTTCTGGTAGCGTAGTGGTTACGAATCGGGCTGTGAACCTTAAGGTCAGCAGTTCGAAACTACCAGCCACTCCCTGGGAGAAAGATGAGGCTTTCTACTCCCGTAAAGATTTATACCCTTGGAAACCCTGTACAGGGTCGCTATGAGTCGGAACCGACTCGATGGCACTTAACAACAACAAATTTTAATCCCTTGTTATTCTCACTTGGGGTCTTTTGAAAGCCTCTAACCTCATCCTCCTAATTTCTCTCCACTTACACCCATTATGTTCACTGCTGCCAGATTCATCTCTCTGAAGCAGACATCTTATCAGGATACAAACCACTCCTCTACCCTGTCATCTCTCTCAGTGACCAAACAGCTTTAATGGGTCTTCATGATTTCTAAAAGGAAGTACAAACCTTTCAACCAGGCCTCTGGAATTCAAATCTCTAGTGATGTTGTCCTTCCCACTGGTACTGCAGTCAACATAATGTCTCCAAAGATGTCCACACCCTTATCCCTGTGACCATGTTGCTTTGCATTGCATAAAGGGCTTTGCAGATGTAACTGAGGTTAAAGAATTTTAAATAGAATATCGGGAATTATCAGATGGCTAAACTAATCTAATCTACCGTAAAGATTTACAGCCTCGGAAACCCTGTACAGGGTCACTATGAGTCAGAACCGACTCCATGACACACAGCCACCACCAATCTAACCAGATGAGTCCTTAAAAGCAGACTTTCTCCAACTGGCATTCAAAGAAATGAGTCCAAAGGGGAAGTTAGAGAGATTGGAAGCATGAGAAGGACACAGCCTGACATTGCTGACTTTGAAGAAGAAAGGGACTGAGGAATGCAGGTTGATTCCAGAAGCTAAGATTGATCCTTGGTCAATAGACACAAGAAACCAGGGTCCTTAGAGCTAGAACCACATGGAACTGACTTCAGCCATAACCTGAAAGAGCATAGAAACAGATTTTCCCCTGGAACCTCCAGTTAGAGCCAACCAACACCTTTATTTCAGCATTGTGAGTAGAGAAACCAGCCAAGTGTACCCAGACTACTGACCTACAGAACCGTAGAATAACAACTTTGTTTTGTTTTAAGTGGTTGAATTAGTGGTAATTTGTTTCAGCAATAACAGGACATGGATACAAATTCCTATTAGTGTGACGCCACTGCCCATTTGTCAATTTGTTATACCATGGAGGCTTTCTAGAAATTATGCCCACTCTGGTAGCGTAGTGGTTACGAATCGGGCTGCGGGCTGCAAGGTCAGCAGTTCAAAACTACCAGCTGTTCCAGGGGAGAAAGATGAGGCTTTCTGCTCCCGTAAAGATCTACAGCCTCGGAAACCCTGTACAGGGTCGCTATGAGTCATAACTGACTCCACGGCATATAACAACAACAACAACAAGTAGGGTGACCTATCATGGACAAGTTTCAGGAGAACTTGCAGACTAAGATAGATTAAGAAGAAAGGTCTAATGATCTATTTCTGGAAATGAGCCAAAGAAAACCTTATGATCACAAGAGAACACTGACTTGCTTGCTTTAAATACATCATCAGGAGGGATTGATAACTGAAGGAGAACAACATGTTTGGTGAAGTAGTGTGCTAACAAGGACATGGAAAACCTTGGGTGAGATGCTGTTGTTCTTGTTGTTAGGTGTGGTCAGGTTGGTTCCAACTCACAGTGACCTTATGCAGAACAGAACAAAACACTACTCCGTCCTGCATCACCCTCACAATCATTGCTAAGCTTGAGCCCATGGCTGGTGCTATTACACCAACCCATCTCATTGGGGGTCTTCCTCTTTTTCGCTGACCCTCCACTTTACCAAGCAAGATATCCTTCTCCAGGGACCGGTCCTTCCTGATAATATGTCCAAACTATCAGAGATGAATTCTCACCATCCTGCTTCTAAGGAGCATTCTGGCTGTGTTTCTTTCAACACAGATTTGCTTGTTCTTCTAGCAATCCATTGTCCTTCAATATTCTTCTCCAACACCATAACTCAGATGTATCAATTCTTCTATGGTCTTCCTTATTCATTGTCCAACTTTCACTTGCATATGAGGCTACTAAAATACAGTTGATTGACTCAGGCTCACCTTAGTCCTTAAACTGACATATTTGCTCTTGAACACTTTAGAGAGATCTTGTGCAACAGATTTGTCTATGCAGAACATCATTTTATTTCTTTATTCCTGCTTCCAAGGGTATTGATGAGGATCCAAGCAAATTGCAGTCTTTGACAACTTCAATCTTTTCTCCATTGATTTTGATGTTATTAATTGGTACCGTGGTGAGGATTTTAGTTTTCTTTACATTGAGGCACAAGTCATACTGAAGGCCATGGTCTTGGATGTTCATCAGTAAGTGCTGTGAGTCCTCTTCGCTTTTAGCAAGAAAGTTTGTATCATCTGCATATCACAGGTTGTTAATGAGTCTTCTTCCAATCCTGATGCCATGTTCTTCTTCATATAGTTCAACTTCTTGGATTATTTACTCAATGTACAGATTAAATATGGTGAAAGAATACAACCTTGGCACACACCTTCCAGATTTTAAATCAGTCAATGTCTCCTTGTTCTGTTAGAACAAGATGAATCCACACAATGGCCACATGGTGGATTTGAACATGCTAGGAATTGTGAGGATGATGCAGGATTGTGCAACATTTTGTTCTGTTGTATGTAAGATTGCTGTAAACCATAGTTCATCCCACAGCATGTATCTACCTATCTATTTATCTATCTCTCATCTATCTATTTACCTATCAGTGGGAAAAACTGAAGTCAGATAGGTGTGTGTTCAATCCTATCTCTGTCACAAACTAGCTTCATTTCCTCATCTTAACTTTAAAAAAGAGTGAAAATTCCTTTCTTGCTCAGATCACAGGGTTCTAAGAGAATTCAGTGAAATAACGTATATAACTTGTGATAGATTTGTAAGAAACCACCTCTTCACACATCCATGTCCCACATGCATGCCATTGTCCATGCAGTATCTCTGTCTAGCGTGCTCTTTTTTCCATGTCTGCATGCTCCCTATTTTCTAAGGCCAAGCTACAAAGTCACCTCCCAGGCAAAGTTTGGTAATCTACCAACTTTAAGTAATGCCCTTCTAAGAATTCTAGAAGCATGTCATCTTTATTTGTGTCTGTTAGAGCAAGAGCTAGAGTCCTACACTCTTCTATCTATGAACTCTTCATTCTGTAACAGAAAGGAAATGCAAACATTTTTATATTCCTCCTATGATTAGGATTTACAGTAGAAAGATGAGGCTTTCTGATCAGCTTTAAAAAACAGCTTGGTAATCCTATGCAGGGTCTCTATGAGACAGAACTGACTCGATGGCACTTAGCAACAACATTAGGATTCATTCGTTTCACAGTAGGCTCAGGGAGAATTGTCAGGTACCATACCTACTGAAGAAAGATCACTACATTTTTGGAATCCTAATCATTTCCTCTTAGCAGCAAAACCATACAAATGTGCTTCCAAAAGTTTGTAAAAAATTTTTTCATTATTTATTAATTCCATTTTTGAATCCTCCTCATATACTAGGATTGGGAAGGCTAACACTATAGAGTGTTATTGTTGTTGTTGTTGAGTGCCATTGAGTTGGTTCCAACTGATAGAGTTTCCAAGGAGCACTGATGGGTTGGATCCACCAACATTGTGGTTAGCAATCCAGTGTTTATCTTACAACACCACACAAAGACTATGGAATACACATCCTATATGGAGACCTAGAGTCCTGGTGTAGCACTGTCGGTTAATGCACTGAACTGCAAAGTCAGCTTGGACTGAAAGGCCAGCTGTTCAAGCTTACCAGCTGCTCCTCAGAAACCCTGTACAGGGTCATCATGAATTGGATGCCAACTCGACAGCACTTAGTAAGTATGTAATGGAGTCCTGGTGTGGCACTGTGGGATAAGTACTACACTGCTAATCACAAGGTCAGGTTGACAGTTCAAACCCACCAACTGCTCCTCAGAAGCCCTATACAGGGTTGCTATGAGTCAGAACTGATTCAATGGCACATAAGAACAACAACCACAACAAGGTATTATTTAGAGTTGATTTATGTATTCATATTTAAGAATTGACATTAAAAAAAAAAATACTATATATGAGTGTAAGTCAAAAAATACTGTTACAAGGGTTGCAGTTCATACATGCTTAGGTTTATTCCAAACAAGACATGCTTAAACATGTCTCAGAGATCAGTGGATGGCTGCTGCCAAGTTCTCTCAATAATACACTTGTCTTAGACTCATTGTTTTTGTTGTTAAGTGCCATCGAATTGGTTCCAACCCATAGCGACCCTGTATAAGGTTTCCTAGGAGTGGCTAGTGAGCTTGAACCATGCAGTCTGCAGTCCAGTGCATTTATCCACAGCACCACACCAGCACTCATTGTTGTTGTTGTTGTTAAGTGCCGTCGAGTGGGTTCCGACCCATAGCGACCCTGAACAGGGTTTCCGAGGCTGTAAATCTTACCGGAGCAGAAAGCCTCATCTTTCTCCTGTGGAGCAGCTGGTAGTTTCAAACTGCTGACCTTGCGCTTCACAGCCCGATTCATAACCACTACGCTACCAGAGTTCCTTAGAGTACCTTTAAAAAAAAAAAATAAATAAAAAGTTCCAATCAAAACTGACATCCAAAGGAATCTGCTGGGCCAGTATAATTCAAGACAGAGAGGTCAGCTGAAAAGCTTATGGCAACTGGTTTTTGAGATCCCAAATGGATAATCTTGACAGATGATTTTTTAATGCATAGGATGCTCAAGAGGTCTTATTACGAAGAAGTTTTAAGAAAATTGAAAACTGCATTAGTGAGAAAAAGGCCAGGAATGTCATGCTGAAGAATTTTTTCCATTACAACAATTCATGTGCCTATTCTTCAAGGGTAGCAAAGGTCATCTTACAAGAAATTACTCCATCCACTCTTTCACCCAGATCTTGCCCCTCCAGGCTTCTTTTTATTCCCAAACCTCAAAGAATATTTAGAAGTAACACAATTTGAGTTCCTTGAGGATGCCCAAACTACCATTCTGACAGTGTGTAAATCTAAGAACCCAGAATTTTTCAGGGAAGGGTTGTTATTACCATTAAGTGCCATTGAGTCAGTTCTGATTCATAGCAACCCTTAATAGGCTTTCCAAGAAGCAGCTGGTGAGTTTGAACCACTGACCTTGCAGTTGAAACTGACCTTGAAGTTGAGTGTTTGGCCTACAGTGCCACATAAGGACTTCTTCACAAATACAGGGGGTAGGATTCCAACACATATTTTAGAACACTGTTCAATGTATAACAGCATATAATGAAAATAGATCTTCAGAGAAGATTTTCGGGTAATGCTGTAACCATTGCTGCTGAGTGGATTCCATCTCATAGTGACCTATTGGACAGAGTAGAACTGTTCCATAGGATTTCCAAAGCTGTACATCTTTATGGTAGTAGACTGCCACATTTTCTTCCACAGAGTGGCTGGTGGGTTTCAACCACCAAGCACTTGGTTAGCAGCAGAGCACTTACCAGGGCTCCTTAGTGCTGTAAATATCCATGCAGATTTTAGGGTAGTGTACAGTATAAAACATCAAACTGCATAACAACAGAATGTGTGATCCCACATATCTTCCCAGAAGCAACCACCACTGAATTCCAGACTAAAATGCAAGTCAGAAAATTAAGGAAAAGACTACTCACCATCTCTATCAAAGCCACTTCTATCAAAATCATTTAGTAAAAGTGCCATTGAATTTATTCCAAACCATAACAACACTATATAGGGTTTCCAAGGAGTGGCTGATGGGTTTGAACTGCCAACCTTGCGGTTCAACCTGACCTTTCTGTCCAGTGCGTTATTCTGCAGCATTACACCAGAACTCTGTGATTATCCTACAGCACCAACACTAAAGTGTATATCACTTTACACCACTGTGATTCAATTGACATCAATGTCTAAAATAGGGAGGAAGGGTAGAAAAAAAGAAAAAGAGAGAGAAGAGCCATCACTTCTATAACCATAGGCCTTTGTCCATGCTTTCATGGCTGAAGCTTTATGTTTTGTCACAGCACAAAAGTGGACAGCCTCATTGCTGTTCCCTTCTAACACATTATTGTACAAACAGCTTTAAAAAATAAACTAAGAATAGCAACCACTCTTCTCCAAGCTACTTCTTTTTCTATCTCTTCCCATATCATTAATATGATACACTTTCCTGAAATATGCAATTAATTAATTTTTCTTAAGTTATCATCTTAAATTTATTTATTTAATATTTGCTTCTTCAAAGAAACTGCAAGCTACTGAAAGCAGGAATTGACTCCTTGTTTACTGTTGAACCCCAGCAACAAGTAAAATGCCTAGCACATAATAAAAGCCAAATCCACTGCCACTGAGCTGATTTGGAGTCATTTGGTGTTGCTAAGTGCCATCGAGTCAGTTCCAACTCATAGAGACCCTATATAGAGTTTCTGAGGAGCAGCTGTTGAGTTTGAACTGCCGACCTTATGGTTTAAACTGACAATGAGGTCTAGTGCACATCCTCCTGCGTCACACCAGGATTCCATTTTGAGTCCTAGTGAGCACATAAATGACAGGTAATGAATATTGACTGGAATTCAGTTCTCAAGACACTTATCATCAGCATCTTAGAGAGGAAACAAATGTCTTCATAAGTTACTTCAGTTCTACCAATTTGTTTTCTGTAGACTCCATCTATACGCTTTTGAACTCTATAAATATTTGAGCCTTCTAAATATACACATTTTGAGCAGAATCTAATCCATTCCCTTCTTGACCCACATTTTCCCCTCCACTTTTCCTGTTTATGTTTCTTCCTCTGCCTAGGAAGCCATTCCCCTCTTCTCTGTCTTTTCAGGCCCTTTGCTTCCAAGTCCAGTCCAATAATTGTATTTCATACTGACCTTTTTCTTCTTTAAATTTCTACTGATTTATTAGCATATCATTTTGTTGACTCATGTTGCACCCCATCCATCAACTATGAAGTATGCTCTCAGAGTTCAGTAATTTGGCTTTAGTGTCTTTTTTAAAACAACAGTCAAGAAATCAAATGACACATTGCATTGGGCAAATATGCTGCACAAGACCTTTTTAAAGTGTTGAAGAGCAAAGATGTCAGCCTGAAGACTAGGGTGCGCCTGACCCAAGCCATGGTATTTTCAATAACCTCATATGCATGTGAAAGCTGGACAGTGAATAAGGAAGACCATAGAATAATTAATGCATTTGAGTTATGGTGTTGGAGGAGAACATTGAAAGTGCCATGGGCTGCCAAAAGAACCAATAGATCCATTTTTAGAAGAAGTGCAGCCAGAGTGGTCCTTGGAGGCCAAGGTGGCCAAACTTCATCTCTCATACTTCGGACATATTGTCAGGAGGGACCAGTTCCTGGAGGATATCATATTTGGTAAGGTGGAGGGTCAGAGAAAAAGACGAAGACCCCTAGCAAAATGGATTGCCAAATGGCAGCATCAATGGGGTCAAGTGTGGCAACAATTGTGAGGTTGACCCAGGACTGGGCAGTGTTTTGTTCTGTTGTGCATAAGGTTGCTATGAGTCAATACTGACTCGATGGCATCTAACAACAACAACACCTAATGCATGTTACTTGGTGCATAGTAGAAAGTCAATACTTGCTTTGCTTAAAAAGAGAAGCTTCCACCCTTCTGCTGAGATCTCTACCCACCTCCCATTTCACTTTTGCCTAAAAGGCAGAAATGCCAGTTCAATAGGTTCTGTTGTAGACCATCCTGGTGTGGCCCTATGGGTTAGTGCCTGGGACTGCAAGGTCAGTTTGAACCACAATGTCGGCAGTTCAAGCTCACCAGCCACTCTTAGGAAACCTTGTACTGGATCACTGGGTCACTATGAGTGGGAAACGACTCAACAGCACTTAACAACAACAAATGCAGATGGTAGAAGTATTGATGCATTTGAGTTATGGTGTTAGAGAAGAGTTCTAAAAGTACCACGGATGGCCAGAAGAACAAACAAATCTATTTTTAAGAAAAACAGTTCGAATGCTCTTTAGAAATAAGAATGGCAAGACTTCAACTCTCATACTTTGGACTCAGTATCAAGAGGGACCAACATCTGGAGAAGGACACTATGCTTGGTAAAGTAGAGGGTCAGTGAAAAAAGAGATAGATCCCCAAAGAGATGGGTTGTCACAGTGGCAGCAGCAATGGGCTGAAGTGTAATAATTGTGAGGATGGCACAAGACCGGGCAATGTTTCATTCTGTTGTGCATGGAATTGCAAAGTTGTAGAATACTGATGGGGCCACATTTACTTTGGGGAGACTAACTGTTAAAAATCACTCATTTATTCAATCACTTTTTATTGAGCATATTAAGAACCAGACACTGTTTTCGGCCCTGGAGATGTAGCAGCAAATAGACATAGAGCTCCCATTGTCTCAGAAAGAAACAATAATTACATTAGCAAATAAATGAGATCATTTCAAATAGCCAAGAGCGCTAAAAATAAAAGAGAATGAAGTAATGAGGCTAGAGTATGGAGGTGAGTCATTTACTCAAGGTATCAGGAAAGGGCTCTCTAAAGGGGTAACCATTTAGCTGAGGTCTATGACCAAACAACAGCTTTGGGGAATAACATTCCCTTCATATGAAATTTTCACATTCCATTACAAAGATATGGAATTGAAAATAATGACAATAACCACATCTCTAAACCTACTCACTACTGAGATAGTGGACATTTACATTTTGAGTCTATAGAATTTCATGATTCACACAAAAAAGAAACGTGCATGCCCTCAATGGCAAGAAATGCTGCATCCATATTCCTAATGAATAAGAGTTTTTCCATTATTTATCAAGCCACATCCAAGAAGTTGACAGGTTGTACAAAACTGAGAAGTGGACCATATGAATCTTGGCTAATGGCATTGAGAAAATTGAGAGGTACAGAGTATTATAATGATAGTGGAAATAATAGTTCATGTGTTACAATAAAAAGTCCCTTGGTGGTGCAAATTGCTAAGCACTTGACTACTACTAACCAAAAGTTTGGTGGTTTGAATCTGCCCAAGGACACTTCGGAAGAAAGGTGTGGAAAAGTCACCACTACAAAAATCCTATGTGGCGTAGTTCTACTCTGAACACACAAAGTCACCATGAGTTTGATTTGATGGCAATATTTTACTTCATTTACAAGATAACAAACCATTTTTTCCAAGTTCAGAGGCAGTCCACAGAAGCATAAAAAAGACCAGAGAACTGGAGCAGGTTAAGGATTCAGAGCAAGGTGGGGATAAAGATCTGATAAAGTCAGTGAGCTAGGTAACCACCAGATCTCTGAGAATCCTGCAAACTATGGTGACCAGGATGTCTATGAAGTTGGAGCTTTATTCTAAATGCAGACAGAAGAAGCCATTGGAAGATTTTACATAGGAAAGGTTATAAATTGAGTCACATGTTAAATCCTAATACTGGCTAGGGAGTCCAGAAAGATTGTGATAAAGCAAGAGTGGAAGATGACCCTAATTACTAATCATGGCAGGAAGTTACAGAAGCTTGGACTAGGGTGACGGTGATGGTGTGGGGGTGTTGGTGGTGGTACTTACGTGCCATCCAGTCTATTCCGACTCATAACTACCTT
>NW_006408584.1:9139361-9141299 GCF_000296735.1 Chrysochloris asiatica
ATTAACCATTTCCTTTTGGTACTGTGACTCTGTGTATTCTTTCCATCTTCTCTTGATGCTTTCTGCATCATTCAGTAATTTGCCCAGAGAATCCTTCAGTAACCAAAGTTGAGGCTTGAATTTTTTCTTCAGTTCCCCCAGCTTGAGAAATGCTGAGTGTGTTCTTCCTTTGCTGTTGTTGTTAGGTGCCATCGAGTTGGTACCAACCCATTGCCACCTTATGCACAGCAGAATGAAACACTGCCCGATCCTGGGCCAACCTCACTACAGTTGCCATACTTGAGTCCATTGATGCTGCCACTTGTTGTTGTTAGGTGCCATTTAATCAGTGCCAATTCAGAGTGGTCTTGTGTACAACAGAACGAAATACTACCCAGTCCTGAGCAAACCTCACAATCATTGCTGCTTCCACTGTATCAACCCATCTTTTGGGGGGTCTTCCTCTTTTTCGCTGACCCTCCACTTTACAAAGCATGATGTCCTGCTCCAAGGACTGGTCACTCCTAATAATATGTCCAAAGTATGAGAGACAAAGTCTGGCCATTCAGGCTTCTAAGGAGCATTCTGGCTGCACTTCCTCCAAGGCAGATTTGTCTGTTCTTCTAGCAGTTAATGATACTCTTAATATTGTCTTCCAACACCATAGCCCAAATGGATTAGTTCTTCAAGGATAGTAGCAGTAAAAATACAGAGGAATTTTGTATTCTGGGAGCAAAGTAAAGGGAGAAATTTAGGTTAATTTCTAGGTCTTTGGTCCAAATAACTGGGTGCTATTAACTGATACAAAGAAGCTTGGGATGTACAGGCTTACAATTGAGGCTCGATATATAGGCCCCTGACTTGGACATATTGGTTGTAAGATAACTACTAGCCTTGCAGTGAAGTCCATGTGGAACTCACGGGCTTCTTGTTCTCCTGGGAATAAGCAGACATGTCACTTTTGCATGGGCACCTCAGCTGACTGATCATTGCCCCAGCATACTGTGCCATAATCAGAAATCAAGACTACAGGATTTCCATTTTTAAGCTTATGAAGAAGTAAATGTTCCACATTGGTCTCTAGTCTAAGCTACACGCTCCATTCTAGGAGAATGGACATCACATAATAATGAAATGTTACTTTGATTAACACAAAAATAGTATAATCTTAAAATCCAGGTTTTTATTATTTCATCACAGTCAGATCTTGCAATCTTCTTTTTAATGATGAACGTGATACCATTCATACTCAATTTGTCATTACTGTATTGTTAGACCATATGATTGTCTCATTAAAAATGCCTAATATTAGTTCATTTCAGCTCACTAATGCCTGGGATATTGATGTTCAAATGCTCCATTTCATTTTTGACAACTTCCAATTTTCCTTGATTAATACTTCTTGAATTCTGCAAATATTAATGACTGCCACAGTTTCCACTCATTTTGAGTCATTCCACACTAGCCAACGTAGGTCCCAAAAGAATTACTCCATCCCTGTCAGTAAGGTCAACTCTACATTGAGGTGGCATCTCTTCTTCAATTATATTTTGAGTGCTTTCCAACCTGAGGGATGTATCTCCCAGCACTGTCATAAAATGTTCCACTGCTATTCATGAGGTTTTCAGTGGCTTTTTTTTTTTTTTTTTTTTTCAGAAGTAGATCACCAGTCCTTTCTTCTCAATCTGTCTTTCTCTGGAAGCGCCACTGAAACCTGTCCACCACGGGTTAACCTGCTGGTATTTGAAATATCTGTATTAGTAAGCAAAACACAAGCCACCACATTACATATAAACTGACAGATGATTTATTCTGAAATGCAAAGGTGTGTAATATGCATATGCCAACAAAGAAAACCAATTAATACATTATTATTCAAATTTATGTACAAATCACTAATGCCAATGATGAAGAAATTGGAGATTTTTGTCAACTTTTGTGGTCTGAAATTCAATCAAG
>NW_006408584.1:9142499-9159735 GCF_000296735.1 Chrysochloris asiatica
TCACCAGCCACTCCTTGGAACCCCTATACAGGGTCACTATGAGTCTGAACCTACTTAAAGGCACTAACAACCAACCAATGGGCAAAGTATTGAATGACACGGGAAGCATCAAAAGAAGATGGAAGGACTGTACAGAAGCACTGTCTCAAAAATATTTGGTCAATGTTCAGGAAGTAGCATGTGATCAAGAACCAATGGTACTTAAGAAAGAATTCCAAGCTACATCAAAGACATTGGCAAAAACACAAATCTTCAGGAACTGACAGAATACCAATTGAAAAGTTTCAGCAAACAGAGGTAACAACACTGGAGATGCTCACTTGTTTATACCAATAAATGTGTAAGATAGCTACCTGGTTAACCAACTGGAAAAGATGTAAATTTGTGCCCAATCCAAAGAAAGATGACCCAATAGAATGTTGTCAAACAGTATCATTAATATCACATGCAAGTAAAATTCTTCTGAAGATAATTTAAAAATGGTTGCAGCAGCACAGTGACAGGGAGCTGCTAGAAATTCTAGCCAGATCCAGAAGAAGATGTGAAGCAAGGGAGATCATTGCTAATGTCAAATGGATCTTGGCTGAAAGCAGAGAATACCAGAATGATATTTACTTGTGTTTTATTGACTATGCAAAGGCATCTAACAGTGCCGATCATAACAAATCACAGGTAACATTGTAAAGAATAGGAATTCCAGAACATTTAATTATGCTCATACAGAACCTGTACATAGACCGAGAGGCAGTCATTCAGTCAGAATAAGGGGATACTGGATGGATTAAAATCAGGAAAGGTGTGTGTCAGGGTTATATCTTTTCACTTTACTTATTCAATCTCTATGTGGAAGAAATAATCCAATATGTTTGGCTATATGAAGAAGACTGTGGCATCAAGACTGGAGAGAAGATTCATTAACAATCTGCAATATTCAGGTGACACAAGAAAATGAAAGGGACTTAAGACACTTATGAAGATCAAAAACTACAGCCTTTAGTATAGATTAAACCTCACTGTACAGAAAACAAATTCCTCACAAATGGACCAATAAACAACATTGTGACAAATGGAGAAAAGAGTGAAGCTATCAAGTATTTCATTTTACTTGGATCCATAAGCAACGCTCATGGAAGCAGCAGGCAAGAAATCAAACCACATATTGCATTTAGCAAATATGCTGCAAAAGATCCCTTTATAAAGTATTACAAAGCAAAGATGTTGTTTTGAAGATTAAGGAGTATCTGATCCAAGCCATGATAGTTTCAATTGCCTCATACAATGAATAAAGAAGACTGAAGAATTGTTGCATTTGAATCATGGTGTTGGCAAATACATTCAATGTACTGCCAGAACAATGAATAAATCTGGTTTTGAAGTCCAGCCAGAGTGTTCCTTAGAAGTAAATGTACTGAGACTTTGTCTTACTTTGGAGGGACCAGTCCCTGGAGAAGCACATCATGCTTGGCAAAGTAGAGGGTCAACAAAAAAGAGAAAGGCCTTCACAGTGAGATGGCCTGACACAGTGACTACAACAGTGAGATGAAACAGTTGTTAGGATGTTAAAGGCCTGGGAAATGTTTTACTCTATTTCAAATGGTGTCATTTTGAGTTGGAACCGACTAGACGGCATCTGACAACAAAAACATCACAGTACATCACTGTACAGTATGTGGTATACCATAGGAAGAAACTAGAAATTATCTGCTGCTCAGACAACTCTCTTGAAGTTTGTTTTAATATTGACTGCCTCTCAGCCCATGAACTTGGGAGCTGCCAGTAATAAACTGTTTCTTGAATTAGAATCTCTGAAGATATCTGAACCTTGGTCAGCATTACTAAAACAATAACAACAACAACAAAACCTTTTCTATCAGGAGAAACTATCCATGTTGGGTGATATCATGTCTATTGTTTATTGTTGTTAGGTGCTGTAGAGTAGGTTCTGATTCATAGTGACTCCTTATACAACAGAGTTGGAAACACTGCCTAATCCTGAGCCATTCTCAAAATTAGTGTTATAGTCAAGCCCATTACTATGTCTAGACCAGTCCTAGGAAGTTGTTTTTTAAAAGCAGGTTCTCTGGTTCTTATTTAACGTTCTTTGTGTGACATTAAATAGCTCTCTTGGGAGCCCTATAATCCAACCGTACCATGTTGTTGTTGTTAAGTGCCCTTGAGTTGGTTCTCACTAACAGCTATCCTGTATAGGATTTCTAAGGAGCAACAGGTGGGTTTGACCACCAACCTTGTGGTTGGCAGTCCAGTGCTTATCCTACAGTGCCATAACAGGACACCGCAACCCTATGGTAGAGTTGATATTATTTTCATATAAAATTGCACAATTTTCATTAACTTGTATCATGACTAATAAGTATCAGAAAACATAGTGCTAAATTTCACCTATCATGGAATAATTCGCAAAATATTTTTAAAGGAACTTTATGATACTTTAAATGACTCAACTATCAGCCTAGGTTGTGTTAAATAATCCAAAGCTAAATCGTCATTTGGGCATATCGTAATCATTCTTTAAGAAGCCCTTGTAACACAGTGGCTCTGCACTCATATGCTAAATGAAAAGTCAATGATTTGAATTTACTAGTCATTCCATGGGATAAAAATGGAACAGTTGGCTTCCGTAAAGACTGCTGCTGCTGTGTGTTATTGAGTCATTTCTGACTCAACATAGTGATCCTATATAGGGCTTCTGAGGGAGCAGAAAGCCTCATATTTCTCCTGAGGAGTGGCTGGTGGATTCACACTGTTGACCTTATGGTTAGCAGCCCAACCCATAACCCACCACTCCACCAGGTCTCTTTTCCATAAAGATTTATTGTTGTGGTGGTGGTTAAGTGTCATCGAGTCAGTTCTGACTCATAAAGGCCCTGTATAGAGTTTCCAAAGAGCACCTGGTGGGTTTGAATTACTGAACCTGTGGTTCAAAGTCCATTGCTGATCCTACAGCACCACACCTGGAGTTCATAAAGATTACAGCCTTGGAATTCCTATGGGACAGTTCTGCTCTGGTCTGAAGGGTCGCTATGAGTCAGGATTGACTCCATGACAACAGGTTTGATTTGGTTTAGAATAACTCATAAAAATATGAGTCATAATTAAGACAAAAATGAGATACCACTACAGACATATTGTTGTTGTTGTTAGGTGTCGTCAAGTTGGTTCTGACCCATAGCAACCCTGTATAGAGTTTCAAAGGAGTAGCCCATAAGCTTGAACCTCCCCACCTTGTGGTTCAAAAAGACTTTGCAATCCAGTGCATTAGCTCACAGCACCACACCAGGTGTACACACATATACACACATATAATAGACAGGCTTAAATCCAAAATACTGACAACAACAAATACTAACATGATGTGGAACAACAGGAAGTCTCTTTCACTGCTGGTGTTAGTGCAAATTGATAATAGTGACTTTACAAATCTCCCGGGCAGTTTCTTAGAAAGCCTTATAAGCTGAGCATAACCCTTTTCAGACACTCCAGCAATTACAGGTGTAGCTACTTGCCCAAATCAGTTGAAAAGGTATGTCCATATAAAAACCTATACACACATTTTTATAGCAGTTTTATTTATAAGAAGAAATCGAGATGTCCTTCAAAACATGAACATCTAACTGGTGTGCATGGATATGGATCATTATCAGTCAATAAGAAAACATGAGCTATCAGTCTATGAAACGACATGGAGAAATATTAAATGTAAATTTCTAAGTTAAAGAAGAAGCCAGACTGAAAAAGCTACATACTGCAATTATTTCAACTATATGACATTCTAGAAAAGGCAAAACTACAAACAGTGAAAAAAGTTTTTAAAGGATTAGTTTGCCAGGAGGAATATAGGAGAAGAGGGATGAATAGGGATGCACAGGACATTTTCAGAGCAGTTAAACTATTCTGATACTGTAATAATGAACACACAACGTTATGCATTTGTTAAAACCCATAGGACCATGCAATACAGTGAAGCATAATGTAAACTATGAACTTCAGTTAGTAATATAGCACATGGATATTTGTTCACCAACTGTAACAAATGTGTTACAGGAAAAACATGCTGTTAATAATAGAAGAATAAGATGCAGATGTATGTGGGAACTTTCTGTACCTATCTTCCAGGCAATTTTTATGTAAGCATGAAACTGTTCTAAAACATAATGTTATTTAAATGTTTGTTTGTTTGTTTGTTTTTCATCACTAAGCTAGTATGTTGAGAAGAGAAATAGCAAAGCAAGCACATGCAACAATTATTTTGTTATTGATGGGCATTTGGTGTTGGCATTCACATATGGCATTTGCATGATCTCATACATGAAAACATCAAAAGTTTGTGGAAAAATGGAATTGAAAGGTAATGAAATTGTACTACAAACTTTTTAAAGCCCCTTTGTATATCCATAAATATGTATAAATATTTGTATGTATATATGTGAACCTACATCAATATTTCTCACTCCAAGCACAAGACTTTTATTTCAAAAACATTGAAACTCTTTTTATCTCTCCCCAGGTTCTATAGGATAAGGCCATATTTGAGTCAAAGCTACTAGATGATTTAATAAAATCAGTATCTGGGAAAAAATTAGGCAAGAATCTACTTCCCTATTTACAAAAACAGATGAAAATAGAAGTCTTCTCCAACGGAGACCAAACATCTCCCTCAGCAAGAAGACTCTTGTTCTTTTCCTCCTGTCAGCAGTTTTTATAGCAACTCAAATTGTGTTTCAAGATACTTGCAGAGATTTTTACATTAAAGGCCTGAGGAAAATATATTTGGCATGAATCCTTATAGATAGAAATAAGGAATTATCTTTCTCCCTTATCTAGTTTATGTGGCCTCCCTACTAAAATATCCAAGAACACAGGCAGGACTTGGGACCTGCTTTTTCTATGACCTGGAGGCTAATACTCCCACGTAGCACCATGAAGCTCTGAAAGATTTAAGGGCTGCATAAGGCTAGTCTTTGCACCTTAGCACTAACCCAGTCTGATTCTGATCTACCTCCCGTGTTCTCCAAGTGTTTTCTCCTGGATTTGTTATCACTCACTAGTCAGTGTTTCACATCCTCCATTTCTCACTTTTGTTGTCTTGTACCATCTAGTTGATTCCAACTCATATCAAGAACTGCTCCATAGAGTTGTCTTGGCTCTAATCTTTACCAAAGCAGATAACCAAGCTTCTTCTTCATACTGAATGGGTTCAAGCTGCCAATCTTTCAGTTGCCAGTCAAGTGTACAAACCTTGTGCATCCCACCCCGGGATTTAGCATTTTTTTCCTCACTATTTATACTTGAAGAATCCAGCAGTGTGAAAGTTTATGGTATAGATATAAGAAGACAACCTTTGTTCCACTCCCCCAACACATCACTCCAACCCACTACTGACACCCTGGTCAGTTTAATTGAAGTACTTCTCTCTGCACCCAACTTAATTCTTTAATGAGATGATACCTGAGACCTCAGATGATATTATGAGTCTCACACTGGAGCCCAATTCAGCGGAATGAGAAAAGTGAGAATTAAAAGCTTCTCTTTGTTTGCGATTTTGATATTTTCAACTCAGCTATGTAGCATGAAGCAGTATGGGTACAACAGAAAGCAAAACAATTGCGTGGTCCTATTTTTTCTTGGCATTTTACAGCTCATCAGGAGGCAGTTGCATGTGCTGTGTCCATCTCCTTTCTTTCCTCTAAAAATAACTCATCCAAAAGCCAGCCTTGTCTTGTAGGTGTTGCACAATGTTGTTTTTAATGTAAGTTATGTGGAAGGATAATTACGCAGTGGCCATCAAATGTGCTTCACTGTCATTCATCATAACTGAGTATTTATTGGTGATAATGTGCTACTAGAAACATATGGGGTTTCTAATTCAATAAAGAGCAAGAGTGTACTAAAGGTTGTCCCAGACTTTGATGAGGCAGAGGTCTATATGCCATCATAATAAAATTACAGGCTACATTTTTAAAAGCTGCCCCAGGGAGAAAAACAAAACAAAACACATAACAGCAGCTATTTTTTAAAATGCTTTACATTTATGTTATAAATATTAATGGTAAGTTTTATTTGTATAAGCACTTCACAGTTATAAAGGCATTTCACAGTCATTATTTTATTCCCCACAACTCTCCAGTGATAAAGGAAGAAAAGTTATTATTCATTTTATTTTCCATGTGGTACAACTGTGGTTCACAAACTCAAGGTGATATGGATAGTAAATAGCTAGAATTTACTCTATTTGTTGTTGTTGTTGTTAAGTGCCGCTGAGTTGGTTCTGACCCATAGCAACCCTGTACAGGGTTTCCAAGGCTGTAAATCTTTACGGGAGCAGAAAGCCTCATCTTTCTCCCATGGAGTGGCTGGTAGTTTTGAACTGCTGACCTTAAGGTTCACAGCCCGATTCATAACCACTACACTCTGTAAATAGATGCTAGAACCTGGTATACCTTTTTTTTTTCACTACATTGTTAGCACTGTGTTGTTGCTGGTTAGTGTCATCCAGTTGATTCCAACTCATAGCAATTCTGTACAGGGTTTCTGAGGAGCTGTTGGTGGATTTGAACTGCTGATCTTGTAGTTAACAGTCCACTTCTTATCCGATAGCATTACACCGGGACACATGCTAACAATATGCTGCCCTTTAAATATAAAGCCAAGGTCTTCCTGCTGCTTATTCCAGTAATCTTGATGGTTTATAATGAACAATAAATGTTATAGCCCAGTTATTTTATGATCAGTGATGCAAATTGCTTAGAAGGCCATTCCTAATTGGGAAACCAGTCTATAAATGTGAACTCGATTGTTTTATATTGATGGCACTGATTGGTTTATGGTGAGATCAAAACAATGCTATGCTTACACCAAAATATTTCTTTTCCAGATAACTAAGATAGCTTTATAGACTCCTGGTGTGGTGCTACCTGGACAGTTGTTGTTTGTTGTTGTTAAATGCGGTCAAGTCGGGTTCGACCCATGGTGACCCTGTATAGGGTTTCCAAGGAGCGGCTGATGAGCTTGAACTGCTGACTTTATGGTTCAAACTGACTTACCAGTCCAGCACATTAACCCACAGCACCACACCAGGACTTCATAGGATCAGTACTGGACTGGAAACCACAAGGTCAGCAGTTCAACCCCACCAGCTGCTCCTATGCACTATGAGTTGGAAGAAGATCACTGTAAGTTGAAACTGACTTAATGGCACTTAACAGCAACAAGTTACCTTATCGATATCTAGCCACAGTCCTGTTATGATGCAAATTTGTAACAAGAATGAAGATATAATCTATGATCAGAATGGAGAAACATTGCATTTCACTTATCACAGTAAGTATTAAATATTTTCTATATTCTGTTGAGATTAGTGAGTGTCTTAGTGATATATGCATCACTAGTTCTATTTCTAGGAGCCCTGGTGGTACTGTAGGGTAAGCACAGGACTGATAACCATAAGGTCAGCAATTCAAAACTACTAGTTGTTCCATGGGAGAAAGATGAGCCTTTCTGTTCTCATAAAGATTTACAGCATTTGAAACTTTATATAGGGTCGCTATTAATCAGAAACAACCTAATGGCTATGGGTGGTAGGAGTGATATTTCTCATGAGAACCCTAGTACAATCCCCAGTGTGTGTGTATATATATAATATATATACACATACACACACACACACATATATATTATATGTATATGCATTATAAAAAGAGAAAGAGAAAAAGGCTAGGGTTAAAATGAGCCATCTCAGAAGCAGGAATGCGAGATCTCACAACTGGCAAAAAAAAGAGGTTTGAACAGTGCATCATTGTGACCCTGAGATTCCTAAACTCAGAGGTGGCAGCAAAGGCGGCAGCAGAGGTAGTAGCACAGAGAGACAAAGAGGTGAGATTCTAGGCCCACGGAATGAGAGAGTCTGAACACCTTTGGATAGAAGGCTGATTTGCAGGACAGGATGCCCTTTGGCTATTTATCTGCAGTACTAAAAGAGTTTTGTAATCCTTGGAGAGCTGCCAAGGGGTCAAGTGGCTGAGAAACTGAGGACAAGAGAAACTGAGAAGAGGTGCTTCTGACCAGGTTGCTGTTTTTGTTATTAAGTGTCATCGAGTTGGTTCTGATTCTTATCAACCCTGTTCAGGGTTTCCAAGGCGCGACTGGTGGGTTTGAATTGCCCACTTTGTGTCTGGCAATCCAGTGCTTGTCTTACAGCACCACATCAGAAATCCTGACCAAATAACTTCTGTATTATGAGTGGTTTCTTATCCTGACTTGTACCCTGGTCTCTTAATTGTGAGTCTTGCCTGTGAGTTCTGTGTGCCCATTGCAATGGATTAGCAGACCCAGTAGAGAAGAAGGGCTGGTTGATGTCAGAATAAAGAAGGGTGGAGGGTGAAGGCATATTTGACCTCAACCTCATAGGAATCAGCTTGGGGTGATTTGTGAAGCTGGAGAAAGTCAGACAATGCCCCATACCCTATTTGTACATAACCTAGCAAAGTTGACACATGAAATTCATTAGAGGTACCTAAAGATACAACTGAATGCAGGTTGCCTCTGTCGGATCAGTATTGGACTGTGAACCACAAGGTAGGTAGTTCGAGCTTACCAGCCACCTTGTGAGAGAAAGATGAAACTTTCTGTTCCCACAAAGATATATGGGCTCAGAAACCCTATTTTTGTTGCTGTTGTTAGGTACCATCAAGTCCATTCTAACTAGTAGTGGTCCTATGCACAACAGAACAAAATACTGCCCAGTCCTGTGCCCTTCTCATAATCATTGCTACACTTGAGCCCATTGCTGCTGCCACTATGTCAATCCATCTTGTAGTAAGTCTTCCTCTTTTTCACTGACCCTCCACTTTACCAAGCATTATGTCCTTCTCCAGGGACTGGTCTCTCCTGATAAAATGTCCAAAGTATGAGAGACGAAGTCTTGTCATCCTGGCTTCTAAGGAGCATTCTGGTTGTAGTTCTTCTAGCAGTCCATGGTACTTTTAACATTCTTCTTCAACACCATACTCAAATGCATCAATTCATATGTGGTCTTCCTTATTTGTTGTACAACATTCACAGGCACATAATACTATTGAAAATACCATGACTTGGGTCAGGTGCATCTTAGTCCTCAAACTGATGTCTTTTCTCTTGAACACTATAAAGAAGTTTTGCGCAACAGATTTGCCTAGTGCAAAACCATCTTTTGATTTCTTAATTGCTGTTTTCATGAGAGTTGATAGTGGATCCAATCAAAATGAAGTCTTTGACAACTTCAACCTTTTCTTCATTTATCATGATGTTACTTATTGATCCAGTGGTGAGGGTTTTTGTGTTTTTTACATTGAGATGCAAACCATATTGAAGTCTGTGGTCTTTGATCTTCATCTGTAACTATTTTAATTCCTCTTCAGTTTCAGCAAGCAAGGTTGTATCAACTGTATATGACAGTTAATGAGTCTTCCTCCTATCCTGAAGCCACGTTCTTCTTCTTTCATCCAGGTTCTTGGATCATTTGCTCAGCATACAGATTAAATAAGTATGGTGGAAAAATACAACCCTGGTGCACATCTTTCCTGATTTTAAACCTCTCAGTGTTCCCTGATTCTGTTAAAATGATGGCCTCTTGGTCTATGTACAGATTCCTTATGAGAAAAAGTAAGTGTTCTGGAATACCAATTTTACACAATATTATCCACAGATTATTACAAGACATACAATTGAAAGCCTTTGCATAGTCAATAAAGCACAGGTAAACACCTTTCTGGCATTCTCTTCTTTCAGCCAAGGTCCATCTGACATCAGCAATTACATCCCTCATTCCATGTCTTCATCTGAATCCAGCATGAACCTCTGAAGGTTCCCGTCCATGTATTGTTGCAGACATATAAAAATCATCTTTAGCAAAAATTTACATGGATGATATTAATGATATTGTCTAAAGATTCTTCATTCTGCTGGGTCATCTCTCTTTGGAATGGGCACAGATATAGATATCTTCCAATCAATTGGCCAGGTAGCTGTCTTCCAAATTTCTTGGGATAGATAAGTGAGTGCCTCCAATGCTTTTTCAGTTTGTTGAAAGATTTCAATTTATATTCCACCAACACATGGAGACTTGTTCTTTGCCAATGCCTTCAGTGCACCTTAGACTTTTTCCTTCAGTCTATTGACTTCATATGCTACTTTATTAAATAGTTGAACATCGACCATTTCTTATTAGTATAATGACTGTGTGTGTTCCTTCCAACTTCTTTTGATGCTTTCTGCATCATTCAATATATTTGCACACAGAATCTTTCACTATCGCACACTGAGGTTTGAATTATTTTCTTCAGTTCTTTCAGCTTCAGAAATGTTGAGAATATTTCTTCCTTTTGGTTTACTAACTCCAGGTCTGAACATTCCATTATAATATTTGACTTTGTCTTCTTATGCTGCCCTCTGAAATTTTCTATTCAACTCCTTCACCTCATTTCTTCAATTTGCTTTATTTAACATCTCTATACTGGAGAGACTTTTCTGACATCCATTTTGTTTTCTTTTTTCCAGTCTTCTTAATGACCTTTTGTTTCCTTCCTGTATGACATCCTTGATGACATCACACAATTCTTTTGGTCTTTGGTCATTAGTGTCTAATACATCAAATCTGTTCTTCAGATGATCTTTAAATTGAGACATGTTTGTCATATTTTGGCTGTAGTGGATTTTAATTTTCTTCAGCATCAACCTGAGTTTGCGTATGAGCAATTGATGGTGTGTTCCACAGTCTGCTGCTGGTTTTTGGTGGGCTGATGATATGGAGGGTTTCCACCATCTCTTTCCATGGATGTAGTCAATTTAATTTCTGTGTATTCCGTCTGGTAAGGTCCATGTGTACAGACATCTTTTATGCCATTTAGAAAAGCTATTTGAAATGAAGAAGTCATAGATCTTAAAAATTCTATCATGCTATCTTCAGTATCATTTCTATCAGCAAGGCCATATTTTATAACTACTGATCCTTCCTCTTTGTTTCCAACCTTTGCATTCCAATCACCAATAATTATTAATGCATCTTAATTACATGTTTGATCAATTTCAGACTGAAAAATTTGATAGAAATCTTCAATTTCTTCATCACTGGCATGCGTCATTGGTGCATAAATTTGAATAATAATGGTATTAACTGCTCTTCATTGTAGATGTATGGATATTATTCTATCACAGACAGCATTATACTTCAAGAAAGATCTTGAAATGTTCTTGTTGATGAATGTGAAGCCATTTTTCTTCAATTTGGTCATTTCTGGCATAGTAAACCATATGATTGTCAGATTCAAATTTTCCAATACCAGTCCATTTCAGCTCACTAATGCCTAGGATATTGATCTTTATGAGTTCCATTTCATTTTTGATAACTTCTAATTTTCTTAGATTCATACTTTGTGCATTCCATGTTCTGATTATTAATGGGTGTTTACAGTTGTTTCTCCTCATTTTGAGTTGTGCCCCATCAGCAAAATAAAGTCCTTAATGTTTTAGTCCATTCGTGTCATCACAGTCAGCTGTACTTTGAGGAGGCAGCTCTTTCCCAGTCTTACTTTGAGTGCCTTTCTGCCTAAGAAGCTCATCTTCTGGCACTATATCTGACAATATTCTGTTGTAATTAATCATGTTTCAATATTCAATATTCTGGTACTTTTTGACAGTGTTCCACTACTGTTCATAAGGTTTTCAGTGGCTAAACATTCTGAAGAAATCTGAGTATCCTTCTTCCTAGTCTGTCTTAGTCTCAAAACTCAGCTGAAACCTATCTCCCATGGGTGACCCTATTGGTATTTAAAATACTGGTGGCATAACTTTCAGCATCACAGCAACTTGCAAACCGCCGCATATTAAAAACTGACAGATAAGTGGTGGTGGAAACCCTGTATAGTACTGTGAGTTGGAATCTACTCAAAGGCACTTAACTACAACAACAACAATGTTACAAAAGCCTCATCTTATCACTTTCCAGATTAACCAAAAAATAATTTTAAAACCATTGTGCTCATTTGGATAACCCACAAATCAAAAATATATTGATTGAGACTTCTCTTTTAATGAATGATCATTAATGGAATTGTTGTTGTAAGGTCCTTCTAATCAGCTCCAACCCATAGCGACCCTGTATAGAGTTTCCGAGTAGTGGTTGGTGACTTGAATTGCCAACCTTGTGGTTCAAACCAACATTGCAGTCCAGTACCTTAACCCATAGTACCATACCAGGACTCCATTAATGGAATTAGGATGAGCTATTCTCATGCAGGCTACAAAGTAGAGACTTATCCTCCAACAACAGTATTTTACGGTTGTCTGTGTGGTGCTGAAGGATAAGCACTAGACTTTTAAACAAAAAGTTTGGCCATTCAGACCCACCAGCCACTCCTCAGAAACCCTATACAGAGTCGCTATAAGTTACCACTGACTCGCTGGTATTTGACAACTACAGTGCTATATTTTTTCTTCTTATCAGCTTATGCAATTGGCAATCATTTGAATTCTGTTTTAACTTAAATATTGGTCTCCACTTTTCTCCTGTTTTATTTGTGAGATTATATATTCTTCTCCCATACCATTGTTGTCACTAGTTGTTATTGTGTCAGCTCCAATTCACATCTACCTTACGTACAATAGAACAAAATATTGCCCAGTCCTGTGCCATCTTCATGGTCACTACTATGTTTGAGTCTATTGTTCTAGCTATTTTGTCAGTTCATCATGTTGAGTGTTTTCCTTATTTTCACTGACCCTTTACTTTACCAAATATGATGTATTCTTCTAGCAGTTGATCTTTTCTGATGCTTGCCCAAAGTAAGACTGCCAAAGTCTCACCTCTCATCTAAGAATTCTGACTGTATTTCTCCTAAGGCTGATTTTTCTTTTCTTGTAGTCCATGCTATATTTAATATTCTTCACCAAGACCACTATTTGAATACATCAATTCTTCTGTGTTCCTTTTCCATTGTACAGATTTTGCATATATCTGGGGTAAGGTTGACCATAGAGAGGAAATATGTGGGTTCAAGTGATATCCTTGGCACAAGGATAGTCTGGATTCATCTAGGACATTTCTAATGCTCATGTAGATCCTAGGATATTTAAAGAAAGAGAAGAGAAGATAGATTATTGGATATAATCTCTGAATTGGAGGCAATTTGCAGGCTGATTTCTCCCATCTATTTTAATAATGAACAGATTTTTATAGCAGAGGGGATGGGAAGACTATGAAGAAAATATTTCCACAAGGAGAAAGTTTAACTTATCAAAAACTTTGTCAATATATTCCTTTGAACTGGATGTGGGGTTTCACGTGGATTTTCCCACAACAGTGTCTCTGAGATCCACATGCCACTTTGGTATCTGTTCTCACTTTCTACTCTAGAACCCCATGGAGGTTACAACAAAGGAGAAGAAATTTCAGGAGGGGAAACTAAATCCTGTCTCACTGATGGTATAAAGTGGAGAAAGAGGACAAAGATTCATATAGGATGGACGAATTTTGAGAAAATGTTTTTTTTTTAAGTCTCAGAAATGTTCTAAAGGAAGTCAAGATTAAGGGCACTGCTTGTCCTAGTTCTGAATCTAGAATCAGGCCAAAGAAGCAATTAAGTTGCAAACTAGTTCTTTCTATAGTAACATTCATAATTAAAACTACTATACAATGATCAGTTGCTATATTCACAAAAGTTTACATGAATCATTTAATCTGCACAATAAGTCTATTAACAAAATGGCACTATTATCCCCAGTGCATCAAGGAGGAAAGTGTTGTTTAAAGAGGTTAAGTAACTTGCCCAAGGTTATACTTCTAGTAAGTTTGACAGACTGTGATCAATTCTGAATATTCTTGATTCTAGAATTTCTACAGCCTCCCACTAGACTTTTGCCAGAGGATGTTTCATATGAGATGCTTCTGCTCTGTGAAGCTTGTCTTATTTGTACCCTAAATACTAAGACATTTTCCCAGACTTTAATCCTTTTCTGGGACTTATATAAAAGTCAGCAAGAGAACAGAAAAGAAAAGCTGAATTAAGAATCAAAATCTTCAATTCCAGCAGATTCACTTATGAGACACATGAACTGAGCTAATCATTCAACCTATCATAGCCTCAGATATAAGATGGAGACAATAATACTTTCTCTTCCAACTGACATGGTCATTGAAAAGGGCAAATGAGAGAAAGCTGTATACATGAACAAACTTTGGAAAATACCAATTGCTGTCAAATCTATTATCAATGTAAAAATCAGAGTGGGTTTGAGGTGCTCATGTATATTTGGTTCATCTTAACAGATGACCCCTCATGAGTGGATGGTTTCTAAGTATTTTTAGAGACTCAAGGACTGCCAAAAGAACAAATAGATCTGTGTTGGATGAAGTACAACCAGAGTGCTCCTTGGAAGCCAGGATGGCCAGACTTCGTTCAAAATCAAGGTGAAATCAGTGGAGCGGTCTTAGAACACAAGTGTACCCATTCATTTCTCTTCCTTCTTTCACTAGTATCTCCCTAATGAAAACTTGTTGAAAATATTAATAATAATCAAACCTAGAATGTTAGATTTGACAGCTGTTTTGTACTTTTCACTTAGCCTTGATTTTGATATCCTTATCTGCCAAATTAACCTGCTGATCTTTCTCTGTACTGTGCAACACTGTAGTCACTAGCACATGTGGCTATTTAAGCTGAAATTAAGTTAAATTAAAAAACTAGTTTCCCAGTTAGACCAACCACATTTCAAGTGGTTACATGAGGCTAATGGCTACTATATTGACAGTGTATATATAGGACAGTTCCATCATCTCAGAATGTTGTATTGGACAGTGCTGATATAAATCATTGATAAAGGTTACTCCAGCTCTGCATCTTATTAAATTATTTGAAATCATTAATTGTTTCTTATTTGCTTTGAGTCAGGCTCTCCAGTATTTAATATGTGTATCCCTTTTCAAAGGAGATGTTGGTACTTGAGTCAACAAAATATATAACAAACCTGATGTATTATAAACATTAAATATTTTTAAATTTCTAATTTAAAAAATTTTAGGCAATGTATTTTCATTAAAATTCTAAAAGAGTAAGTGTGTAATGCACTTTTAGAAAAAGGTTCCTAATTTACTACAATTTTTTTCACTTCATTTTGAGCTTGTTGTTGTTGATGTTGTTAAGTACTGTCGAGTCAGTTCTGACCCATACTGACCCTGTATAGGGTGTCCTAGGTGTGACTGAACCACTGACCTGTGGTTCAAACCTACTTTGCAGTCTAATGCATTAGCCCACAGCAGCACACAAAGACTCATTTTGAACTTAGAAGGGGATTTCTATTATGTATCTTTGTCATTCAAGTAACCTAATTCTATTTTGGAGGAGAATATTGAAAGTACCATGGACTGCTAAAAGAACAAATAGATCTGTGTTGGATGAAGTACAACCAGAGTACTCCTTGGAAGCCAGGATGGCCAGATTTCATTTCTCATACTTTGGACGTATTGTTAGAAGGAACCAGTCACTGAAGAAGGATATTATGTTTGGTAAGGTGGAGGGTCAGAGAAAAAGAGGAAGACCCCCAGCAAGATGGATCGGCCAAGTGGCAGCATCAATGGGCTCAAGTATAGCAACGATTGTGAGGTTGGCCCAGGACCAGGCAGCGTTTCATTCTGTTGTGCACAGGGTTGCTATGAGTCTGTACTGACTCCATGGTACCTAACAACAACAACAACATAATGCTGGAAGCTATGTCACCAGCATTTCAAATACCAGCAGCATCACCCACGGTATATAGATTTCAGCACAGCTTCCAGACAAAGACTATGAGGAAAACCTGGTGATTGAATTCAAAGAAAATCTTATGGATAACAATAGATGATCTAATACAACGTTGGAATATCAGTCCCTTCACTTAGAAGACACTCCATCTCTACAGTTGCTGCAGCAATTCACTCAAGCATGTCAGTGATTGTGAAGATGGTCCCAGATCAGACAATGTTTTGTTCTGTCCTAAATGAGGTGAACATGACAGCAATTAATAACAACAAACAAAAATATGATGGAGGGTACCTGCACTAAAGAATAGGAAGTCTATACTGGGTACAACTTTTGTTTGGGAAGAGATTAGTATGAGAACTGCAGAGTTCAAAGACACAAATTCCTTATGCTGGTCAAATTCAACATGTCAGCTAGCACTGGCATTTAGCCAGTGGAACAGCTGTCCTTTTCTCAACAGTCCCTATAGTCAGAGTAGCTACAGTGTCTAGACCCTGATCAGCAATATGATAGTGCATTACTATCAGCTATATTATTATGATATGGAATTTAGGATAAAAAGGCCTAGTTGCACATAGTTCAAATGCAGTTTCACCAGGAAGTCTACCCTAGGCTTTTAGTTAAACATTCTCCTTCCTTCCTCAATACCCAGTAGCAGGGTTTGCCCTCTGGTGCATGACATTATTGCAAAATGGTCTATGAATCTCTACATTTCCAATTATTATCATTAAGCTACCCAAGTTATACAGTACATATTATCTCTATATTTTCAAATATATGTCATTATTGTGATCAAGGAAAGCATAGCTGACTTTGCAATAGCTTTATATCAATGTACATTCTCTTAACCAATAAATAATACAAGTACTTATTATCATGTGGGGATCTCTCAAATATTTGATATATAAAAGGAACCAAATGTTTAAAATTTAAGAGGGGAAATTCAAGCTGTGATATGACAGGGAATAGTATGGAAGATCAGCAAATACCATGGCACCAACTATGAAGAAGAAAAGAATATCCCCTACTGTCCAGTTGATTTCAACTCATAGAAATCCTATAGGACAGAGTAGACTTGCTCCATAGGGTTTCTGAAGCTGTAAATCTTTGTGGAACTAGACTGCCTTCCCCTTAGGAGTGGTTGCTGGATTAGAATTGCTAACCTTTCACATAACTGACAATGCTTACCCAACTCTGCCAGTAGGGCCCAAATAAAGTCACGGCAGATGCATTTTTCCTCACAGTACCAAGCTGTTCATCTGTCAGTTTGTAACTGTGGTGGGTTGTGTGTTGCTGTTATGCTGAAAGCTATGCTACCAGTAACTTAACAAAAAGGTACACCCATAGTGGACAGGTTTCTGCTGAGCTTCCAGACTAAGACAGACTAAGAAAGAGAGGCAAACTACTTTAGAATGTATGTTGTTGTTGTTGTTGTTATGTGCCATGGAGTC
>NW_006408584.1:9160710-9163338 GCF_000296735.1 Chrysochloris asiatica
TATACACATGGACCTCACCAGATAGATTACATGAAAATCAAATTTCTACATCTGCGGGAAGAGATGGTAGAAAAGCTCCATATCACCAGGCAAAACAAGGCCACAAGACTACTGTGGACTAGATCATCAAGTGCTCATATGCAAGTTCAGATGGAAGCCGAAGAAAATTAAAACAAGTCCACAAGAGCCATAATATGACTTAGATATATGCCATCTGAACTTAACAATTATCTCAATAATAGATCTGATATATTAGAAGACACTTATGACCAAAGACCAGAAGAGTTGTAGGATGACATCAAGAACATCATGAAGGAAGAAAGCAAAAAGGTCATTAAGAAGACAGGGAAAAAAGGAAAAGATCAAAATGAATGTCACAAGAGACTCTGAAACTTGCTCTCCACTGTAGAGATGCTAAAGCAAATGAAAGAAATGAGAAGGTAAAAGAGTTGAACAGAAACTTTCAAAGGGCAGCTCAAGAAGACAAAGTCAAGTATTATAATGTAATGTGCAAGCACCTAAAATTAGAAGACCAAAAAGGAAGAACATGCTCATCATTTCTCAAGCTGAAAGAACTGAAGAAACAAATTTAAGCCTCAATTTTCAATATTGAAAGAGTCTATGTGTATAAGGAGTTCTGGTAGTGTAGTGGTTACAAATCGGGCTGCTAATCTTAAGGTCAGCAGTTTGAAGCTAACAGCCATTCATGGAAGAAAGATGAGGCTTTCTGCTCCCGTAAAGATTTATAGCCTCAGAAGCCCTGTGACCTTTCACTATGAGTCAGAATTGACTACATGGTACTTAACAACAACAACAATGAGCAAAATAGTGAATGATGCAGAAAGCTTCAAAAGAAGATGGAAGGAAAACTCGGAGTCACTATACCAAAAAGAAATGGTTGATATTCAATCATTTCAAGAGGTAGCATATGATCAAGGACCAATGGTACTGTAGAGAGAAGTCCAATATGCACTGAAGTTATTGGCAAAGAACAAGGCACCAGGAATTGATGGAATATAAATTGAAATCTTTCAACAAACTAGTATAGCACTGTAGGCACTCTCTCATCTATGCCAAGAAATCTGGAAGAGAGTTACCTGGTCAACTGATTGGAAGAGCTCCGTATTTGTACCCATTCCAAAGACAGATTACCAAATAGAATGCAGAAATCATTGGACAATATCATTAAACTAATTTTCAGGTAATATTTTGCTAAAGCTAATTCAAAAACAGCTATAATAGTACAGTGACAGGGAACTGACAACAGTTCGAACCTGATTCAGATGAGAACATTGAATGAGAACATCAGCTGCATCTTGGCTGAAAGCAGAGAACACCAGAAAAATGCTTTCCTGTGCTTTATTGACTATGCAAAGGCTTTTGACTGTGTGAATCATATCAAGCTATGGACAACATTTTGGGGAATGAGTACTCCGAAACACTTCATTGTGCTCTGAGGAACCTGTACATAAAACAAAAGACAGTGATTCATACAAAACAAGGCAACACTGAATGGTTTAAAACCAGGCAAGGCATACACCAGGGTTGTATTCCTTCACTACACTTATTGAATTTTTAAGCTGAACAAATAATCTGAGAAACTGTGTTATATGAAGAAGAACATGACATCAGGATTGAAGGAAGACTCATTAACAATCTGTGGTATGCAGATGATGCAAGATGATGCAATCTTGCTTGTTGAAAGCGAAAAGTGCTTAAAATACTTACGGATGAAGATCAAAGACCACAGCCTTCAATATGGGTTGCACCTCAATGTAAAGAAAACAAATATCTTCACAATATAATCACTATAAATGAAGAAAAAAATTGAAGTTGCCAAAGACTTCGTTTTGCTTGAATCCACTATCAACACACATGAAAAAAAGCACTCAAGAAACCAAACAGTGCATTGTATTAGGCAAAACTGTTGCACAAGACCTCTTTAAAATATTCAAGAGCAACGATGTCAGTTTGAGGACTAAAGTGTTCCTGATCCAAGCCATGGTATTTTCAAACACTCATATGCATGTGAAAGTTAGATAATGAATAAGGAAGACCATAGAAGAACTGATGCATTTGAGTTATGGTTTTGGAGAAGATTATTTAAAATACCATGGACTGCTATAAAAACAAACAAATCTATGTTAGAAAAAGTACAACCAGAATGCTCCTTGGAAGCCAGGATGACTAGACTTCATCTCTCATACTTCAGACATATAACCACGAGGGACCAGTTCCTGGCAAAAGACATAATGGTGGGTAAAGCGGAGGGTCAATGTAAAAGAGGAAGACCTCCAATGAGATGGATTGGCACAGTGGCAGCAACAATAGGTTCAAGCTTAAAAATGATTGTGAAGCAATGGTGCATGAGCTCTCTGTAAGTCAGAACTATAACAGCAACAACAACAATACTTCACCAAACTAGTTTCCAGGGCATCAGTTTTGACTCATGGGAATCCTATGTGTCTCAGGAAAGCACCGTGCCCCATACAGTTTGTAGTAGCTGATTTTTTCCAAAAATAAATAGCCAGGTTTCTCTCCTAAGTTGCCTCTGGGTAGACTCAAACTTCCAGCTTTTCAAACAACAAGCAAGTACATTGACCATTTGCACCACCCAGAGTTGTTGTT
>NW_006408584.1:9167193-9168907 GCF_000296735.1 Chrysochloris asiatica
TCATTCCATGGCCTCTTCTGAATCCAGCTTGAACCTCTGGAAGTTCTCTGTCAATGTATGATTGTAGCCGTTTCTGTATTACCTTGAGCAAAACTTTACTTGCTTGAGATATCAAAGACAAAAAAATTTTGCACATAGAAAGTAATTAATAAATGTTTGTTTCTGAAAATGCATACATCCCTGGGTGAAAGCTAAAATGTTGGGCTGATCACTGTAGTAACTCAATGCTGGATTCTCCCTTCCCACTATTTTGTTTGACTTTGCTTGGAGAGTTCTGGAATGTGGATAATTAGTGGTCAAGGATGTCATGCTCTGTGTATACCTTCAAGACATTCCTCCTCTTCCCACTCTACACGCTGGAAGACCTGCTTCCACCACTATCTGCTCTCCATTCCCCCATCCCTCTGCCCCATAATCAGAAGAATTTCATTTTTTTTAGTCCAGGATTCACAAAACAGTGTTTCCCTGAATCCAGCAACAGGAAACATTTAAATCTGAAACTCATCTGTATTTATAAAAAAATCTAATGTATACAAAAAGAAAAATTTAATAGGCTAAGACCATTTGCTGACCTCTTAACTTTAAGTTTAACCAGACAAAAAAGAGACCATTAAGCTTCCAATTAATTAAAGGTTGAAAAATAGCTTTGAAGGTGAGTTTCAGGTTTGCTTTCTCTTCTGCTGAATTTGTCATTTTAATTCTTGTCACTGGTGCTGATTTGGAATTTGATTTTGCTAAGTAATTTTCTGGCAGATGTCTTCATAGCTAAGTTAAAATGTTCTCTAAATGTCCCAGTTGCTGAACTATATACAGCCTGTGCAGTTCTAAAGCTCTTTTTCAGAAAAATGACCACACAAAGCACTGTTTTGTTGTCACTGTCTGGAACCTGGGTGACAAAGAGTTGGAAGCAAAGGTAGGAGGTTTGCCAAACAAAATATGAGCAACTAAGCTCTGCTATTCTTCAGCACATCGTGTTCTCAGGGGATGTCACAATTGCATTTCAGAAAAAACTCAAGGCTCCAAAGTATTAGGAACATCTAATTTCCTGTTTCCTAACTCACAGTCTCACAGCACTGGTAAAGCCTTCATTATCCTTTGTGCATCAAAAGAGAAACTATAGGGGGTTCCAGTTTGCCAGGGTGGCCAGGCGGCGTAGAGTAGACACTGGAGAGGGAGAGAAAGGAATAGTCAGAAACACCACACTAGAAGGCTTGTAAGTCCTTCTTCTGCCTGTGACTAATTGGAATACCTAAAATGGGGCTACAGTGTACCCAGTGAACAAGGCTTCTTGTGGAGCCTTTGCAATACATAGAACTATAGGTGGAAACTGGAACCACATCCAGATCTCCAGAGATGAGACATCTCTACTTGAAAGGATGAGCAGACCAACCTGGAGCAGCTAGAAGAATAAAAGATACCTCTTGAAAGAAAGACCTGCAGGAAAAATGGAGGCAGATGGGCTGTTACTACAAGAACAAACAAATCGCTACCCTAGAAAACATCAAGGCAAATGGCCAGGTCCTCTCAACGCAAACCCCCTTCCAAGACTAAGACTCAAGACTAAGACTAAGACTAAGACTAACAAATGCATGCTCTAATTGGTGACCACACACATCGCCGATGGGGAGAAGTGGGGTAAAGGCAGCAATGAAGCGGCAAGCTAAGCCCTGCAATGATCAGTGGACTTCTGTGGACCCAGTTGGGGACCTGGTTG
>NW_006408584.1:9169916-9178661 GCF_000296735.1 Chrysochloris asiatica
AGAGAGAAACTATAGTCCAGTGTCAGCACCGTGATTACCTGGCCAAAATGTCATTATGCTATAGAGTGGTAACGTTGTGCATCCTGATGCCAAACAATGATTTCAATTCCTGTGTTACTGCCTTTCCCAGCACCATCTTCTTTGTTTCTCTATTCCTGACTCTCTATCATCTCTATCTCTATCCTTATTTCTATATCTATATCTTCTCTGACTTCCTGATATAATTCATACCAAAAGTCCCTGGGTGGTGAATACAGTTAAGACTCTCCCCTGCTAACTCAAAAGGTTGATCATTCATGTCCACCTAGAGGTTCCTCTGAAGACAGGCCTGATGAATCAGATAAGAAGCTCTGGTAGCATAGTGGTTACAAATCGGGCTGCGAACCTCAAGGTCAGATGAGGCTCTCTGCTCCCATAAAAGATTTACAGCCTTGGAAACCCTGTACAGGGTCATGGGTCACTATGAGTCAGAACCAACTCCACGGCACATAACCACCACCCTATGGTCTTTATAGCCAGGGTCTTATAACTCCCACAAAATGATTGGCTGGGCCACCATTTTACAAGGATTGTTTGATTTACTATGTAAATAAACCCCAAGACCCACTGCCACTGAACCACTTCTGACTCATAGCAGCCCTACAGGAGAGAATTGAACTGGATTTCAGGATCCTAAGACTTTACAGGAATTGAAAGGGAAAAAACAACCCGTCACTGCTCATCAACAACACCGCACACCAGATGGCCCGTCTAGAGACTTTTATGCAGGGTGAGGAAGAGGAAGGTGACCTCTGTCAGAGAGAGAAGGCAGGAGGCAGAAGAGAAGAAGAGGAAGTCAATGGGGAAGAAAGTGGTCTTATATAGGTTCAACAGGAAGGGAGTGGTCATTGTGGGGGTGATTTAGCTCTGGCCTATCAAAAGCCATGTAACCCTTTAAACTATGCGCCTTGTAGCTTAGGGCGGGGAAACAGACAAAATGGAGTTGAAGGGAAGGGAGAGGGAAGAACCCGGAAGGTACATTCTAAAATGGCAGACCTGATATTGTAACAGGAATCTTTCCAGGAACAGACAACCTGTATTGTGATCCATCAGTAAATGAAGGTCCAAAGGACTTTACTCCATTTTCATCATCATGATCAACTCTACCTTGAGGAGGAATTCTTCCCCAGTAGTATTGGAGTGTCTTTCAACCTGAGGGGCTCATCTTCTGGCACTATATCTAACAATATTCATATTTTAGTATTTAACATTCTGGTGCGATCTGACAGTGTTTCACTATTCATAAGGTGTTCAGTGGCTAAACATTCAGAAGTACTCTGTCTCTCCTTCCTCCAAGTCTTCTTAGTGTGTAAGCTCAGCTGAAATCTGTCTACCATGGATGAACCTACCAGCATTCAAAAATTTTGTGGTGTAGCTTCCAGTATCACAGCAACATGCAAGTCACCACTGTGGGACAAACTGACAGATGACTGAAAGTATAAATATAATAGGATTCACAAAGATAAGTCTGATATTCAAAAGCTAACCAACAATGTGAGTCATAATTCAAATACATATAAAGACAAATTCACGTTTCATCGAACATCAAAAATCACCAATCTTTTGTCCTATTCTTGTACATTATTCTGTATCCACATTATCTGCATCTGATTGGATCCATGGATTATATTTCATTCTTGTATGTCATTCTCAACAGATATATATCATTATATATAGTTGTTGTTTTGGGGATTAGTGGAGACCTGGTGTGATGCTGTAGACTAATGCACTGGACTGCAAAGTTGTTTGACCCTCAAGGTCGGTGGTTCAAGCTCATCAGCTGCTCCTCAGATACCCTATACATGATCACTATGGGTTAGAACTGACTCTACAGCAACAACAACAACCGTTGTTAGTACCTATGAAGTAAGAAATAGTGCTTCCTCACACTTTAACACGCCAACCAGCTCATGGTTTAGTCGTTGCTAACTTTCAGCGCTTGCATGTTTATTTAGCTTGTTAAACCATGTTGTGTTTATTGTTGTTTAGTGCCTTCGATTCAGTTCCAACTCACAGCGACCCTGTATATGGTTTCCAAGAAGAAGCTGATAAGTTTGAACCACCGACCTTGTGGTTCAAACTGAACTTGCACTCTAGTGCTTTATCCCATAGCATCACACCAGGAACTACATATTGTGTATAAATATCTACTAGAACTTTGTACAAATAAATTATGTTTTTTTCAATTACAATAATAAGCACTAGACTGCTAGCCATAAGTTGGTAGTCCAAACTCACTGGCTGCTCTGTAGGAGAACAATGAAGCTTTCTGGTTCCATAAAGATTTGTTGTTGTTGTTGTTAAGTGCCGTGGAGTCGGTTCTGACTCATAGCGACCCTGTACAGGGTTTCCGAGGCTGCAAATCCTTACGGGAGCAGAACGCCTCATCTTTCTCCCACGGACCCGCTGGTAGTTTCTAACTGCTGACCTTGAGGTTCACAGACCGATTCGTAACAACTACGCTACCAGAGCTCCATCCATAAAGATTTACAACCTCAAAATAATATACAGGGTCACTGTGAGTCAGATTCAACTTCCTGGCAGTGGATTTTGTTTGGTTTTGGTTTTGTTTAAAAAGAAAAAAGAAGAAGAAGAAGAAAACAGGATTCTGGGGCCCTCAGAAGGTCTGGTTAAATATGCTCCTTGGAAACCACTAGTGTCTCACCAAATTCTAGTGTCATTTGGTACAGACACTAGTCTGCTGGTGTACTTTGTCAGTATTGCACTCTTGATTCTGAGTTTTTCTTTTCTTTTATTATTGTAGTTTGGGTGAAAGTTTACAAAGCAAATTAGTTTTCTATTCAATAATTTGTATACCTTTTGTTTCATGACATTGGTCTAAGTTCTGTTTTTCCTTTATTACCTGATGCATGATTGATTCTGTTCCTCCACATAATACTTGATTTTTTAAAATCCTAGAAGGAAGAGAAATTTTGTGGTGGTTTTCAGAATGTGGTGGGTGGCAAAATGAACCCCAAGTACAATGGCTAAAGCTGACTTTTTAAGTCAGGTGTACTTTCCCAGATACAATCATTCATTCAGGTAAAAAATCCTGCTGTCTGAAAACAAAAAGAATGAAATTTGGTTTACACTGAATTATTGGATAAATGTTTAAATCTTTTGCAATGATTGTAGGGACTTGGAATTTTTGGTCACACCTGTACACTATCCGTCCCAGGATTCCATCCCTGGAATGTTTTGTAGGCCTCCTAATAATGATTTTAAAGATTTGATATGCCTAATTTTAACTTTATTAATAGCTATGTCTATCTCTTGACTTCCAAAATATTACATATACAATATTTTAATACAGCTACATTTCCACTCCAAACCCTGGTGTGGAGCTGTAGAATAAGCACTGGACTGCTAACCACAGGTTGGCAGTTCAAACCCACCAGCCACTCTCCAGGTTGCTATGTGTCAGAACTTAATAACAATAATAACAATAACTATGTAAATAGAAACTTGAAAAAAAACCAATAGGATTGAGTGGTCTAGGTAGGAGATTGGCCAATTTTGGTATCCTGCTAAGCCTACATACAGGAGACCTGTTACCATCAAGAAAAGTCTGGAGCAGTACACATTCTTTGGACTTAGCATACTTGTATAAGGAGCTCTGGTAGTGTAGTGGTTATGAGTGGGGCTGCCAACCTCAAAGTCAGCAGTTAAAAACTACCAGTGGTTCCGCGGGAGAAAGATGAGGCGATCTGCTCCCGTAAAGTTTTATAGCCTCGGAAACCCTGTACAGGGTCACTATGAGTAGGAACCGACTCCACGGTACTTACCAACAAGCATACTTGTGCTGAGAATCCCCTACGACCAGAACAAAGGACTGTAACACTAAAGATGGAGAAACAGTGGGTTTGTGTCATGGATTGAATGTGTCCCCTCAAAATATGCATCAGCTGGCTGAACCATGATTCTCAGTGGTTTGGCAGTTGTGTGATGATCCTCCCATGATGGGATCTGATGTGATAAACCAATAAGAGGATTAAGGGTGGGATATTGTTTTTAAATGCCATTGAGTCACTTCCAACTCATAGGATTTCCAAGGAGCAGCCAGTGGGTTTGAAAAGTTAGCAGTTCAATGCTTACCCTATAGTGCCACATCAGGATTTCAAAGGTGGGATGATGTTGTTGTTAAGTGTTGTTGAGTCATTTTCAGCTTATAGCAACCCTGTTGAGTGACTGGTGGGTTTGAACCACCATAACAGTCCAGTGCTTATCCTGTAGCACCACACCTTGATTCCACCTTAATCCCAAAATTCTGAAGTATGGAAGATTCCAAGGGTGTGGCATGCAACACCTTTTGTCTTACAAATGATAAAAGGTGAGAAGAGAAAGAATGACCTGCATAGTAGCATTAAATATGAAGACATTTGGTCAGCCCTCAAAAAAAGACTGTGGTGGGGGCTTGCCTGCCTACAGAAAAGAAGCTGAACACCTTTGTGCAGAAGGTTTCTCAGCTGCCAAAGAGCTGTAACATTTATCCATTTAGGGCAGAAACTTAAGTGTGCTTCATGCAACAACCCTGCAGTGAGGCAGCAGACACATGGGTCCTTCAGCATTGGCCTTGTATAGTGTAGCAGCAAGTCAGAGAGCTATACTGGTCTGGAAGTACGGTGGGAGCCATCAGCAGAGGCCTATGAGGTCTCAGTGGCAGAGGCTCTGGAAATCCTGTGCAGAGGTCCATAAGCAGAACAGAAGTCTCAAGAGCAACATACCCCCTCTACCCTACAGTATGATGGTTGCCAGAGGCAATAGTGATATGAACACAGCATCTGACCTAAACACATAAGATTGGACAGGAAAATTGAGAGAAGGGGAAACATTTCCCTTTGAGAATCTGATGCTATTACTTATGGTTTGCTTTTATATAAGTAATAATACTGGCTGTCACTTTTCCAACATTGTGTGTGTCATATGCCAGGCTCAATAATAAATGAACATAGTATCCATGGAATTGTTGAGGGAGTCCTGGTGTGGCACTGTAGGAAAAGGTCAGTTTGAACTTCAAGGTCGGCTGTTCAAACTCACCAGTCTTCAGAAACCATATACAGGGTTGCTGTGAGTCAGAACCAACTTGACAGCACTTTACAACAATGACTACAGATGAAAAATTAGGCTGTCTGCTCACATAAAGGTTTACAGCTTTAGAAACCCTTTGCTGTTGTTAGGTACCATCAAGTCAGTTCCAACTCATACCAACTTTATGCAGAACAGAACAGAACATTGCTTGGTCCTACACCATCCTCATTATTGTTATATTTGACTACTGATGCTACTGTGTCAATCCATCCTGTTGAAGGTCTTTCCCTTTTTAGCTGACCTTCAATCTCAAAGGATTGGTCCTTCCTTACAACATGTCCAAAGTACAAGAGACAAAGTTTCATTAATTATTGCTTCCAAGGAGCAATCTGGAAATACTTCTTCCAAAACAGATTTGTTCTTTCTTCTGGCAGTTCATGGAATATTCAATATTCTTCACCAACATTGTAATTCAAATGCATAATTTTTTTCTCTGCTCTTCCTTATTCATTGTCCAGCTTTTGCATGCATATGAGACAATTGAAAATTTCATGATTTGGATCAGGTATACCTTTGTTCTCAAAGTGATATATCTTTGCTTTTTATCACTTAAAAAAGGTCTTTTGCAGCAGATTTGCCTAAAGCACTATGTAATTTGATTTCTTTAGTGTTGACTATGGATCCAAGTAAAATGAAATCTTTGACAACATCAACACTTTCTCCATTTATGGTGATATGATTCTTTTGTCTGTGAGGATTTTTGTCTTCTTGATATTCAGGTCCAATTTATACTGAAAGCTAGTCTTTGATCTTTGTCAGTGTTTCAAATCTTCTTTCCTCCAGCAATCAAGGTTGTGTCATCCGCACATTACCTATTGTTAGTCTTTCTCCAATCCTGAAGCCACATTCTTCTTCAAATAATTCAGTTTCTGTTTGCTCAGCATACAGATTAATAAATAGGGTGACAAGATATAATTGTGATGCACACCTTTCCTGATTTTATACAATTAAGTGTTCTTCTTATGTTCTCTTTGGTCTGTGTACAGATTCAAGTTAAAAAAAAAAAAAAATGGCACCAACCATCTCTCAAACTCTCTGCTTCACATTTGGGATTGATAATTCTTTGAAATGACCACACAGAACTCAGACACCATACTCACAGTTATAGGGTTTATTAGGGACATTAACAGGTTGCAATGCAGGATCAGAAAATGCTCAGGGCATAAATCTTCCAGGCAGACAGCCTTTCTTCTGCCATGCCTGCAGCCAGGTCTGATTCTTACTCTTTGTTTCCAACCATCATATTCCAGTTAGCAGGAATTATCAGTGCATCCTGATTGCATGTTTGATCAATTTCAGACTGAAGAAGTTGGTAGAATTCTTCAATTTCATCATCACTGGCTTTAGTGATTGGTGCATTCATCTGAATAAAAGTAGTATTAACTAGTGTTACTTGTAAGCATATGGATGTTATCCTATCACAGACAGCATTGTACTTCAAGACAGATCTTGATATTATCTTTCTGATAATCAATGCAACACTGTTCCTCTTCAATTTGTAAACCCAGCATAGTAAACCATACAATTATCCTGCAAATACCAGTCCATTTCAGCTCACTAATACTAGGATATCAATGTTCATACATTCCATTTCATTTCTGACAACATCCAATTTTCTGATATTCATACTTCATACATTCTATGTACCAACTATTGATGGATGTTTGCAGCTGTGTCTCCCCGTTTTGAATTGTGTCTCACCAACAAATGAAGGTCCAAAAAGCTTCATTCCATTATGGTCATCTCTACTTTAAGTAAACAACACTTCTCCAGTCATATTTTGAGTGCCTTCCAACTTGAGAGGTTCATCTTCTGGCACTATATCTGACAATATGTGCTGCTATTCAGAATGCTTTCATCGTCCAGCACTATATCTGACAATGTTCCACTTCTATTCATAAGGTTTTCAGATGCTAACCCTTTAGAATTAGTCCACCTCTCCTTTTTCCTAGTATGTCTTTGACTGAAAGCTCTTCTCAAAATTGCCCACCATAGGTGACCCTGCTGGTATTTAAAATACTAGCAGCACAGCATCCAGCATCAAAGCAACATGCAAACCACCACAGTATGACAGCCTAATAGATGAGCGGTTGCATCAATAAGTGAAGAAAGTAAAAGGTGTTTAAAAAGACAGGAAAGAAATAAAAGACCAAAATGTATGTCAGAAGAGATTCTGAACGTGCTTGTGAATATAGAGAAGGTAAAGCAACTAGAAGAAATAAAGAAGAGCTGAACAGAAAATTTTAAAGGTCAGATTGAGAGGGCAAAGTAAAGTGTCCAAATGAAATGCTGGAAGATCTAGAGTTAGAAAACTGAAAGACATGGGTAGAAGAGATGGATATAGTTCAGTGCACCACAGTTCTGCATGACAACAAATAAGAAGTTCTGGAATTCCCATTGTTTGCAATGTTATCCATCGTTTGTTATGATTTATATAGTCTAATGCCTCTTTATAGTCAGTGTTGTTGTTATTATGTGCCGTGGAGTCGATTCCGACTCATGGTGACCCTGTACAGGGTTTCCGAGGCTGTAAATCTTTACGGGAGCAGAAAGCCTCATCTTTCTCCTGCGGAGCAGCTGGTAGTTTCGAACTGCTGACCTTGCAGTTCACAACCCGACTCATAACCACTACGCTACCAGAACTGAAAAATAAACATCCTTCCGGTATCAAGATCCAGCTAACATCAGCAATGAGCCATCATCAATGAAACACCCTTGTTTCATGTCCTCTGCTGAATCCACCTTGAATTTCTGTCAACAACTCATTGATGCACTGTTGCAAGCATTTAAATTTTTTCTTCAGTGAAATTTTACTTGAATGTAGTATTAATGATATTGTTCAACTATTTCCACAGTCTATTCAGTCATTTTTCTTTGAAATGGTTACAAATTTGGATCTCTTCCAATAGGTTGAGCTGTTATCTGTCCCAAATTTCTTGGCACAGACAAGTGAGTGCCTCCTGTGACGTATTAGTTTGTTGAAAGATTTCAATTTGCATTCTGTGAATTTCTGGAGTCTTGTATTTTGCCAAAGCCTTCAGTGTAGCTTGGACTTCGTCCTTCAAAACCATTGCTGCTAGATCATATGCTATTTCTTGAAATGGTTGAACATTGACCAAATCATTTTGGTTCAGTGACTCTGTGTATTCTTTCTATCTTCTTATGATACTTCCTGCATTATTCAATAATTTTCCCATAGTGTATTTCAGTATTGCAAGTTGAGGCTGGAATACTTTCTTCACTTCTTTCAGCTAGAGAAATGCTGGGTGTGTTAGTCTGTTTTGTTTTTCATACTTCAGGTCTTTACACACTTCATTATAATAATTTATTCTGTCTTCACAAGCTGCCCTTTGAAAAGACCTTTTTTTTTTTTTTTTTTTTTTTAAGTATGACATCATCGCACTACTCCTTCAGTCATTAGTGTCTAATACAGTAAATATGTCCTTGAGATCATCTCTAAATTCAGGTGGAATTTATTCCACTTCATATTTTGGCTATTGTGGACTTGTTTTAATTTTTTTTCAGATTCAGTCTGAACTTTCATGTTATCAATTGACCACACTTAGTTCCTGGCCTTGTTTTGGCTGATGAGATTGAATTGCTCCATCATTTCCTTGT
>NW_006408584.1:9179561-9181242 GCF_000296735.1 Chrysochloris asiatica
GCTCAAGCTTATCAATTATTGTTAGGATGGTGCAGAACCAAGCTGTGTTTCATGCTATTGTGCATAGGGTCTCTATGAGTCAGAACCAGCTCAACAGCATATAACAACAACAATAACTTCTTTACACAGATGCTGTTCTTAATCTGGAAACTCTGCTGATATCTTCCACTACAGTACTACAAGCTGAAAGGTAAGTGGTGATCAGAAACCCTAGGGTCTTTAAGAGTTAGAATCAATTCGATGGCAGTAGATTTATTTTTCGTGTGTGATGACAACTTAGAAGTTTGAAGTACAACCTGACTACATGTGCAGTTTATGCATGTGATGATCTATTTCTGGAAAAGCAGGTTCTAAAGAATTTATGGAAAAGCTGAGTTGGAATCAATAAGTAATTGTTTTTTGTTTTGTTTTGTTTTAAATTCCAACCACAGGACTACATGCTCCTTAGACCTAAAGATTTTGAATAAATAGCTTCAAGAGTCTTAAAGAAAACACGGTGATAGGAAGATGAATTTGTATGCAGCACCACCATTTCCCACCAAAGAAAAGAGAGAAGAAATTCAGGAATATTCAGAGGGAAAATAAAAGGAATTTTTGTTTTTCCCAAGGACCGTAAATCGTATCTTTGAATCAAAACCTGTGTAGATGTTTGATATTTTAAGATAAAAATGCCCTGCCAGTCCAAGTGAAACATTAAGTTGCCAAATCAATAATGATGTAGTCTGCATTGCTACTGGCACACATTATACTAAACAATACTGTGATGTCAGTGAACTTTCCTCATTTATTCTGAGCACAGTGCAGTGTGCATTATAACTCATCTCCTGACCTGAACACATGGGCAATAGTGCATCTGCTGTTTCTCATGCTGCTTGGAGTATGAATACAAATTCACTCTATCCCGTAAAGTGTTGTCTGATGGTGGGAAGGGAGCAAGGAAGAAACAGACAGAGAAGGATAGAAGAGACAGAGGGCTAGAGAATTCTGGACCTCAAGAAAAAGAAAGAGACAGTGCTAAACATGCTCTCCCCAATCCATTCCCTAAAGTATATAGGCACATATGCAATTGCCATTGACAGCTTATTTACTGTGTCATTCAATGGCTCCAAAATTTGTTTCTGTTCATCCAGGGTGAAAGAAAATCCTACCAAAAATTGAGAGAGAATGATGAGTGCATCTCCAAAGAACCTGAAAGAATGTATGTCCATTTTGGTTGATTTGACATCCTCTGTCCAAGCTCTATGATCTGTGGTGACACATGGATTAGTCGATTGACTGCTAACCAAAAGGCCAGAGGATTGAACCTACTGGCTCTCCATGGGAGAAAGATACTGCAGCTTATTTCCATAAAGAAACTTAATTGACCAATTATACTCTGTTCAATAGTGTTGATGTGAGTCAAAACCAAGTCAATGGCAACAGGTTTCGTTTTTTGGAGTTTGGGCCCAAGCTCTCAAGGGAATGCATTCAGGAACAGTAGCAGTCAGCACAGCATGTTCTGTTCAAAGCCATTATGAAAAAAGTGGGGTATCTGATACAAAGTGTCCCATTGGACAAATATCTTGCTATGAGTATTCCGGAACACTTAATTGTGCTCATGAGGAATCTGTACCTGGACCAAGAGACAGTTGTTCAAACAGAATATGGGAACATTGAATGGTTTAAAATTAAGAAAGGTGTG
>NW_006408584.1:9182137-9193931 GCF_000296735.1 Chrysochloris asiatica
ACAACAATACACCTTCTGATTATATTTACATGTGTATTAAGTGTAAGCTTCAGAATCTATACTCATTATTATGGTTAACACTTTAGTATATTCTCATTTGAGGAGACTGAGCAGTATGTGATTACAATAAAGATATTGGAAAATATTTCTTTCTCCAATGGTTAATTTTGTATGCCACTCAGGTAATAGACTTGGTTCAAATTGATCACTGCAGCTGTTTTTATCATCATTCATACCATTTGCCATTAAATATATCCAAGTAGGAGGAAGTGTGTCTTTGTTTTGAAATATAATCAGAGACTATCTTTATGACCATTCGGCATCATTATAATCAGCATAATTATTACTTTCAAAATAAAAATGAACAAAATCTTTGCTGTCTAGTTGATTACAACTTATAGTGTTCTTTAGAAGGACAGTATAGAACTGCCCCATAGGATTTTCCAAGGCTGCAATCTTTAGGAACAAAGCAGATTGCCTGCGATTTCCTTCTCCCATGGAATGTCAGGCTTGTGTGCTTAAACAGCTAAATTTTCAGTTAGCAGATGAGCATGTTAACCACTGTGCCACCAGAGCTCTGTAATCATAACTTTAGAGAACTATAATCATACATTTGTGTAGTATCAATATGCAGAAATATAGATGAACAAGGAGTAAGTGCCTAGGAAATTTTTATAGAAGTTTTAATTGTTACTGAAAATTAACTAATTCCCTAAAAAAAAACAAAAAACTTTGTATAGGGTATTGTTAGTTCAATGGCTTCTGTAATGAAGAAAAACTGAGAGAACAGAAAAAACAAAACAATCTTACCCAATTCAGTGATGCTGATATTCCACAATTAGAAGTTAGACATATTTGGTGGACTTAAGTATACATCTCCAATTTAAGTATAAATCTCTTTGGATTAATATGTGCATTAAATCCTAGAATCAACAACTATGTTAGTATCTATGCATATGCACTTATGTTGTTAAAGAGATGTGATATTTTGAGACTTCTTTCCCTTTCTTGCCAAAACTATTCCCTGTCTTCAACCAGAGCACTCCATTTGCCTTGGAGCAAATTAGAATTATTATTGTAGGAATGCAAAGAGAAAGAAAGCTTTTGATTTTCAGAACAGGGATTTGAAACCCTAGAAACAAAATAGTTTTCAAAGACTGTAAGTCTGAGAGAAAAAGACATTTCTAAAACTTTAAATATTTCCTTTACATCTTATGAGAGACGCTTGCAGGACTTATCAAAATTTTGCCAGAAGCCATTGGCAAAAAGAACTTAGTCATAAACAAAGTTCTACTAGAAAGAAAGGTTTACACTCATAAACAAAGTTCTACTAGAAAGAAAGGTTTACACTTAACATGTTGTTTTGCAGTGATAAATTTCTGGCATGGGATTTGTGAGGATTAAAGGATATGCAGAATTGAGCACACTTCCTTGCATGTGGCAAAATACTCATGGAGTAGTATTATTGTGCTTATTGTTGTTATTAATACATGGCCTTGAGTTCATTCCAACTCACAAAAGCCTTATTTATAACACAGCAAAACACTGCCCTGTCTTGTGCCATCCTCTCAATAATTGCAATGTTTGATCCCATTGTTGTAGTCTTTGATCTTCATCAGTAAGTGCTTCAAGTCCTCTTCACTTTAATAACAAGATTGTGTCATCTGCATATCACAGCATGTAAATAGTCTTTCTCCAATCCTGATACTGTTTTCTTTTTCATGTAGTCCAGTTTCTCCGATTATTTATCCAGCATGCAGAATGAATAACTATAGTGAAAGAATATAGCCCTGACACACACATTTCCTGGTTTTACACCATTCAGTATCCTATTATTTTGTTTGCATGATTACTTCTTGTTTTAAGTACAGGTTCTGTATGGGCATAATTGTTCTGGAATTCCCATTATTTGTAAGGTTATCTATAATTTATTTTGAGTCACACAGTGGAATGTCTTTGCATAATTAATAAAACACAGGTAAACATCCTTCTGTATTTACTTTCAGCCAAGATTCACTGACATCAGAAAAGATACCCTTCATCCACATCTTCTAAATAAACCTAGTTTGAATTTCTGGCAGTTTCCTGTTGATGTACTGCTGCAATAGTTTTTAAATTGCCTTCAGTAAAATTTTACTTGTGTGTGATATTAATGATATTGTTCAATAATTTCCACATTTTGTTGGATCATCACCTTTCTTTGACATTGAAACAAATACGGATCTCTTCTCATCAGTTGGACAGGTAGGTATCATTCACATTTCTTGGCATAGATGAGTAATGGCTTTCAGGATTGCATTAGTTTGCAGAAACATCTCAATTGATATTCTGTCAATTTCTGGAAACTTGATTTTCACCAATGACTTCAGTGCAACTTGGACTACTTCAATACTACTGGCTCTTGATCAGTACTGCTGGCTCTTGATCAATACTACTGGCTCTTGAACAGTGCTTTGTTCCTACTGATCACCTACTGAAATGGTGAACATTGACAATTCTTCTTGGTACAGTGACTCTTGTGTATGCCTTCCAACTTATTTTGATGCTTATTGTATCACCCATAAATCCTTCAACATTGCAACTTGAGACTTAAACTTTTTTCTTCAGTTCTTTCAGCTTGAAAAATTGGTTTTCTGACTGCAAATCTTTGCACATTTCATTATCACCTTTTACTTTGTCTTCTCAAACTGCCCTTTGAAATCATTTGTTCAGCCCTTTTATTTTATTTCATTTCTTCCAGTAGCTTTAGCTTCTCTGTGCTAAAGAGCAAATTTCAGTCTTTTCTGATAGCCTCATTGGTCTTGTCTTTCTTTCCTATTTTTCTAATGACCATTCAATGTGTCAAATCTATTCTAGAGGTGGTATCTAAATTCAGATGAGTTATATTCAAGATGGTACTTTGAATTTTGTGGTTTTGTTTGAATTTTCTTTATCTTCAACTTGCATATAAGTAATCTGTGGTCAGTTCCACATTGATTGGTCTAGTTCTGATGATAGAGAACTTCTTCTTCGTCTCTTTCCACAGATGTAGTGAATCTGATTTCTGTGTTTTACATCTGGGAAAATCTTTCTATACAGTCACTGTTTATGTTATTTTAAAAAAAATGGTATTCGCAATGAGTAAGTCATTGACTTTTTAAAATTCTGTCTTGTGATCTTTGGTATTGTTTCTGTTGCTGAAGCCATATTTTCCAAGTACCAATCTTTCTTTGTTTTCAGCTTTTATATTCCAATCACTAGTAATTATCAGTGCATCCTGAGTGCAAGTTTGATAAATTTCATACCCCAGAAATTGTTTAGAATCTTCAATTTTCACATCTTTAGCATTAGTGGTTGGTGCATAAATTTGAATAATAGTCATACTAATTGGTCTTCTTTGTAAGTAGTTAGATATCATGCTATAAATGACAATATTGTATTTCAGAATAGATCATATGAAGAGTAGAGAAATACTGTCAGATATAATGCCGGAAAATGAGTCTCTCATTGAATATTGGAAGATATTCAAAATGTGACTGGGGAAGAGCTGCCTCCTCAAAGTAGAGTTGACTGTGATGACTTGAATGGAATAAAGCTTGTGGGAGTAAAGCCCTCAGAAGCTTCCTTTGCTGATGGGGCATAACTCAAAATGAAAAGAAACAGCTGTAAACATCCATTAATAATTGGAACATGGAATGTATGAAATATGAATCTAGGAAAATTGAAAACTGTAAAAAATGAAATGGAACACATAACTTAGGCATTAGTGAGCTGAAGTGGACTGGTATTGGCCATTTTGAAGCTGACAACCACATGGTTTACTATGCCAGGAACGACAAATTGAAGAGGAATAGTGTTGCATTCATTGTCAAAAAGAACATATACAGATCAGTCATGAGATATAATGTTGTCTGGGATAGGATAATATGCATGCACCTACTGGGAAGCCCAGTTAATACCACTATTATTCAAATTTACACACCAACCACTAAAACCAGTGAGGATGAAATAGAAGAATTCTACCAATTTCTTCAATCTGAAATTGATCAAACATGCAATCCAAATATATTGATCATTACTGGTGATTGGAATGCAAAGGTTGTGAACAAAGAAGAAGGAGCAGTGGTTGAAAAATATGGCCTTGGTGATAGAAATGATGCTGGAGATTACATGATAGAATTCTGTAAAATCAATGATTTGTTCATTTCAACTACCTTCTTTAGACAGCATAAGAGACAATTACAGGAGAACAAACAAGATGGTGGATCAGGTAGAAGTGCAATCAGCTGCTACGTCAGCAACAACTCAGAATAACAGACTAAGCAGGCTCAGGGGATGGTGCCAGAACTCTGAATCATATATAAATGAATATTTAGAAGGTTGGAAGGCTTACAGCTAGGGCAATTTGTAGCAGAAGCAAGAAATTCATTGCTTTCTTATTCAAAACACTCAACTGCTCCTGGAGCTGCGTTCTTGGGAGAAACCAAGCAGGGAAAGAAGGATCAGAGCAGCCACGGATGCCTGACAGAGCTGCGGAAATAAAGGTGTGGACATTTTTTTTTTTTTTTTTAAATATCTGTTCATCGGTCCCCGGCTGTTTGTACACCTCTATTCTGGTGACTAGAGGGGGTGCCTGAACAAGTGGACACCCCACCCCCATCCCCAGCGAGTTCTACTATGCATGCACACAGATCCCCTTGAAATTTAAAGTGACAATTTCCACTTAAAACCAAATGGCAGTGAAAATGGCCAAAATAGGCCCTGAACTCTTTATCACTAGGAAAAAGAGCTGAATGGGGATTGTGGTGCAGGACAGACAAACTAAAAAGAAAATAAGCTGAAAATTAAATCCTGAGTTACGTCACAATGAACAACAGTGGCATCTAGGAATTTCTCAGGAAGAAGAGTGAAAAGGGAAGCCCATATCCTGATCACATCTACCTGGAGGCAATCAGAAAGCATAAAAAATACCAAAATGCACACCCATGTAAGTGTTAAGGCCACAGATAACTCCTGAATATGCCCATAAAACAGAAACAGATGACCATATTAACACATGTCGAGAAATGAGATAAAGTGACTGAGGCAAATGAGCTGGAAGTAGACCTACACTCCATACAGGCAGATAGTCTGGCTTTGGAAATGCCTAAGAAGGAATTCAGAAAAATTATTATAAAATGTATCAAAACACTATACAATGGAGTTGAGAAAGATGAGGAAGAAATCAGGAAAGCACTACAGGAACAATCAAATAAAATAGATACAATTTTATTTGATACAATCTACAGAAAGAGGTCCAAATGATTAATAATAGAATGTCAGTAATGGACAATACACTGAAAGGGCAAAGGAGTAGAGTTGAAGAGCTAGAAGCCATAACTAGTGAGCTAGAAGATAAATCTCTCTACACTACTAAGATAGAAAAGTAAACACAAAAAAGCATTAAAAAATCTGAAGAAGACCTAAGATTCATGTTGGACAACATGAATAGGAATAACTTAAGAACTATCGGCATTCTGGAACAGGAGGAATCACACAAGTCCACAGAGGAAATTGTTGAAGAGCTGCTGGAAGAAAATTTCACTAACATCCTGAAAAGAAATAACTTAAGCATTCAAGAAGCTCAAGGAACCCCAGGAAGGATAGATCCTAAAGGACAATCACCAAGACATATAATAATCAAGCTCTCCAAAATAAAAGATAAGGGAAGAATCCTGAAAGCAGCTAGGGAAAAAAGAAGTGTAGCATACAAAGGCAAGCAAATCAGATTTAGCTCAGATATCTCAACAGAAACTATGGAGGCAAGAAGGCAATGGGGAGACATATATAAAACCCTTAAAGAAAAAAACTGTCAACCAAGAATCCTCTACCCAGCAAAGCTGTCAAATACCATAGGGTAATCAAAATATACCAGGATAAACAGAAGCTAAGGGATTTTGGCAAAGTCAACCCTGCTATGAAAAATACCCTAAAGGAAGTTCTATGGACTGAGAACCAACAAGAACAGACAACTAGAGAATGACGTATGTGGCAGCATCACCCTGAACTATATCAACAAATGGAAGAATAAAGAACAGAATAAAATTATAAGAACAGAGGATCTGGGAGGTCAGTCTATGATCAAAATAATTACAATGTGAAAAAAGGTAAACACAGAGGAATAGAGATACGGGTGGTGAGAAGGTCAGGTAGATTACAGGATAAAATAGACTGTCTTAAATGGAGGGAAGAGTTAATGGAATATAAAGTAACTATATCGGAGGGGTTAGGGTGGAGGGTTTAGTTCGGTTGTGGGGGAGGGCAGTACAAGAAGGGGAAGGAGATGGAATAACAAGACAGATCAGGGAACACTGAGACAGGTTTGCACAGCCTAAGTGGAACAGAAGTAAATAGTGATGCATGCTCAACCTTGGAACAACAGGGCTCTGTGATACGGGGATCTAGGCATAGTTTGAAGAGGGGAAATAATACTAAAATGCTTGACTGTTTTATGAATATTGGTTTCCCTTGCCTACTATTGTACAATAGACACTTGAGTGTGATAGAAAGGAATGTGAGGAAACATGATTGCAGAAAACTTGTAAGCCTGTGTTCAGGTAAAAATGATTTCAATAGCTAAAAGGGATTCTAGAACTTTCCCAGTGAAATAGGCCACTTGCAAAGCCTTTGCAGAGTATAGGACCTTATACTCTGAGTCCCATCCAGAATCTTATGAGATGGGACATTCCCACTAAGAAGGACAAGTAGACCAGTCTGGAACAGCAAGAGTGACAGAAGATACATTTTCAAAGAAAGATCATCAGGAAAAAAAACAAAACAAAAATGTCAGCATGATCGCGTACTACAAGAATAAGCAAGCTGTTCACCAGGAAGCCATCAAGACAAGCAATCAAGTTCTTTCAGGACAAACTACCCTCTAAGACTGAAACTCAAAGGGAACACACAAAAAGACATGTAAGCATGCTGGCAACCACACTGGTCTACTGCTGAGTAGAAGAGAGGGAAAGGCAGCAATGAAGAAATGGATTGAGTTCAACCACAATCCATTGACTCCCACTGACCTGGAGATGAGACAGAAGAGGAAGGGCTGGTTGGTCCAAAGTGTGGTGAGACCTGGGGATATCTAAGCCCATGGACAAGGGCATAGCCTCAGAGGGCTGGAGCTGAGAGTGAAGCATCAGCTGATATGAAGTGAAGGGAGATACACAAGAACACCCAAATTTACAGACATTACCCATTTGACCTAGCCTCGATGGCTTGATCATCAGGAACTCGACTAGAGGAAGATTACAAAAGAAAAAAAAAATTTTGTTTTTTGATAAAGGAAACAAGGGTAAATTGCTACAGTTTGATGAATCTGACCTATACTCATGGAGGTTGTTGTTGTTGTGAAGTGCCATCGAGTCGGTTCCTATCCATAGCGACCCTGTACAGGGTTTCCAAGCGTGTAAATCTTTACGGGAGTAGAAAGCCTCATCTTTCTCCCGCGGAGCGGCTGGTAGTTTCGAACTGCTGACCTTAAGATTCGCAGCCCGATTCGTAACCACTACGCTACCAGAGATGTAGTAATTCTAAATACCAACAGAGAGGGAAGGAGTCTTCACATCAATTATCAATGCTATCCCCTCTGTACACAGGGTATATAGGGACAGGCAACTGAGACATTGGCTATCTAAAATCAGGGGACAATAAAGGCACGAAGTGACTGGCTTACAAGGTTTCAAGAGGGAGTTTAATTTAAGAGTGGGGGGCGGGTAGAAAGAGTCCCCACTGATCAGTTTTCATCTTGTCTAGATGAGTCTGGTGAAAAGAGATGGGGATAAGATTCATATGATTCAATAGTGAATAATTGTTATCATGACTAATTGTGACTGTCACAACTGTAAAGGTAAAAATTTTGTAACAAAAACAGGGAAGTGATTAATCTTATAATCCAGAAACAGAGGACCCTAGGACCATCAAGGGAGAAAAGCACAAGTAGAATGCGGGAACTTATCCAGAGAAGGCAGTGATGCCAGAGACAGAGGCAGAGATGGGGTCATGGAAAGGGGGAGTGGCCGAGGACTCTAGATTCAAGGGAAGAGAGGGACTAAGAGCTGGTGGCCAGGAGGCACACTTGCAGAATGTGTCCTTTGGAGGTTTAAGTTATTATATATGCCTGAGCAGTTTTTTGTTTGTTTGTTTGTTTTTGTGTTTAATAAAAAGCTAAAATGACTAGAGAGAAATACTGTTAACTCATGACTGATGGTACATGGAGGGGGTTATAGCCATTGTAATGAAACAAGGTAGATGATCTGCCCTGTAAACATTCACTAAATCCACAATAAAAACCTCAAAAAAAAAAAATTATTATACACATGGACCTCACCAGATGGAATACACAAAAGTCAAATTGACATCTGCAGAAAGAGATGATGGAAAAGTTCCATATTATCAGCCAAAACATGACAGGGGCAGATTGTTGAACAGACCATCAATTGCTCATATGCAAATTCAGACTGAAACTTAAGAAAATGAAAACAAGTCCATGAGACCCAATATGACCATGAATATGTCCCACCTGAATTTAGAGATCATCTGAAGAACAGATTTGATACATTAAACACTAAAGACCAAAGACCAAAAGAGTTGTGGGATAACATCAAGAACATCCTACATGAAGAAAGCAAAAAGTTATGAAGAAGACAAGAAAGAAGGAAAAGATCAAAATGGATGTCAGAAGAGACACTGAAACTTGCTCTCCAACGTACAGCTGCTAAAGCAAATGGAAGATGAGGAGGTATATGTGCTGAACAGAAAATTTCAAAGGTCAGCTCGAGAAGATAAAGTCAAATATTACAACAAAATGTACGAAGATCTGGAGTCAGAAAACCAAAAAGGAAGGACATGCTCAGCATTTCTCAAGCTGGGGAACTGAAGAAAAAATTCAAGCCTTGACTTTCATTATTGAAGGATTTGCTGGGCAAATTATTGAATGTTGCAGAAAGCATCAAAAGAAGGTGGAAGAAATACAGAGTCACTGTACCAAAGGGAAATGGTTGATATTCAACTGTTTCAAGAAGTAGCATATGATCAAGAGCCAGTGATACTGAAGGAACATGTCCAAGGTGCATTGAAGGAATTGGCAAAGAACAAGGTACCAGGAATTGATGGAATAAAAATTGAAATCTCAAGAAAGTGAGATGGCCCACCCCCTCCATACACAGAGTAGACAGGGATGGGCAATTTGGACATTGGCTACCCCAAATGGGGGGCAGGGGTGCTACAAAGGCAAGAAGTGACTGGCTTACAAGCTTTCAAGAGGGAGCCTAGATCAAGAGGCCACAGAGGAAGGTAGAATCTCCATTGAATAGTATCCAATCTGTCTAGGCAGGGCTAATGAAGGAGATGGGGATAGGTCCCTTGTGGTACAATGGTGAAGAATTGTTATCAGGACTGACTGGGAGGGTTGAAAATTAAAGGTGGGCGTTTTGTAGTAAAAGGAGTGATTGCCTATGCAGTGCAGGAGCCGAGGTTCCTATAACCATCAATGGAGAAGAGCAGAGTGTGAGACCCTACCCAGAGAAGCAGTGACGCCAGAGATGGAGGCAGAGACGATGATGTGGAGATATGGAACAGCTGGGGACTCTAGAACCAAAGAGGGAGAGGGACTGTGTGCTGATGACTCCCCGGGGGGCAGGCTTGCAGGGTAGACACTTTGGTTGGTTGATGATGCATGGAGGGGGTTGTAACCATGGCAATGAAACGATATACGATAGGATGAATGTAAAGCTAATGTTCTCCCAGGTAAACTATCACATAATTCACAATAAAACATTTAAAAAAACAAAAAGAAAGTGAGAAGGCACTGGAGGCACTCTCTCATCTATGCCAAGAAATTTGGAAGACAACTATCTGAACGACTGATTGGAAGAGATCTGTATTTTTGCCGATTCCAAAGACAGGTGACCCAATGGAATGTCAAAATCATACGACAATCTCTTTGATATCCTATGTTAGTAAAGTTTTACTAAAGGTAATAAAAAAAATGGCTGCAAGCATACTTTGACAGAGAACTTCCAGAGGTTCAACCCAGATTCAGAAGAGGACATGGAACAAGGAATATCATTGCTGATGTCCAATGGATGTTGGCTGAAAGCAGAGAATATTAGAAAGATATTTAGCTGTGCTTTATTGACTATGCAAAGGCTTTCGATTGTGTGGATCATGTGAAGCTATGGACAATATTGCAAAGTATGAGTATCCCAGCACATTTAATTGTGCTCATGAGGAAGTTGTAAATAGACCAAGAGGCAGTTCTTTGAACAGAGCATGGGAACACTGAATGGTTTAAAATTAAGAAAGGTGTGCAACAGAGTTGTATTCTTTCACAATACTTATTCAATCTGTATGTTGAGCAAATAATCCGAGAAGCTGGGTTATATGAAGAAAAATGTGTCATCAGGATTGGAGGAAGACTCATTTAAAACCTGCGATATGCAAATGATACAATCTTGCTTGCTGAAAGTGAAAAGTTCTTAAAACATTTACTGATGAAGATCAAAGAGCACAACTTTTGGTATGGATTGCATCTTAATGTCAAGAAAACAAAAATCCTCACCACTGGACCAATAAATAACATTCTTATCATGATTCAACTATCAACACTCATGGAAGCAGCAGTCAAGAAATCAAACGATGTATTGCATTAGGCAAATCTGCTGCACAAGACCTTTTTAAAGTGTCGAAGAGGAAAAATGTCTTAAGGACTAAGGTGCGTCTTACCCAAGCCATGGTATTTTCAATAACCTCATATGCATGCGAAAGCTGGACAGCAAATAAGGAAGACCATAGAAGAATTGATGCTTTTGAGTTATGGTGTTGGAGGAGAATATTGAAAGTGCCATGGGCTGCCAAGAGAACCAATAGATCTGTTTTGGAAGAAGTGCAGCCAGAATGCTCCTTGGAGGTCAGGATGGCCAATCTTCTTGTTTCATACTTTGGACATGTTATCAGGAGGGACCAGTCTCTGGAGAAGGATATCATGTTTGGTAACATGGAGGGTCAGAGAAAAAGAGGAAGACCCCCTAATGAGATGGATTGGCACAGTGGCAGCATCAGTGGGCTCAAGCATGACAACAATTGTGAGGCTAGCCCAGGACCGGGCAGTGTTTTGTTCTGTTGTGCATAGGGTGCTATGAGTCGGTACCAACTCAATGGTACCTAACAACAACAATGGCAATTATTAATGGATGCTTTCAGCTGCCTCTTCTCATTTTGAGTTGTGCCCCATTAGCAAATGAAGGTCCTAAAAATTTTGCTCCATTAAGATTGACTCTGCTTTGAGGAGGCAGCTCTTCCCCAGTAATATTTTTAGCCCCTTCCAACCTCAGGGGTCATCTTCTGGCACTATAGCAGACAATGTTTCAGTGCTATCCATTATGTTTTCAGTGGTTATCCTTCTGATGTGGAGCACCTATTCCTTCTTCCTAGTCTTTTTTAGTTTTGAAGCTCTGTTGAAATCTATTGACCACAGGTAATCTGCTGACATCAGCAATGATATCACTCATCCCATGTCCTCTTCCGAATCTGTCTTAAATTTTTGGCAGTTCACTATTGATGTACTCCCTCAAGTGTTTTTAAATTATCTTCAGCAAAAGTTTACTTGCATTTAATATAAATGATATTGTTCTATGATTTTCACATCCCACTGGATCACTGTACTTTGGAATGGGCAACAATATTATTCTCTTTCAATTGGTTGGCCAGGTAATTTCTATCACAGAAAAGTGAGTGCCTCCAGTTTGCTGAAATATCTCAATCTATAGTCCTGCTG
>NW_006408584.1:9196126-9196859 GCF_000296735.1 Chrysochloris asiatica
CAATGTTATATTTGACTCTTGTTGGATTGTTTTAATTTTCCTTCAACTTCAGTCTGAAATTTCTGAATTGATGGTTTGTCCCATAGTCAACCCAGGCCTTGTTTTGGCTGGTTGTATTGAGCTTCTCCATCATCTCTTCCCAAAGATATAATCAATTTTGTTTCTGTGTATACTCACCATTTATGTTGTGGAAAAAAAAGATTTCAATGCATAAGTCATTGGTCTTACAAAATTCTATCAATCTCGAACTGTTTCTATCACCAAAATCATATTTTCTAACTATTGATCACTTCTCTTTGTTTTTAACTTCCATATTTCAATCACTAGTCATTATCATCACATCTTGATTGCATGTTTGATCAGTTTCAGACTGAAGAAATTGGTAGAATTCTTAAATTTCATCATCATTGGCCTTAGTAGTTGGTGCAAATTTTTAAATAATTGTTGTATTCATTGGTCTTACTTATAAAGAGTCCTGGTGTGGCACTGTGGGTTAATGCACTGGACTGCAAAGTCAGTTTGAACCACAAGGTTGGCAGTTCAAGCTTACCAGCTGCTCTTCGGAAACCGTATACAGAATGATTATGGGTCAGAACAACTTAACGGCACTTAACAGCAACAACAACATAGGAATACTGATATTTTCCTATCACAGACAACATTGTACTTCAAAATTCAATCTTGAAATACTCTGACAAACATGATGCCATTCCTCTTCAATTTTTTATTACTA
>NW_006408584.1:9197779-9198847 GCF_000296735.1 Chrysochloris asiatica
GATTTCTTCCTTTACAAAATACTAAGGCAGGTCTTCAACTTGTATTGTAGGCCACCATGCAACCCATGCTTCAGTGAACCAACCATAGAAACTATAAGATCCTCTCCTAACCTCTTGAGCTGGAACATTGAATGAAGAATCTGTGCTTAGTGAGCCCATATCAATAAACTAAGACTTATTTAACGCTATGTTCCTAGCACCATCTTTCCACATCCTTAATAGCCATTCCCATACATACTTTCCTAGTTTCTGCTTGTACATATTAGAAAAATCAAGCAGTTCTTCTGGAGTATACCATGATTCCACCTGGGTCACAAATTGTTCTTTACTCTTGGGGGCTCTTGGGACTTAAGAATAAGTATAGCAGCTCTGGTAGTGGTTACGAATCGGGCTGCAAACCACAAGGTCAGCATTTCGAAACTACCAGCTGTTCCATGGGGAAAAGATGAGGCTTTCTGCTCTCGTAAAGATTATAGCCTCAGAAACCCTGTGCAGGGTCACTATGAGTCAGAACTGACTCCACGGCACTTAACAACAACAACAACTACAGGAAATTAGGCTTTCTTTCAGGACACAAGTGGAAACTTTGCGCTATCATACATACAATCACCCAGAGTCTTGCTTCTCTCCAATGTATCATTTACTGGTGATGATATTTTGCATAGTAATGTTAACACCTCACACCATGGATTAGCAGCATCCTCACCCTCTTTACTAGTGGAGGTAGAGTTATTAGTACCTTCAAAATTAGTCAGACCTGAGAAGAAATTTAGAAAACTCATCTTTATGATTTTAGTTCTCTAGAAGTATTCTTGGTACCAAATGTCTTAGACTGGGTTCTCTAAAGCAGTAAAACTAATGAAACTTACATATATATATATGGAGTCCTGGTGTGGTGCTGCAGGTTAATGCACTGTCCAGCAAGGTCGGTTTGAACTATAAGGTCAGTGGTTCAAGTTAAACAGACACTCACTCCTCAGAAACCCTATACAATGTTGCTATGAGTCAGAAATGACTCAATGGCACTTAAAAATGAGAACTATACACACACACACACAAAAAAAAAAT
>NW_006408584.1:9199957-9202745 GCF_000296735.1 Chrysochloris asiatica
GTGTTCTGCTGCTATTCCTAAGACTTTCAATATCTAACCTTTCAGAAGTGATCTGCCTCTTCTTCTTCCTAGTCTGTTTAAGTCTGAAAACTCCATCGAAACCTGACCACCATGGATGTCCCTGTTGATATTGAAAACACTGGTGGTATAGCTTTCAGCATCACAGCAACACACAAGTCACCACAGTGTGACAAACTTACAAGTGAGTGGTGAGCTTACAGGTTCTGACATGTAACATGTAATATATAACATTTTACTTAATTCCATGCAAGGACTCTGCTACCTCCACTGACATCATTGACTCTGTGAACTTAAGTATTCCAGTCCACCTTCTTTCCTAAAAATAGACAAAAACATTACTATTATCTACAATAGAGCTTTAAATCAGTACATATCATATCCTTGAATATTGTCCTTGAGTCTGAAGTTTCAGATACTTCATTCAACAGGTCTTAAATGTTTTTTCCTGCTTTCCTCCCATCCAACTTATGTTTTTGTTTGCTGTTAAGAACTAAATTGATTGCTAACTATGAGAGTTGCACCAAAAATCTGAGTGTCCCTATCACATTTCAAAATAGGTGAAAATGCCTCATTTTAAGCCTCTGTCACCTCTGTACACAAGGTGATATAACCACCTCTAAATTCCTGAGGACAGACTAGAGAAGAGAATTTCTAGGGTCAGAGGAGCAGGGTAGCTTGGTAACTCTTTTTTTTTTTTTTTTTTCCATTTGCCAACTTTTTATCATAAGAAAGAGTGATTAGAATTGATTACTTCCATTTACTGAGACAATAAATGTTATAGCTTCCCAAACTAGCTGACTTTTTCCTGAGGAGAGAATTAAAATCTGTGTATATCCTTGAAGACTGAGCCAAAGGTAATGTTTATTGCTAACTACTTATACATTATGCAACTTTGTTCCTGCGAGTCATATCATCTTTACATTTTATAAATCAACTGAATAGGCACTCAGTTGTAACAAGGATAACTACTATGCATTGGATGTTGATTTCTGGATGGTACAAACCATTAAGAGTTCAGCTACTAAAGGAAAGGTTAGTGGTTTGAATCTACCCAGAACTGCAGAAGAAAGGCCCGGTGATCTACTTCTGAAGCATTTTACCCACTGAAAATCCTATCGAGCAGGATTTTGACACACAAGGTCTCCAGTGAGACAGGATTGACTCAATAGAAACTGTATTTTTTTTGTGGGGGAAGATGCCTAGTATGGATCTGACCCACTCACCAGGACCATCATATCAAGTCAGGGGTTATGTCCTATACAATCCTGGCAGCATCACTCACAATGTAATTCTCATGGATGGCAGCCCTGGAGAAGAGTGATGCTGCTGTATCTGGGCCCAAACACAGCCATATAAGTATAGTCATATAAGGTATTATTATCACTCCTATTTTACAGATGAGGAAGCAGGCTGATCCAAGGTAACTAAATTGACCATACTCACAGAAGTACTGAAGAGCAGAGCTAAGTTTGAAATTCAGGTCTGATAACAAAAGGCTGCTAAAGTCAGGTATTCTCCATGCTACGGCGTTTAAAAATAATGCAAGTGAACTTAGCCTTCAAGAAACCTGAAATGCAGTTAGAGAAAACAAGATGGATTCATATAAAATACATAGAATTGAAATATTGAAATAATGGTTCAAGTCTAAAGAGAAAATGTGTCACAAGGCAGAATATGATTACTTGCTAAGTTGATCATCGGGCCATTATTGGTATAACTGTTTAGAAGAAAAGGGAGATCTATAAATAGTTTCAAGTGTCAATAAACATAATTCATGTATTAGGAATTTCTAAATAAAGATCTAAGATTTGAGGCAAGACAAAGACAGAGAATATAAGAAAAATATGACTTGTTTTCCACTATAAAAAAACTTTGTGGAGAGAAACCAGAGTATAGTTGTAGGGAAATAAGCACGTAAAGAGGACCCATGGCAAAATTTCAGAACTACTCATTTGTTTAATTGAAATGATTTGTTTTCATTTCAGATTTAGTTTAATACCTTATAAATTTTGTATTTAACAGACATGAATGATATTATTTGAAAAGAAAATGTGATATACGCTCTGAGTTTTATTTCATACTGTAATACAAAATTAATGAAAAGAGTTATAGTTCTACAAAGAAGCAATCTTCAAGGATTTTTCAATTTTAAGACTGATAAGTAGGAGTTACATTTATAATTGCAGACTTCCAATTTAATTCTAATTTTGATGTATAAAGCAAAGCACCATGTTCTTCCATGTTCCAATCATGTGGATAATGGAGATGCTACAATTCTGTCTTTTAAGTCTGAATTGCAGATAGTAGTCATGTGCCTAAGATTAAGTAAACTAAAGTTTTTTAAGAAGCCTAGAAATTGTATGCCAAATTTAGACACGAATTTTAATTCCTTCCTATGCCAGAATGATACTTCCTTTGAATAATTACCAAAGTAGCTTGTTAAGCAAAAGACATTACAAGATTATTCAAAAATATGAGAACCATGAAAATACGTTTTTAGATATTTCCATTTTTATAATAAAAAAGCAATTATATATTGTTTTTATTTTTATTTTATTTTATAGAGGTGGTTGTGTGCCACCGATTCAGTTCTGACTCATTTTGTTGTTGTTGTTGTTGTTGTCAGGTGCCATCGAGTTGGAACTGACTCATAGCGACCCCATGCACAGCAGAACAAAACAATGTTCGATCCTGGGCCAACCTCACTACCGCTGCCACACTTGAGTCCATCAATGATGCCACCTGGCTGATCCATCTCATTGGGGGT
>NW_006408584.1:9202845-9204035 GCF_000296735.1 Chrysochloris asiatica
CATAACAACCTGTGCACAACAGAATGAAACACTGCTGGGTCCTGGACCAACCTCACAATTTTTGATATGCCTGAGACCATCACTGACATCACTGTGCCAGTCCATCTCATTGGGGGTCTTCCTCTTTTTCTCCGATCTTCCACTTTACCAAACAAGGTATCCTTCTCCAGTGGCTTGTCCCTCCTGATAGTATGCCTGAAGTATGAGAGACAAAGTCAGGCCATCCTGGCTTCCATGGAGCACTCTGGCTATACTTCTTCCAACACAGATTGGTTTGTTCTTTTGACAGTCCATGGTACTTTTAATATTCTCCTCCAACACCATAACTCAAATGCATCAATTCTTCTATGGTCTTTGTTCAACTTTTGCATGCATATGAGATTATTGAAAATACCATTGCTTTGGTTAGGTGCACCTTAGTCCTCAAGCTGATATCTTTGCTCTTCAACACTTTAAAAAGGTTTTGTGCAACAGATTTGCCTAATGCAATACATCATTTGATTTATTAATTGCTGCTTCCATAAGTGTTGATGGTCAATCAGAATAAAATGAAGTCTTTGACAAGTTTCTCCATTTATAAGGAGGTTGATTATTGGTCCAGTGGTGAGGATTTTGATTTATTTACATTGAGATGCAACCCATACCAAAAGCTGTAGTCTTTAATGTTACATCAGTAAGTATTTTAAGTCCTCTTCACTTTCAGCAAGCAAGGTTGCATAATCTGCATATCACATGTTGTTAATGAGTCTTCCTCCAATCCTGATGCCACGTTTTTCTTCATATAACCCAGTTTCTCAGATTATTTGTTCAGCATATAGGTTGAATAAGTATGGTGAAAGAATACAAACTTGGCATGCACCTTTCCTAATTTTAAACCATTCGGTGTTCTTGTTCTGTTTAAATAACTGCCCCTTGGTCTATGTACAGGTTCCTCATGAGCACAACTAAGTGTTCTGGAATACTCATACTTCACCATGTTGTCTGTATCTTGTCATTATCCACACAATCAAAAGCCTTTGCAAAGTCATTAAAACATAGGCAGACATCTTTCTGGTATTCTCTGCTTTCAGCCAAGATCCATCTGATGTCAGCAGTGATATCCCTCATTCCATATGCTTTTCCAAAACCAGCTTGAGCCTCTGGAACTCTTCTGTCAATGTATGTTTTTGTTTGTTTGTTTTTAAAGTTTT
>NW_006408584.1:9207808-9208858 GCF_000296735.1 Chrysochloris asiatica
TGATATGAAGCTTTTCCACCATTTCCTTCCACAGATGCAGTCAATTCCATCTGGTGAGGTCCTTGTGTATGGTCATCTTTTATGTTGTTTAAAAAGGCATTTCAATGAACATACCATTGGTCTTGCAAAATTTAATCATGATATTCAACATCATTTCTATCACCAAGGCTATATTTTCCAACCGGTGATCCTTCCTTTTTGTTTCCAGCCTTTACATTCCAATCACCAGTAATCATCAATACATCTTGATCGCATGTTTGATCAATTTCTGACTGAAGCAGTTGATAGAATTCTTTAATTTCATCATCACTGGTTTTAGTAGTTGATATGTTAATTTGGATAATAGTGGTATTAACTGGTCTTCCTTGTAGTTGTATGATTATCCTATTACAGACTGTGTTGTACTTCATGACTGATCTTGAAAAGTTCTTGTTGATGATGAATGTGATGCCATTCCTCTTCAATTTTTCATTCCCAGCATAATTAACCATGTGGTTATCAGATTCAAAATGGCCAAGACCAGTCCATTTCAGCTCATTAATGTCTAGGGTATCGATGTTTATGTGTTCCATTTAATTTCACAGTTTCCAATTTTCATAGATTCATACTTCGCATATTCCATATTCCAATTATTAATGGATGTTAACAACTGTTTCTCTTCATTTTGAGTTGTGCCCCATCAGTTAATTAAGGTCCTGAGAGCTTTACTACATTCGGGTCATCACGGTCAACTCTACTTGGAGGAGGCAGCTCTTCCTAAGTAGCATTTAGAGTGCCTTCCAACCTGAGGGGTTCATCTTCTGGCAATATATCTGAGAGTGTTCCAGTGCTAGTCATAAGGTTTCAGTGATTAAAGGAAATGGGGATAAGACTCTTTTGGTTCAATAGTAAAAATTGTTTACAGGACTGATTGTGCATGTTGCAAATGTAAAGGTAGACGTTTTGTAGCAAAAGGAGGGGCGTGGCTGATCTTGCGGTCCTGGAGCAGAAGACTCTGGTACCATTAAGGGAGAAGAGCAGAGTACGGGACCCTATCCAGAAAAGCAGAGA
>NW_006408584.1:9210768-9212327 GCF_000296735.1 Chrysochloris asiatica
TGTGCTGACAGCCAGGAGGCAGACTTTCAGAATGTGCCCTTTGGTTGTTTAAATGATTATACATTCCTGCATGGTTTTGTATGCATCAAACACACACACACACACACACACACACACACACCAAAAAAACAAAAAACAAAAAACACAGAGAGAATAGAAGCAAATAATGTTAAATGATGATGATTGGTGGGTATTGTAATCATTGCAATGAAACAAAATATGATTACAATGAGTACAAAATTGATATCTTCCCCTGTAACCTATCACTCAATTCACAATAAAAATTTTGAATAATAATAACATGGAAGGAATACACAGAATCACTGCACCAAAGAGAGTTTTAAAATCAGGCAAATATATCATTTACTATGCTGGGAAAGACAAATTCAAGAGGAATGGCAATTCATTCAACATCAAAAAGAGCATCTCAAGATCTATCCTGAAATGCAGTGCTGTCTGTATTACTATAATATCCACAGGCCTACAAGGAAGGACAGATAATACCACTATTATTCAAATTTATGCACAATCACTAAAGTCAATGATAATGAAATTGAAGAATTTCACCAACTTCTTCAGTCTGAAGTTGATCAAATGTGCAACCAAGATGTATTGATAGTTACTGGTGATTGAAATATAAAAGTTTGAATCAAAGAGGAAGGATCAGTATTTGCAAAAAAATGGCTTTGGTGATAGAAACAATACTAGAGGTCACATGATAGAATACTGCAAGCCCAGTGACTTATTCATGGAAAATACTTTTTGTTGACATTAGTGGTGACTATACATGTGGACTTTATCAGATGAAATGCATGGGAATCAAATTGGTTACACACGTGGGAAAAGCCAAAGTGAATGGAAGATACGGTGAAGTTAAATAGCTGAACAGAAAACTTCAAAGGACATCTCAAGAAATCAAAGTCAAGTATTGTAATGAATTGTGCAAAGACCTGGAGTTAGAAAACTAAAATGGAAGAACAGAGTCAGCATTTCTTAAGTTGAAAGGAATGAAGAAAACATTCAAGTCTCATGCTGCAATATTGAAGGAGATTTCAGCCAAAATATAGAATGACACAGAAAGCATCTTAAGAAGATAGAAAGAATACTCAGAGTCTGTACCAAAAACAACTGGTAGATGTTCAACCATTTCAGGAGGTAGCATATGGTATTGAAGGAAGAAGTGCAAACCTGCATTGAAAACATTGCTGGAAACATAAAGGCTCCAGGAATTGATGAAATACAAATTGAAATCTTTCAACAAACTGACGCAGCAATGGAGGCACTGACTCATTGATGCCAAGAAATTTGGTAGACCTGATCAACCAATTAGAAAAGATTCATACTTGTGCCCAATGCAATGAAAGGTGACTCAGTGGAATGCTGAAAGCATTGAATAATATCATTAATATCACAGGCAAATAATTATTTACTAAAGATAACTGAAATCAAATTCACCACATCTGTGGGAAGAGACGGTGGAAAGGCTCCATATCGTCAGCCAAAACAAGGCCAGGGACAGATTGTGGAACAGACCATCAATTGCTCATATGCAAATTCAG
>NW_006408584.1:9214357-9226134 GCF_000296735.1 Chrysochloris asiatica
AAGGATATCATGTTTGGTAAGGTGGAGGGTCAGAGAAAAAGAGGAAGACCCCCAGCGAGATGGATTGGCAAAGTGGCAGTATCAATGGACTCAAGTGTGGCAACAATTGTGAGGTTGGCCCAGGACCAGGCAGTGTTTCATTCTGTTGTGCGTAGGGTCGCTTTGAGTCGGTACTGATGGCACCTAATAACAACAACAAAGATCATTAATAAATGGTTGTCACAGTATATTTACAGGGAGCCAGGACCTCAAGTTGGATTCAGAGAACTTGAAATTAGGGCTATCATTGCAGATGTCTGATGGATCTTGGCTGAAGCAGAGAATACCAAAAAGATGTTTGCTTGTGCTTTTTGCCTGTGCAAAGGCTTTGACTGTATGGAAAGATAACATTGCAAAGAATTTGAATTCCAAGAACACTTCATTGTATTCATGAGAAACCTGTACATAGATCAAGAAGCAGTTGTTTGAACAGAACAACGGGGATACTGAATGGTATAAAATAGGAAAAGTTGTTCACCAGTGTTGTATCTTTTCATCATTCTTATTCAACCTGTATTCTGATAAAATAATCAGAGAAGTTTGATTATATGAAGAACTTGTCATCTGGATTGGAGGAAGTCTCATTAACAAACTGTGATATGCAGATGACACAATCTTGTTTCCTTGAAGCAAAGCATGCTTGAAATGATGATGAAGGTCAAAGCTCAAATAATAGTTGTGATAATTGTAAAGGTAGAAGATGTGTAACAAAAGGGGGAGAGTAGTTAATCTTACATTCCAAGAACATAGGACCAGTAAGAGAGAAAAGCATGAATGGAATGTTGGATCCTAATCAGAGAAGCAGCAACATCAGAGTCAGAAGCATGGAGGGACAGAGCATCTGAGGACTCTGTTGTTGTTGTTGTTGTTATGTGCCATCAAGTCTGTTCCAACCCATAGCGACCCTGTATAGGGTTTCCGAGGGTGTAAATCTTTACCGGAGTAGAAAGCCTCATCTTTCTCCTGCGGAGCAGCTGGTAGTTTCGAGCCGCTGACCTTAAGGTTCGCAGCCCGATTCGTAACCACTACACTACCAGAGCTCCTTTGACTCATGAAAAGAGAAAGGCTGTGACGGGGAGGGGACTGGTTTAGAAAATGTGCTATTTGGTGGTTTAAACGATTATATATTCCTGCATGCTTTTGTGTACATTAAAAAAGGGGGTTGTAATCATGACAATGAAACAAGATGTGTTTGGTTGAGTGCATGTCATGATGTTCTGCCATGTAGACTATCACTCAATTCACAATAAAAGCTTTAAAAACAAAAATAATAATAGTTGTGATAATTAAAGGAAATAGTATATACCAAGCATTTAGTGTTTAGAATATATGTGTATTATTTGAGTACCTACCTGTTCAGTAAGTAGTGTCTATTAGCATCATTTACTTTAAAATTGTTTTGAGAGAATATGGTTCCTGTTCTCATTTTGTTTTTTTGTTTTGTTTAGTTTGGCTTTAACGGACAGAAATTTATTCTTTCACAGTTTTGTTGTTGTTGTTAAGTACCGTGGAGTCGGTTCTGACTCATAGTAACCCTGCACAGAGTTTCCGAGGCTGTAAATCTTTATGGGAGCAGAACACCTCATCTTTCTCCCATGGAACCTCTGGTAGTTTCGAACTGCTGACCTTGAGGTTGGCAGCCCAACTCGTAACCACTACGCTACCAGAGCTCCTTTTAAGAGGCTAGAAATCTGCATGCAGAGCACCAGTTCTAGAGGAATCTCTATCTGGGGAAAGATCACCTCTGGGGAAAGGTCCTTGTCTCCTTTCAGCATCTGTAGACTCAGCATTTCTGTCCATGCATTTTGGCATTAATCTTCCACTGGATCTAAGAACTTCACAGTGCAAGGACCCTGGGTCCAAAGTCACACTCCACTCCTGGCTCTTCTTTCTTGGTGGCAATTCGATGGCAAAGGCGGTTTGAGCCACAAGATCAGTGGTTCAAACTCACCATCCACTCCTCAAAATTCTTATTCAGGGTCGCTATGGGTCAGAACCAACTCGACAGCACTTAACAACAACATCATTACTATTATATTTTACTCCCAGTCATCTCCAAAATTTTTTATGAAAGTTATTATTTTAAAAATTACAAGAATTATCATATACTTATATATAAATATAGACAATACATTTATTTATTTTAAAATTATTCATATGCATATATATTCCTGTGCAAAAGGATTAGTAAATTTTATACTAATAACTGAAAAATAATAAAAATTAAGATCTCAATTAACTGTCTTGTGCACCTCTTGGAATACTCATACCTTCCACTGCAGACCATTGTTTTAGACTAAGGGTCAGCAAGTTTTCTATAAAGGGTCAGAGAGCAAATAATTGGTTTTGCAAGCCACACAAAGTCTCTGATGCATTTTTTTCTTTGCTTTTTAAAAATAGTAAACAATCTAAAGCCTTTAAAATGCAAAATATTTCTTAGTTTGTTGTTGTTAAGTGTCATCGAGTCTATTCCGACCCATAGCAACCCTGTATATGGTTTCCAAGGAGCAGCTGGTAAGCTTGAACCGCCGACCTTGCAGTTCAAACAACTTTGCTGTCTGATGCATTTACCACAGCGCCACACCAGGACTCCATTTCTTAGTTTCAGGGTCATCAAAAACCAGAGCTTTGACCTTAGTTTTCCATCTCTATTTTAAACCAGACTATTAGTTAGTAGTTATGAATCGGGCTGCGAACCGCAAGATCAGCAGTTAGAAACGACTAGCTGCTCCGCGGGAGAAAGATGAGGCTTTCTACTCCCCTAACCTCGGGAACCCTGGTCAGGGTCGCTATTGGTCAGAACCGACTCTACGGCACGTAACAACAACAATTCTAGAATAGACGATCCCAAACAATAAACTAGTAAATAAGCAAATACCACAGTAAATACTATGATCAAAACATACTTTCATACAACGGAAAGTAAAGGAGAGGCTCACTCTAGCTAAAGTGGTCAATAGGGCCCATTCGAGACTTGAAGGATGGGAAGGAGCCAATCTTGGGAAGAGCATGAGGAAATCTTCCAGCAGAGGGAAGAACACATAAACACAAAATCCTGAGGTGGGAAAGAGCTTGCCTGTTCAAGTCCTGAAAGGAACTCAGTGAATGAGGAGAATGGTTCACTGTATGAGATGAAATTTGTGAGTCAAGCAAGAGCTAGCTTTGGAGAATTTGGAAGATGGTTTCCATAAATTAAAGCATTCAAGACAAAAATGTAGTTAAATTAAAGATGATAGAGTCAGTAGATTATACATCCCAGGAATGTGAACAAAGTGAACAATAACTAAAGGGTTGACTCCCGGGTGGTGGGGGTGGGGTATAAAAGTTAAAGAAAATGAGATTGCTTTTATTATGTCCTCAAGCTATTTAAGACAATTATTAAACCTGTAAATTTGTTATTTCTATTCAACCTTGAAATACAATCATCACTGTGGTTTATGCTGTTCTTTCATTAAACAAGCCAACTAAATTTAGAACAAACCCTTATAATCTCACATGTTAATTTTTTAAAAACATATTCACTTCAAATTAAAATTGCATTAAAATGTTCCCCATGAAAGACAGCACAAGAAGTGCATAAAGTTAGTTGCCTCCCAGGTGTCTTGTACAAAAGGTGGGAAGAAGAAGATACACAATGTATCCCACTGAGCATCCTGAATTTTGAACCTTGGGACCTATTCAGAAAGCAAATAAATAAAACTGGATTTAATGTAACTTTTAAGTTGCACTTTTTTTGTGTCATTGTTGTTGCTAAGTATCATCAAGTCAGTTCCGACTCATAGCGACCTTGTATAGGGTTTCCGAGGAGTGGCTAGTGAGCTTGAACTGCCAACCTTGCAGTCCAGCACATTAACCCACAGCGTTACACCAGGATTTCATATTTTGTGTAGCCCCATGAAAACAAAACTGTTCTCCAAAAAGTTATTTGACTGGGAAAAGCAAGCAGTTTTGCTAATTCAATATTTTAAAAGCATGCCTTTGCAGGCAGCATGAAGAAGAACTTGCTAAAGTATATGTGTATATAAAATAATAATGTGATAGCTGGAAAATGTGTGATTCAGAAAAATCTCTAAGAGTGGAAGCAGAATAACTAAAACTACAAAAGTCAACTTTTTATAAAACAGTTTGGCAGTTCCTCAAAAAGTTAGTTCCTCAAAAAGTTAGGTTCAGCAATTCCACTCCTAGGTATCTAGCCCAAATAAAAGGAAACATGTGTCCCATGAAACTTGTACATGAATGTTCATAGCAGCATTTTTCATAACAGACAAAAAGTAAAAACAGCGGATGAATGGATGAATAAAATCCATGCAATGGAATATGATACAGCAATAAAATGAAATGACGTACTGATATATACGACAATGTAGACAAACCTTTCACTTTTCAATTTCCACAAGAAAAGCTAGTCACAAAAGTTAGGTAACATATTGTACAATTCTATATATATGAAATATCCAGAATAGGCAAATCGTCACTAATTCAGAAATGGATAAATGACAGACTAAGACAGATTCCACCACTTGTCTGTCAGTTTGTCATACTATGATGGCTTGTGCGTTGCTATGATTCTGGAAGCTATGCCATGGGTATTTTAAGTACCAGCAGGGTCACCCAGTGGACAGGTTTCAGCTCAGCTTTCAGATGAAGACAGATTCTCTCATTTTGAGTCATGTCACATCAACAAATGAAGATTCCAAAAGCTTTACTCCATCCAAGTCATTACGGCATTAAAGCTCAACTCTACTTTACAAGGCAGCTCTTCCCAGTCATATTTTGAAGGGGCTCATCATTTTTTCCATTTATAACCAATTACATTATAATAATAATTCAAGAGCAATTTTCTTTGAAAAGTCAACTCTTTTTAAACAAAGCTTGTTAAATATCTTTCATTAAACATAAACATATTCTTTTCAGACCACACAAGAATCAGAGCCATGTAGCAGAGATAAGATTTTTTTTTAAATACTACATTTTGTGATTTTTAAAAATTCTGAATTAGTTGTCAAAGCCTCAGAAGCAGTGATTAATTCTTTTGAAAGCTTGACCAGCTATTCTGTGTCTAGAAACAATACATCCACTAAACAGACCACTACTTTCTGATGCCAAAGTTAGAGTTTTCAATTACTGTCTGCACCAATGTCACCCAAGGTTTCTCCTCCAAATGATTTTGAAACACATCATTTTGCTTAGACCACTAGCTGTACTTACTTCTGCGAGCTGAGCTATGATTGCCTGGAAGGGCACCTTTCAGAACATGCCCAGTAGAGACTGTAGTTTTCTTATGTTGAGTTATTCATTGTCCAGCACAGAATTCCTTTTAGAGGTATCCCTATGCCATATATTTTTCAAAGTGAGAACAGCTACAAACATCTATTAATACTCATAGGTAGAATGTAAGAAGTATGACTCAAGGAAAAGTTGTCAAAAATGGGATGGAATGCTTCAAGATGTAGGCAGTAATGAGCTGAAATTAACTAGTATTGGTAATTTTGAGTCAAACAAACATGTGGTCTCCTATGCCATGAATGAGAAATAGAGGACCTGTGATTGATTCATTCATCATCAAAAATAACATTACAAAATCTATCCTGAAATGTAATACCATCACTGAGAGAATAATATCCCTACACCTACAAGGAAGACCATTAAATATGACTATTATTCAAATTTACAAACCAATTACTAATGCCAAAGACAAGGAAATTGAAGATTTTTACCAATTTCTGCAGTCTGAACTTAATCAAACATGCAATCAAGGTGCATTGGTAATTACTGGTGATTGGTATGCAAAAGTTGTTTAAAAAAAAAAAAAAAAGAAGGATTGGTAGCTGGAAAGTATGACCTAGTCAAAGGAACCATGCTGGAGATCACATAATAAAACTCTGCAAGCCCAACAATCTATGCATTGGAAATATCTTTTTTCAACAACATAAACAGTGGCTTTACAAGTGAACCTTATCAGATACAACACACAGAAATCAAATCAACTACATCTGTGGAAAGAGATGATGAAGGAGCTCATAATCATCAGTTAGAACAAGGCCAAGAACCAAATGAAGACTAAACCATCAATTGCTCTTATGTCAATTCAAGCTTAAGGTGAAGAAAATTGGAACATGTCCATGAAAGCAAAGTAAAATCTTGATTATATCCCACCCGAATTCATACAGACCATCTCAAGAATAGATTTGACACTTTGAACACTACCAATTGAAGACCTGATAAATTGTGGCATTGCATTATTCACAACCTGTGATATACAGAAGACACAACCTTGCTTGCTGATAGTAAAGAGATCTTGAAGCGCTTACTGATGCAGCACGACTACACTCTTCAGTATGGATAACACCTCAACATTAAAACAAAAATCCTTAAAACAGGACAAATAATAAACAGAGAAAAAATGTAATTTGTCAAGGGTTTTATTTTACATGGATTCTCAGTCAATGTTCATGGAATCAGCAGTCAAGAAATTAAACTTCATTAAGCAAGTCTGTTGCAAAAGACCTTTTTAAAGTGTTAAAAAGCAGAGATGGACTTGAGGTCTAAGTGTGCCTGACCTAAGCCAGAAGATTTTCAAATCATCTCTTAGGCATGCAAAAACTGAACAATGAATAAAGAAGACCAGAAAAGAACTGATGCATTTAAATTATGGTGTTGGTGAAGAATATTGACTATATTATGGACTGCCAGAATAACTAACAAATATGTCTTAGAAGAAGCATGACTAGAATGTTGCTTAGACATGATGATGACAAGACTTCAATTCACTAACTTTGGAAATAATTATCAGATGGGGCCAGTCCCTGGAGAAAGACTTGATGCTTGATAGAGTAGTGGGTCAACAAAAAAAGAGGAAGATCCTCAGTGAGATGGATTGTTGACCCAGTGGCTGCAACAATGAGCTCAAACACAGCAATGATTGTGAGGATGGTGCAGGACAGAGTGGTATTTCATTTTGCTGTTCATAGGGTTGCTATAAATTGGAATAAACTCAAGAGCACAGAACAACAACAGGGCAGATTGGAAGAGAGGAGGAGAGAATGGGGAGTCTGCTAGTGGGTACAGGTTTCTTTTAGTAGAAAAAAAATGTACTAAAATTAGACTGTGGTGATAGTTGCACAAGTGAAAACTATTGAATTGTATACTTTAAATGGGTAGGTTTTATTGTATATGAATTACTTCTTTAAAAACTTTTTTTAAAAGTCAGATTATAATTCCTTAAATTGTTGTTGTTAAATGTCATCAAGTTGGTTCTGTCTCATAGTAGCCCTGCACAGGGTTTCCAAGGAGCAAGTTTCCAAGTGAGTTTGAACCACTGACCTTGCGGTTAGCAGTTCAATGCTTATCCTATAGTGACACACCAGGACTCCTTAAATATCACACTGTAATTTTCAATCAGGTGGACTATTGCTTAAAATAAATGACTAACAATTTAAATACTTAAAGACTTGGATTTATAAAAATGGAAATAAGCAGGACATTTTTTATTACAAAATAATTAGTTTGTGGGAATATATGAGCAGGCATGTGGTCTTGCTGCTAAGCACTTTCCCACCAATAAGGGGAAGTGGGTGAAAAACAGCAATGAGGTTGTGAGCTAAGTCTGACCATATTCAACAGACTCCTGTCAACCTGGGTTGACACATGGTATGGCCAGACCTGAGGACTCCTGGGTGCAGGGACAGGGACATGGCCACAGAGGACTAGATTGGAGAGTGAAGGGTCCAGCTGATATGAAGTGAGGGGCAATGCACAAGAAAACCCATACTTGCAGATAGTACCCATTTGACCTGACTTCAATGGCTGGATGACCAGAACTTGACTAGAGGAAGAAAGAAGAGGAAAAAAGAGTAATCTGCTACAATTTGATGAACTTGATCTCTGCTTGTAGATGTAGTAGCTCAAAAGAGGGAATGAGTCTTTACAGCGAGGATCATTCCCACCACCTTGGTACACAGTGTTGAAAGAGATGAGCAACTTAGACATTGGCTACCCAAAATGAGGGGACTACAAAGGCATGAAGTGACTGACTTTCAAGCTTTCAAGAGGAAGCCTAGTTTCAGAGGGTACAGGGGAAGATAGAATCTTCACTGAGTGGTTAACAACATGTCTGGATGGGGCTGATAAAAGGAGATGGGGATAAGACTCTTGTGGTTCAGTAGTCAATAATTTTATCAGGGCTGATTGTGAGTGTTGCAAATGTAAAGATAGACATTTTGTGGGGGGAAAAAGGAGGGGAATGGCTAATCTTGTAGTTCAGGAGCAGAGGACACTTGTACCATCAAGGGAGAAGAGTGGAGTGAAGGACCCTATCCAGAGACACAACAAAACCAGAGATGGAGGCAGAGACAATGATGTGGAGAGATGGAGTGGCTGGGGACTCTGGACTCTGGGAGGGAGAGGGACTGTGTGGTGGCGGCCAGGGGGCAGGCTTGCGGGGTGTACCCTTTGGCTGTTCGATGATGTATGCAGGGAATTGTAATCACTGCAATGAAATAAAATAAGATAGGATGACTATAAAGCTAATGTTCTCCCATGTAAACTATCACATAATTCACAATAAAAACTTAAAAAAAAAAAAATCAGTTTGGCTTTCTTGACTGATTGTATTGAAAGCATGACCTTTTCAAAGTAGTTATTCTGAAACACATCAAGTTGCCTGAAGTGATGTTCTTCCCTAACTGCCCTTGGTTGTGCAAAGTATTGGGATAAAGAAGTGAAATCATGACAAAACTATAAATAGGCTACAATCAATGAGAACAGCCTTTAGACACACAAATACATCATGTGTTGGTGCCAGGCTTACAATTCCCTTCTGCCTGTGAGAAGTTAGAGATTCACAGATCATGAAACCAAGCCCCTGCAGAAAATCTACAAATAGTTAATGTATCCATGAATGATAGAGAATTAGCAGCATTGCATATTTACAGCTGATTCCTGTAAAGTGGCCTCCATTTCTGACAGTTTTACTGCCAAAGATAGGCAATAGTTTCCTTTGTGTTGCAAAAAAAAAAAAAAAATCCTGTTATTTTACTTTCTACAATCTTGTTTAGCCAACTTAAAAATGCCCAAAATTAGCCTTAGAAAGATTCATATGGCGGCTAGTACTAGACTACAATGTTCCTTGTAAATCTTATTTTTGCCATATAATTCCAATTTTGTTATCATATGAGGGAGCTTCAAAGAGTTCATGGAAAATCTCCATTTTTCCATGGGCTTTTTGAAGCTCCATTGTGGTGCAGTTGAATTACTTGGAATGACTCTTCTAGTCATTTGTTGTTAGGAGCCTTTGAGACAGTTCAGACCAATAGCGACACTATGTACAACAGACAAAACCACCACCTGGTCCCGCGCCTTCCTCATATTTGCTGCCATGCTCGAACTCACTGTTGCTGACACTGTAGCAATCCATTTTGTTGGTAGTCTCCACTTTTTCACTGTCCCTCCACATTGGCAAGTATGATGTCCTTCTCCAGGGCTGGGTACCTCCTGACAATATACCCAAAGTTTGAGAGACAAAGTCTGGCCATCCTGGCTTCTAAGGAGAATTGTGGCTGTACTCCTTCCAACATAGATTTTCTATTTTCTAGCAGTCCATGGTACCTTTAATATTCATCTCCAACACTATAACTCAAATGCATCAATTCTTCTATCGTCTTCCTTATTCATTGTCCAGCTTTCACATTCATATGAGGCTATTGAAAATATCATGGCTTGGATTAGGCACACTTTAGTCCTTAAACTGATATCTTTGCTCTTGAACTTTCTAAAAAGATCTTGTGCAGTAGATTTTCCTAATAAAATAAGTCTTTTGATTGCTTCACTTTTGCTTGCATAAGTGTTGATGGTGAATCCAAGCAAAATAAAGTCTTTGGTAATTTCAATATTTTCTCTGTTTATCACGATGTTATTTATTGTTCAAGTGGTGAGGATTTTTGTTTTCTTTACGTTGAGATGCAACCCATATCAAAGGATTTATCTTTGATCTTCCTCAGTAAATATTTTAAGTTCTCTTTACTTTCAGCAAGCAAAGTTGTATCGCCTGCATATCACTGGTTGCCAATGAGTCTTCCTGCAATCCTGATGCCACTTTCTTCTTCATACAACCTAAGCTTCACAGATTATTTGTTCACCATGCAGACTGAATAATATGGTGAAAAAATATAACCTGGCACATACCTATCCTGATTTTAAACCAAGAAATATCTCCTTGTTCTTTTCAAATGACTGTCACTTGGTCTATGTACAGGTGTCTCATGAACATAAAGTGGTCCAGAATATTCACTCTTTTTCATGTTGTCCATAGCTTGTCATGATCCACACAGTCAAAAGCCTTTGCATAATCAATAAAGCATTGGTAAACATCTTTCTGATATTCTCTGCTTTCAACCAAGATCTACTTGATGCCAGCAATGATATCTCTCGTTACACATCCTCATCTGAATGCAGCTTGAATCTCTGGCAGCTCCCTGTCAGTGTACTTTTGCAGACTTTTTGTTTATCTTTAGCAAAATTTTACTTGCAAGTGATATTAATGACTTTGTCCAATTATCTCTATATTCCACTGGGTAACTTCTCTGTGGAATGGATCTCTTCCTATCAGTTGACCAGGTAGCTCTCTTCCAAATTTCTTGGCATACATGAATGACTGCCTCCAGTGCTGCATCATTTTGTTGAAATATTTCAGTTTGTATATTCACAAGGTTACCATAACCTTGTTCTTTGCCAATACCTTCAGTGCAGCTTGGACTTCTTCCTTCAGTATAATTGGCTCTTGGTCATATGCTAACTGTTTAAATTGCTGAACATCAACAATTTCTTTTTGGTACAGTGATTCTGTGTATTCTTTCCACTTTCTTTAGATGGTTTTTGCATCATTCAATATTTTGTCTGTAGAATCCTTCAATATTTCAAGTCGAGGCTTGAACTATTTCCTCAGTTCTTTCAGTTTGAGAAATGCTGAACATGCTCTTCCTCTTTGGTTTTCTAACCCAAAATCTTTGCACATTTCATTGCAATATTTGACTTTGTCTTCTGAAATGGAAATTTTCTGTTCAACTCTTTTACCTCCTTATTTCTTCGATTCACTTTAGCATCTCTACACTGATGAGAAAGTTTCAGAGTCTCCCCTGACATCCAGTTTGGCCTTTTCCTTCTTTCTTGTATTCTTAATGACCTTTTCTTTCTCCGTGCATTGTTGTCATTTTTAATATCATCCCACAACTCTTCTGGCCTTCAGTCTTTAGTGTCTAATGCATCACATTTATTCTTGACAAAGTCTCTAAATTCAGGTGGGATATGTTCAAGGTCATATTTTGGCTCTCGTGGACTTGTTTTAATTCTCTTCAGCTTTAGCCTAAACTTGAATATGAGCAATTGATGGTCTGTTCCACAGTCTGCCCCTGGCCTTGTTTTGTCTGATGATATGGAGCTTTTCCACCATCTCTTTCCAAAGATGTAGTCAATTAGATTTCTGTGTATTTGATCTAGTGAAGTCCATGTGTATAATCATCTTTATGTTGTTTAAAACAGACATTTGCAATGAGTAATGTCTTGCAAAATTCTATTTTTATATTTATATTGTGCTCTTGAAAAATTTTATTTTTGTATTTATATTGTGCTCAATGTCTTAGCCAGAGCTATACAGCAAGATAGGGAAATCAAAGACATCAAAATTGGCAAAGAGAAAGTAAAACTTTCCTTATGCAGTCAGTATGATCCTATATATAGAAAAA
>NW_006408584.1:9227523-9228854 GCF_000296735.1 Chrysochloris asiatica
AGTAGATATATGCACACCAATGTTCATAGCAGCACTATTTACAATAACAAAAAGATAGGGACAGCCTAAGTGACCATCTATGAAAGAATGCATAAGCAAACTTTGGTACATACACACAATGGAATACTATGCTACCCTGAAGAATATCAAGGAAGCAGCAAGCCACCACATAACATGGATGAACCTTGAGGACATTTTGCTAAGTGAAATCAGTCAGTCACAAAAGGAGAAATGTGGCATAGAGTTATTATTGTAAAAAAGTAAGAAAAGCACCCACACTAAAAGGGGGGAAAGTTTTATCTTTTCTTTTTTTATTTTATATTTATTATTTTATTGTTGTGGGTGTATGGTGTGGGGTGAGGGGAAGGTAGAGCACAGGTTAGGGAATAGACACAGGGTAATAGAACACAGGGTATGGAATAGACACAGGAGAGTTTGGTGCTGGGGGGTGGGCCAATACATAGGAAGGGGAAAGGAAAAACGTAGTTGGGAGAATAGCTAGGCAGGTTTACATGGGATAAATGGGACAGAGGTAAATAATGATCTAAGCACAAACATGGAGCAACAGGGCTCGTGGATACAAAGATTGAGGCATAGTTTGAATGGGTTAAAATGGGGAAATGATGTTAAGATGCTTGGCTGTCTGTTAAATCTTGGTTTATCTTGCCTACTATTGTGAAATAGATATTTGAAGGGGAGAGAGAAGAATAGCCAGAAACATCACCAGAGAAAACGTGTAAGTCCATCTTCAGCCTATAACTGTTTGGAATAACTAAAATGGGGATAGAATTTGCCCAGTGAAGGCTCCCTGCAGAGTCTTTGCATTGCACAAGACCATAGGTAGAATCCTAATCCTCATCCAGAATCTTGTGAGGTGGGCATTCCTATGTGAAAGGATAAGCAGACCAGTTTGGAGCAGCTAGAAGAACAGAAGATACTTCTTGAAAGAATTACCAGCAAGATGAAAAAATAAAACAAAACAAAACAAAAACCCACAATAACAGCAGTCCAATTGACTAATACAAGAACAAGCAAGTTGTTCCCCAGGGAGTCATCAAGGCAAGTGGTCAAGTCTCCTCAAGGCAAACACCCTTTTAAGACTGAAACTCAAATGGAATACACTAACAAGCATATGGTCCTGCTGCTGATGTTGGTCACTGATAAGGAGAAGAGGGGGAAAAACAGCAATGAAGTTGTGAACTAAGTCCCACCACGTACAATAGACTCCTAGATTGAGACCTGGTTAACTAGCAGTATGATGAGACCTGGGGACTCCTGGGCCCAGGGGCAGGGACATGGCCCCAGAGAACTAGAATGGAGTGTGAAGCATC
>NW_006408584.1:9255706-9258068 GCF_000296735.1 Chrysochloris asiatica
GACTCAATGGCACCTAACAATAACAACAACAATGGCTAGTGATCATGAACATTTCTTCATATGTTTGTTGGCTGCCCAGATCTCCTCTTTGGTGAAGTGTCTGTGCACATTGTTTAATTGTGTTATTTGTCTTTTTCTTGTAAAGGTGTTGTAATGTCCTATATATTTTACAAATTAGTCCCTTGTCCGATGTGTTATTACAAAAGATTTTTTCCCAATCTGTGGGCTCCCTTTTTACTCTTTTGGTGAAATATTTTGATGCACTTAAGTTTTTAATTTTTAGTGTGTCCAAATCATCTATTTTGTCTACTTTTGTTTGTGTAGTTTTCACAATGTTTGGTAGTCTCTGTATGCCCTGTATTAGAGCCCTCACATTTGTCTGTTTTTCATTGATGGTCTTTATAATTCTGGGATTCACATTTAGGCCTTTAATCCATGCTGCATTGATTTTTGTATAAGGTGTGAGGTAAAGTTCTTGTTTCAATCTTTTGCATATCGCTTTCCAGTTCTGCCAGCACCATCTTTTGAAGAGACTATCACCTCCCCATGCAATATACTTAGGCACTTTGTTGAAAATCAATTGACTGTATGTGGATGGGTTAATTTCCGGATTCTTGATACTGTTCTATTGATCAATGTATCTTTCATTGTACCAGTACCAGGCTGTTTTGACCACTGTAGTCATGTAGTAAATTTTGAAATCAGGGTGTGAGAAGTTTCCAACCTTGTTTTTTTTTCTTAAGCAGTGCTTTGCTTATCCTGTGTCTCTTTCCTTTCCATATAAAGTTTGTAATTGTTTTTTCCATCTCTTTGAAGAATGTTGTTGGAATCTGGATTGGGATTGCATTCTATGTGTAAATTGCTTTGAGCAGTATTGACATTTTCATAATGTTGAGTCTTCCTATCCAGAATTGTTGTATATTCTTCCATTTTTGTGTCTTTGGTGTCTTGTAGTAGTGTTTTGTAGTGTTCTTTGTATAGGTCCTTTGTTTATCTGGTTACATTTATTCCTAGATATTTCATCCTTTGGGTGGCTATTGTAAATAGTACTGCTTTCCTAATGTCCTTTTCAGCACTGTCATTGTTACTATAGAGGAACTAAATTGATTTTTGTGTGTTGATCTTATACCCTGCCACTTTGTTGAATCTTCCAATGAGGTCTAGTAGCTTTTATACTGAATCTTTGGGGGTTTATATGTATAGGATCATATCATCTGCAAATAAAGAGTTTTATTTCCTCTTTGCCAATTTGCACGCCTTTAATTGATCTATCTTGCTTGATAGCTCTGGCTACAACTTTCAAAACAATATTGAATAAGCGTCATGACAAAGGGCATCCTTGTCTGGTTCCTGTTCGCAGAGGTAAGGCTTTCAGTTTCTCTACATTGAGAGTAAAGTAGGCTATTGGTTTTGTTTGTTATTGTTAAGTGCTGTTGAGTAGATTCCGATCCATAGCAACCCTGTACAGGGTTTTCAAAGAGCAGCTGGTGAGCTTGAACTGCTGGCTTTGTATATATGCTCTTAATTATGTTGAGGAATTTCCCTTCAATTCCTACTTTGTTGAGGGTATTTTTATCAGGAATGGATGTTGGTGAACTTTTGTTTTTGAAGATACCCTAACAACACTAACAATCAAGACAGGTATATTCTGAGAGAATTTCTCTGCCACCGTTTACTGGTCACATGTATAAACTGGAACCCAAATAACAATTCTTTTGAAATTACTGTCTTATTTTTGTTTCATAGAGAGTTCTATGATTTTGTAGCAAGTTTTTTACTTATCCTTGGACATATATGAAATATCAGTTACATACAATGGGGCCCCTCATATGTCTATGTGTATATGTGTGGGAACTATAGGATAGGAAGTTCACACCCACCAGCTGCTCTGTGGGAGAAAGGTGAGGTCTTATGCTCCCATTCTGAAATTCTATACAAAGTTGCCATGGGTCAGAATATACTTGACATTAGGTAGGTCTTAAGTATATATATATCTGTGTGTGTGTGTATATGTATATATATATATATATGTTGTGGTACTGTAGGTTAAGTACTGAGCAGCTAACCACCAAGTCAGCAGTTCAAACTCAACAGCCACTCCTCAGAAACCCTATACAAGGTTGGTATGAGTCATAAATGGTTCCATCGCATTTATGTTAAGTGCTGTTGAGTCATTTCTGACTCATAGCAATCCTGTATAGTGTTTCTGAGAAGCAGTTGATGAGGTTGAACTGAACTTGTGGTCCAGTGCTTATTCTACAGCACCATATCAGGACTTCATATGCATATATGGAGTCTTGATGTGGGGCTGTAGGATAAGCCCTAGACTGCTAACCACATGATCAGTGGTTCAAAACCACCA
>NW_006408584.1:9258566-9274616 GCF_000296735.1 Chrysochloris asiatica
AACTATGTACATATGGAGGAGTCCTGCTATGGCTCTGTGGATTAATGTGCTGGACTGCAGAGTCAGTTTGAACCACGAGGTTGGCAATTCAAGCTCACTAGCTACCCCTCAGAAATTCCATACAGGGTCACTATGGGTCAATACCGACTTGATGGCACTTAACAACAACAACAACAAATGTACATATATGCACAAACTTATGCATATGTATGTATGTGTTAAATTCAGGAACTGCTCTTTTGGTAAGCATATTTTGTTTTTATTCATCACAGGTGAAATTCCCTTTATCCTTAGGCATTGCTCATTATGCCCACAGATTTTGTGCCTTCATTTTTTTCATCATGAAGCAAGATGAATTCAGTCACAGTCACATCTTTCAGGACAAAGGACAATATGTAGATAACTATTTCTCAGTCATGTTCTAGATAGCAGGACATCTTGTGGCTATTGATCCAAACGTTTCTTCCTTGCTTCTCTTCAGAAACAAAATATTGTCAAGGAAAGATACCCTAGTCTCCTTAAGCCCTGGAGGGGTTGAGGTAGAGGGGTAAAAGGGTAAGCCTGTGATCCTTCATCTTCCAAGGAGCAGTTAGGGAGAAGCTCCCCTCAGCCCCCACCCCTAACCTCCATGCACACCTCATGTCCAGGAGCACAAGTGTGAACGCAGCCTACTCCTGAGAGAACTAAACTCATGAGAAGGGCAGCCCAAATGGCCAAAGATCAAACAGACACTTGAAAAGGATTAAACTGGGCCATTTCTGCACTTCAGCTGTTCTATGTGGAAACAAATATGCCTTCTACACTCCCCCAAGACAGGTGAAGACATTTCACAAGCACATATAGCTGATTAGCCTTGGGCTGCGTTTCCTCACCCTTCTACATTCCTGCTTCTCTCCCTGCTCCTCTTTCTGGCAGTAAATCACTAATCCCATTTGTTCTCCATGACTCACATGTTCTACAAATATTTGAGGATCCCACTCCATTCTTAGTTCTGTGCTTGCTCTGTTATGACTATAAAGACATTTACCTAGATGCAACCCTAGACTTTGAGTTCTTTACTTTCTAGATGGGAAAAACAAACAAACAAGAAACACATACTGAATATGTAAAATAGTGACAGCACTCTAAAATTATAATTTGGAAGGCTTTGTAGGAGATGAGAGACTTAAGGGATTTGCCAGTATTTGTAGTGGTGATATCCTGGGATGGCTAGAAAACCATTCCAAAGTAGGCAAGAGTCAAGGGTAGGCTAGATGAATAGGAAAACTAGTGCTTTTCCTACCTGATCCCATCAGAGATTACATCATTGATGTTTGTTCATCTGTATGGGTATAATTTGTAATGCCTAAAAATTTTATACTCCTCTTTCTCAGGAGTAAATGAATGGAAGCACACACAGCAGAATGATTCATATCTTCAAGAGGAGGACTAGAATAATTTCATATGGAGAGAAATCCCAAGCCAGTTTCATCACTCCCCCAGAGAAGAACTCAGAAACTCCTCAAAGTGAGAGACAAATTAAATAAGGATTTTTTTTAACTGTGAATTTCACTTGATATAAACTGCCACTGGGGCTTGTATTTGTGGATGCCACTCTGCCTACAAAGCAGTCAGAGGAAATTTCCTGGATGCTAATATTTTCTCCTCTTTTTCCCCTGCCTTCACTGAAGAATGCTTGTCTGCCCTTTGGGCATGTTGTTTTCTGCTACATCACACCTATTTCTATGTTGTTTCAATAAATATGCATAAATTCTGAATCATAAGACTAAAATGAGCACCATCCCAAGAATCTCAAATGTTCCCCAAAGATGCACAGCTGAGCTTACAAATACATAAGCTGAGCTGAAAGCAAGAGCTAGGGTTCTATTGTGATCTCATATAACACCTACTCCTCTCACCCTCATAATGGACTATCGTGATTCTCTACACACCATGGCTCACCAATTCAGCATAGAGATTGTGTTGGTGCTTTTAGAAAGAATTGGGGAAAGTGGGGTGTGGAAGGGGGGAAGAGATCAGGAAACTCCAGACAGTTAGGAACTGATAAAGGTATACATTATTTTTTCTGAAACTATGAATAATTACCTCTCAAACATTTTATTTTAAAATTTGGCTGATGGCAACACCACATTGATTTTAGCCACCTTGTTTTGCTATTAAATGATTACTGGATACGTGTGGCTTCTACCTTCCTCACTGAAATCAGTTCTAGGCTGAAAAAGTAGGAATTCTGCCTGGCAGGTAATTAAGAAAACTGACAGGAAATAGCATTTGGCCTCTTTGAAGGTAAACCACAATTTGTAAAAGATCAACTAAATCTAATTTGCTGAAACCACAGATGGCAAAGCTATGAATAGCATTGTTCTGCATTAGGTTTATATTAAATTGATCTTTTTTTAACCTTCTATTATTCTTTCAATTTCTACTTTTCCATTAGAGAGGACAAACGTTCTGCAGTCTGAATATGGCTTCTGGTTTCCTGCTGGATATAAGACGTGACATCATTGATTGGGAATACAGACTGCCTAGCTAGAACGGTTGTTGTTAAGTGCTATTGAGTCGATTCCAACCCATAGCAACCCTGTATAGGGTTTCCAAGGAGCAGCTGGTGAGCTTGAACCACCAACCTTGCAGTTCAAACGACTTTGCAGTCTGACGCATTAGCCCACAGCGTCAAACCAGGCCTCCCAACAAGATGAACTGGCCAGGTGGCAGCTTCGATGGACTCAAGCATGGCAAGAATAGTGAGGTTGGCCCAGGATCGGGCAGCGTTTTGTTCTACTGTGCATAGGGTCACTATGACTCAGTATCAACTCGATGGCACCTAACAATAACAACAGCTAGAATGGAGACTGGATCTAACAATGTTAAAAGAATGCATGTTCAGCCATGATGCAGAAAAATGAGAAAGAAAGCCACATGTAAATAAAATTTCAGTAGTAAGAGGAAAAAACTGATTTAGGAACTTAGCTGCATCTCAAGTAAGAGGAAAAGAAACAAATTATTAGACCCCTCTGCAAATCTCCATGGGAAGTTGTCCTATCCTTTTACTACTGTTGTTGTTGTTAAGGGCTGTTGACTTGGTTCCAACTCATAGCAACCCTGTATAGGGTTTCCAAGGAGCTGCTGGTGAGTTTAAACCACTGACCTGTTAGACCTGGTAATCTGTTTCTGAAAGGTCACAGTCTTGAAAACCCTGTGAAGCAGTTCTACTCTGCACCCATGGTGTTGCTATGAGTTGGAAGTGACTCAGTGGCAACCAGTAATAACTACAGGGTAGAAGAAAAGTATCTCATTCTCGTGTGTGGAAAGTGTTATTTTTGAAAAGTTTGATCTAGCTATATATTCAGGAGCCATATGGCATAGATCGTCGAAAAAGTTATTACAGTTATTCAGATTCGGCCCCATCTGGGGCTGGTCAGTCTTCCCATTGTCCCCAGTCACAACCTACATCTGCCTTTTGTTACAAACTGCTTTTTATCCCATTAAAAAACAGAAACAGTTGTGGTCACATCCATTCTGATTCATGGTGACCCCCTGTGTGAAGAGGAACTGTACTTCATAGGGGTTTCAATGGATGATTTTTTAAGAAATAGGTCACCAGGCCTTTCTTCTGAGGGACCTCTGCATAGACGTGGATTTCCAGTCTTTTGGTTCACAGCACATTAACTGTTTGCACCACCCAATGACTCCTTCTATTCCATATAAGTGACTTCTTGCCCCATTTAACATTCAGTGAAGACTCTGTCAGGCTTAGGTTTGAGGTTCTGTGCAACTAAGTACAGAGACAGGAGGGGAGAATTACAGCAATTGTTTCTAGGACCTTGGGGTGCAAGTAAGTGGGAAAAAATAAACAGCTAATCTCTCACACTTTTTTTTTTTTTTGCTCTTTCCTGGCTTTTTATGTTAAATCTAATAAATCAACATTGTGCTTGTAACCTAAGAGAATTACCTGTTGCCACCAAGAAGAAAGTCCTAATTAACAAAGAGCTTGTTTTACAAACATTTTTTCTCTTTCTTATGACAGTTTTGTAGGAAGGTGAGATGTCAGCAGGCTTTGAGAGGTGACCTTCCAAGTTTTCATTTATGCATTACTCTTTGGGAGTATCAAGTAAGATGGTGGTCTTCCATTTCAATGTGCTGAGGTGGGAGTCATCTAATTGTCCTCTTTCCTGTTGTTCACCTTAAAAGATAGAGGGGTGTGTTGTTAAAGCCAACCTCATCAGCAGAGACTACCTCAAAGACTTTAAGGGACCACCCTTTCAAACCCCTAATCTTTTCACAGAGAAGCAAACAGATCTTCAGGAGAAAAGAAAGAAGCAAACCACCCTTCCTCTCTACCTCCTCTACCTCATAAAAGTTCTGCTCCAAGTTGTCTGCACTTCTGAGGGCCATGCTCAGACTCTCTATATACATAGGTGTCCTGGTGTGGCACTGTGGGATAAAGCACTGGACCACAAGATCTGTTTGAACCACAAGGTCTGTTTGAACTTCAAAGTTGGCAGTTCAAATTCAACAGCTGCTCCTTGGAAAACCTATACAGTCTCGCTATGAATTGGAACTGATTCTATGGCACTTAGCAATGACAACAACATGGGCTTTCCTTGCCCCAGACCATGATACCAAATTACCTGTGGTTGCATCATTAAAATTTCTCTCTCTAAATATTAAAGGATCTCCATTTCAAAAATCTGTATTAAATTCAGTACCCTCTAGGAAAGGTGATAGCTTAAATTATTATCAGCTAACTCTGGTAGCCTAGTAGTTATGAGTTGGGCTGCTAGCCTCAAGGTCAGCAGTTTTAAATCACCAGCCATTCTGTGGAAGAATAATGAGGCTTTCTGCTCCTATAAAGATTTAAAGCCTCAAAAACAGGGTCACTATGAGTTAGAACTGACTCCATAACACACAACCACCACCACCACCACCATTACCTTAAATTTCCATTAACATCTCAGCAGGAAACAACAGTCAGTGGGCTGTAAGAGACTGGGACAAAGGGAAGGGTGTTGGGAAGTGAAGAAAATGGCTGGTAGCATAGTGGTTATGAATCGGGCTGCCAACTGCAAGGTCAGCAGTTCAAAACTACCAGCCGCTCCGTGGGAGAAAGATGAGGCTTTCTGTTCCCGTAAAGATTTACAGCCTCGGAAACCCTGTTCAGGGTCACTATGGGTTGGAACCAACTCGACAGCACTTAACAACAACAACAACAAAAGACTACAAAAGCCTGAATACAGAACAGAGGAAACACCAAAGACTGATTCTGCCCATTTAATGAGTAGAAAGTGCAGAACTAGACAATTGTGAAATGGTGATAGTAGCAGTCCTTGACTTACAAAATCATGGTGAAGAGAGAATGGGAAAATACTTCGTTTAAACATTTGTGCTGTAAAATGTTTCATCAGTATTGGTTATTGTACCAATTAATGTTTTAAATTATATTTTAATTCTACAACCAGTCGTTTTCTGCCACTTGCTTTATCTCACCTATCTTTGGTCGCCAGCTTTTAACTCTTTGGAGAAAAGATGACTTATATTTCAAATATATAATTAACTATACAATCTTTTGGATTGATTTTTAATCTAATTGTTAACTTAGGATAAATGATAAAGAACTTATCAATTTCTTGTCTATCTATCTATCTATCTATCTATCTATCTATCTATCTATCTATCTATCTATCTACTTATATTTTAATTGCTGTTATTTGTAAGTGCCATTGAGTCAGTTCCAACTCATAGCAGCCCTAGATAAGTTTCCTGAAGAGCAAATGGTGGGTTTGAAATGCAACCTAGTAGTTAGCAGTCCAGTGTTTATCGTACAGTGCCAAACCAGGACTGGTGGCTATAACAATGACAGCTACTTATCTTCAGGATATTTTTGCTGACCATGAATAAAGTGGCTGGACAATTCTACTCTGATGCATAACCATCTTTGCATAATCTTTCATGGCTTCTGACTATAGGCTAGCACTTACTAAGCTTTTTATAACAAGAGACTAATCTGTGGATACTCAATGTTGTTGTTGTTATGTGCCATGGAGTTGGTTCCAACTCATAGGGACCCTGTACAGGATTTCTGAGACTGTAAATCTTTATGGGAACAGAAAGCCTCACCTTTCTCCATGAAACAGTTGGTAGTTTTGAACTGGTGACCTTGAGGTTCGCAGTCCAATTCTTAACCACTACGCTACCAGACATAGCCTCCTTGAAACTCTAATACTTCTTGTGTGCTTTTTCTTTTCCCATAGCAATTAATATAAGAGGGCTACAAAAAGTTCATGGAAACATTCCATTATCTTTCAAATCCATTTTTTCCGCAAACTTTTTTTGAAGTCCCCTTGTAACTCTATGCTCTTCAACACTTTAAATTCTTGCACAGCAGATTTGTCTACTGCGATTTTTCATTTGATTTCTTTACTCCTACTTCCATGAGTGCTGATGGTTAATCCAAGAAAAATGAAGTCTTTGACAACTTCAATCTTTTCTCCATTTATCGTGATGTTATTTCTTGGTTCAGTGGTGAGGATTTTTGTTGTCTTTACATTGAAGTGCAACCCTTATGGAAGGTTGTGGTCTTTGACCTTCATTATTAAGTATTTTAAGTCCTCTTTGCTTTCAGTAAGCAATATTGTATTATCTGCAGATTACAGGTTGTTAATGAATCTGCCTCCTATCCTGATGTCACACTTTTTGTGTAATCCAGTATCTCAGATTATTTGCTCGGCATATAGATTGAATAAGTATGATGGACGGATACAACCCTGATGCACACCTTTCCTAATTTTAAACCATGTATTGTTCCCTTGTCCTATTCGAACAACTGCTTCTTGGTCTGTGCACAGGTTCCTCATGAGCACAACTACAAATTGCAAAATTGCAAATTTGAAATTGCAAATTTGAAAAGGATTGGCTCTGGACATCTCCAGCCATTTTGAATATGGTATGACTCAAGACACATGGTCCTAGTATCCCAATATCCATTCATGACATTCCTAAGCAAGTTCCCTGAGGATGAGAATGCCCCTTTCTGGCACGGTGAAACCCTTTGCCTTCAAGTCAATTCTAACTCATAGCAACCCTTAGGGTTTCCAAAACTGTAAAACTGTTTGGAAGCAGACAGCTTCATCATTCTTCCATGAAATGACTGGTGGGTTCAAACTGTCCAATGTTTAATCTGCTGCACCACCAGGGGTCCTTCTGGTCTGACTGTTGTTGCTGTTGTTAAGTGCCAGAGAGTTGTTTCTAATTCCTAGCAATCTTGTATAGGGTTTATAAGGATCAGCTGGTGGGTTTGAATCAACAAACTTTCAGTTAGCAGTCCAGTGCTTATCGTACAATGCCACACCAGGCTGGATAAGGAGTTGTAATCTACTCTCAAACATGTTTTGCCTTAGGGCAAAACTTTTTATATTGCAGAAATAACTCAAATGGAAGTTGAATTTATGTCAAGTCTGAAAATTGAGTTAAAGCTTTCACTGTAAACCACAACCTTCAGCAAACCAAGTTCTTAGAATCTAAGCTCTCATACAAGTCAAGGGTTATAAAAAAATTAGGGATTCCTTCCATGAGATGGATTGACATAATCGCTGCAATAATAGATTCAAACATGTCAACAATTGTGAGGAAGGTGCAGGACCAGACGTTGTTTTGTTCTATTGTACATAAGGTTGCCATGAGTCAGAGTCAACTCTAACAACAAGAGCAATATATGATAAGAGGGAGAAGACACATGAAAGAAATAATAAGAAACCAACAGAAGGTATTCAATACATGTTTAATTCTCTCCTTTTCAACGCCACCTCCAAAAACTTCCTTTTCTGCTCTAGTATTCAGGTATCTCTCTCTTCCTGTTTCTCTTTTTATCTGTCTTTCCTGAAGGTCTCTATTGTGTACCATTTGCCTTCTCAATCCCATTCTAGGCACTCTGAGGAAAAGACATGTGTCTTGCACTTCTTTGGGGTTTTATTTGTTGCTTTCTTTGGGGTTTTATTTGTGACTTTATGTTTAGTAAGTTATCACCAACTAGATTTTGTTTATCTTTTTAATGATGGTTAAGTCATGTCACTGGCCTATGTTTACATTTCCTAAAGATTGTCTCTTTCTTCATATTTTCTACCCAGAAATACCACAAATAGTGAAAGTTAGACCAGTGAGAGTCATAGCAGAAAACATAATGCAACTCATATACATAAAATTAAAAATCCTTCATAAAGGAACTGCTTTTAGAGGTTTAACTACCTAAAGAACCAAACAAAATGTTGAGGCAAGAAATGAGTAACATCAGGAAGCCATTAACATTCCAAGGCTGAGGTGAAAGCAAAAACAAGAGTCATGTAGGGGCACTGCCAAAGACATGGACTAAAGTAAAGCAATGAGGATACAAGGAAATAAATTTCCTGACTTTTCTCTTCCCCGCCTTTGATGTTTTGCTACTACCTTCCATTGGCTGAATCTAGTAGAAACTTAGGTGCAAAGTAGCCCAATTGACACAATCCACAAAAATTAGATTCCCAGGGTATGAAGTACTGCAAAAATGTATAGAAAGTTCATCTAAGGTGGGGAGCAAATAGAGAAAAATAAGTAGAGGACCACCTTCAATTTGTGACTCCAGTAGGCTCGAAAGTTATAGTTTTGCTTTATACCATAGACTAGAGAGTAAAATCTGGACAATCTAACCTAAGTTAATAATGTGCCTCTCGACACGGTTCACTAAGGAGAACACAGCATTACTTCTGTGATATTCCTACCAAAAATCATAACCTGAATCTTATCATGTGGGAACATCAGGCAAATGCAAACTGAGCAGCATTCTACTAAATAGTCTTCAAAATTGTCAAGGTCATGAAGGACAAAGAATGACAGACTGTTCAAATTAAAGAAAACTAAAGAGACATGAAAACTGAATACAAGATTTTATCCTGATTGAATCCTGGGTCCAAGTTTTTTTTTTCTTTTAATCTAAACAACTTTAGCAGGACACCTGGCAAAATTTGAAAAGATCTGTAGATTAGATGAATGCAGTATCATTAGTTTTCCTCATATTGATCATTGTACTGAAGTCACAGCTGGCTAAAGAAACTCCATCTTGCAAGTAGAGATCCCCACTTCAAAGACTATTACAGGAAACAAATTCCTGAAATTCCTCAGATCCTTTCCAGGCCCAAGATTCCTGTCAATCTTTCTTCCCTTTTGTTCTCCTGAGAGCAATCTTTGATGACAATAAATGTCCTTATATACATTAAACTTTGCTTTCACCACCTGTCCCAAAATAATTAAATTTTTTGAGGCAGGCAGCTCCAACCCATCATTTTGCTGGAAACAGTACTTTGGTTATATAACAGAATGTCCTTGATCTGAGAAAATACACACTGAAGTATTTAAATTAACAAGGCCATGATGTCTCCTTTTGCTTTCTCCCTGTATGATGTTCTTGACGTCATCCCACAACTCTTCTGGTCTTAGGTCATTAGTATCTAGTGCATCAAATCTGTTCTTTAGATGGTCTCTAAATTCAGATGGGATATGTTCATAGTCATATTTGGATTCTCATAAACTTGTTTTAATTTTCTTCAGCTTTAACCTGAACTCACATATTAGCAACTGAGATCTGCTCCACAGAGAGCCCCTCACCTTATTTTGACTTATGATATTGAGTTTCTCCATTATTTTTTTCCCCATTGATGGAATAAATCTGATTCCTATGTATTCCATCTGGTGACTCCATGTGTGCAGTTGCGAATTATGTTGTTTTAAAAGGTATTTTCAATGAATAAGTCACTGGTCTTTGCAAAATTCTATCAGAAATTCTTCAGCTTTGTTTCTATCACTAAGGCCATATTGTCAAACTGAACAGAAAAGATAAAAACATTCACTGACTTCTCCTCCCAGGAGACAAGCTAAAATGCTAATCAAGTTACCCGAGCAAGACCAATCTCCTGGTTTCCCTCCTGTCTTCAGACAGGTCCGCAACCTAGCCCCTCCCCGATTCTGACTCCATATAAGCCTATACTGCTCAGAATCTGGAGAAGTTAGTTCCTCTGAGCCAGCTGGCTTAATACAATCTGAAACTCTGCTGCACTTCTCCGAGTGGCCTCAGTTTCTTCGATGACGGATCTAAAAGCTGCAGTTACACATTCGGATCAAAAACTGCTATAAAAGAACTATTGATATCTTCCTCTTTGTTTCCAACTCTCACATTCCTATCACCAATAATTATCAATTCATCCTGACTGCAGATTTGATCAATTTCAGACTGATGTAGTTGGTAAAATTATTCATAAATATGAATAATAGTGGTATTAACTGGTGTTCCTTGTAGGCATCTGGATATTATCCAATCATAGATAGCATTGTGCTTCACAATAGATCTTGATATACTATTTTTGACTATGAATGAGAGTCATTCCTCTTCAATTTGTCATTTCCAACATAGTAAACCATATGATTTTCCAGCTTATGGTCAATACCTGCCCATTTCAACTCACTGTTGTTGTTATTGTTTTGTTAAGTGCCATTAAGTCAATTCCAACTCATAAAGACCCAATATAGTATTTCTGAGGCTTTTAATCTTTGTAAGAGTAGAAAGCCTTTTCTTTCTCCCATGGAAGGGCTAGTAGACTCAAACCACAGAACTTGTGATTCTAAACCCTGAGCTTCTCCTGCTTAGTTAGCTGAAAAGGGAGACACCATTCTCCCTTTTCAGCTAACTAATGCCTATAATATCAATCTTTATACATACATTTCATTTTTTACAGCTTCTAATTTTCCTACATTCCATGTTCCGATTATTAATGCATGCTTGAAACGGTTTCTCCTAATTTTGAATTGTGCCCCAACAGAAAATGAAGGTCCTGATATATTTGCTCCATTCACATCGCTAATGTCAACTCAACTTTGAGAAGGCATCTCTTCTCAGTCATTTTGTGAATGCCTTCCAATCTGAGAGGCTCATTTTCTGGCATTACATTGGACAATGTTCCACTGTCCTTCATAAAGTTTCAGTGACTTATCATTCAGAAGTGGTCTGTCTCTCCTTCTTCATAGTCTATCTTAGTCTAAAAACTCCACTGAAAACTGTCCACCATGGGCGACACTGCTGGTTTTTAAAACACTAAGTGGCAGGCAAGTGGTGGGTGATGTCTTATACATAATCTTATACAGTTCTGAAAAAATATACAACATATATGTGTATAAATATACATATTCACCACTCACCTGTCAGTTTGTCACACTATGGTGTGTTTCTGTGATGCTGGAGACAATGTCACTGGTATTTTGAATGCATAAAGAGTCACCCATGATGGACAGGTTTCAGCTGAGCTTCCAGACTAAGATAAACTCAGGACAAGGAAAGGCAGACCACTTTTGAAAGTTCAGCCACTGAAAGCCTTATCAGCAGTGAAACACTATCTGATAAACCAGAACAATTAATATTGAAACATGATGATAACAACAGAGTATTTTCAGATATCGTGCTAGAATATGAGTCCCTCAGATTGGAAGGCACTCAAAATACTGGGAAAATACTCTTAGGAGTTGTGTCCTAAGAGTAGAGTTGACCATGAGGATGCAAATGGAGTAAAGCTTTCCAGACCTTTATTTGCTAATGGGGCACAACATAAAATGTGGACAAACTGCTGCAAACATTCATTAATAACTAGAACATGTACTGTACAAAGCATGAATCTAGGAAAATTGGAAATTGTCAAAAATGAAATGGAACACATAAACATCAATATCCTAGGCAGTAGTGAACTGTAATGGACTGTTGTTGGACATTTTGAATCTGACAATCACATGGTTTACTATGCCAGGAATGACAAATTGAAGAATGGCATCACATTCATCATCAAAAAGAGCATTTCAAAATCTATCTTGGAAGTACAATGCTGTCTGTGACAGGATAATATCCACATACCTACACAGAAAGACCAGTTAATACCATTATTATTCAAATTTATGCACCAACCACTAAAGACAATGATAATGAAATTAAAGGATTCTCTAGTAGCTTAGTGGTTATGAATCAGGCTGCAAACCTCAAGGTCAGCAATTCGAAACTACCAGCTGTTCCACAGGAGAAAGATGAAGCTTTCTACTCCCATAAAGATTTGCAGCCTCAGAAACCCTGTACAGGGTGGCCATGAGTCGGAACCAACTCCACTGCACAACAGCACCAACCACCACCACTCCTGGCATGGTACTGTGGATTAATGTGGTGAGCTCAAAATCAGTTTGAATTGCAAGGCCGGTGGTTCAAGTTCACCAGTCGCTCCTCAGAAGCCGTATGCCAGTCGATATGGGTCAGGAAGCAACTCAACAACAACAACAAGCAACTTCTTCAGTCTGAAATTGATCAAACATTCAATCAAGTTGTATTGATAATTGCTAGCTATTGGAATGCAAAGGCTGGAAACAAAGAAAAACAAAAGTTGGGAAATACGTCCTTGATTATAGAAAGTATAATCACAGGACAAAATTTTTCAAGATTCTTCTTCATTGCAAACACCTTTTTAAATAACATAAAAGATTATTATACATGGACCTCACCAGATGGAATACGTATTGAGATCAAATTGATTTTTTCTATGGGAAAGATGATGAAAAATCTCCATATCATCAGCCTAAACAAAGCCAGGAGCAGACTGCGGAACAAACTATCAATAGCTCATATGCAAGTTCAGGCTGAAGCTGAATAAAATTAAAATTAGTCCATGAGAAGTAAAATGTGACCTTGAACAAATCTCACTTGAATTTAGAAATCATCTCAAGAATAGATTTGCTGCCTTAGGCACTAATGGTGGAAAACTAGAACAGTTGTGGGATGACATGAAGAACATCATGCAGGAAGAAACCAAAAGGTCATTAAGAAGACAAGGAAGAAATAAAACTCCAAATTAATGTCAGAAGAGACTCTGAAACTTGCTTTCCAGCATAGAGATGTTAAATAAAATGGAAAAAATGAGGAAGCAAAATAACTGAACAAAACATTTCAAAGGGTAGCTTGAGAAGACAAAATCAAATATTATAATGAAATGTGCAAAGATCTTGTGTTAGAAAACAAAAGGGAAGAACACACTCAGAATTTCTCAAGCTGAAAGAATTTAGGCAAAAATTCAAGCCTCAGCTTGTTATAATGAAGGATTCTTTGAGCAAAATATTGAATGCCACAGAAAGAAGATGGAAGGACTATACAGAATCACTATACCAAAATGAAATAGTCAATATTCAACCATTTCAAGAAATAGCATAGTCCAAGAAGTGCTGAAGCCATTGGCAATGAAAAGGCTCCAGGAATTGATAGGTACAAATTGAAATCTTTGACAAACTGATGCAGCACTAGAGGTACACATTCATCTATGCCAGGAAATTTGGAAGACAGCTACCTGGTAAACTGTCTGAAAGAGATCCATATTTGTACCCATTTCTAAGAGAGGTGACCCAAGAGTTTGTGGAAATCATCAGGCAATACCATCAATATCACATGCAAGTAAAAATTGGCTGAAGATAATTTAAAAATGGTTGCAACAGTACATTGAGAAGGAACTATCAGAGGTTCAAACTGGATTCAGATAAGATCATGGAATGAGGGATATCATTGCTGATGTCAGATGGATCTTGGCTGAAAGCAGAGAATACCAAGAAGATGTTTATGATTTATTGACTATGCAAAGGCTTTTGTCTGTGTAGATCATGACAAGCTAAGGACCACATTGCACAGGATGAGTTTTCTAGAACACCTAATTGTGTTCATGATGTACCTGTATATAGACCAAAAGAAGAGAACAAGGGGACACAGAATGCTTTAAAATTAGATAAATTGTGCACCAGAGTTGTAATCTTTCAGCATACTTATTCATTATCTAAAAGGGAGCACTGGTAGCATAGTGGTTATGAATCGGGCTGCTAACCTCAAGGTCGGCAGTTCGAAACTACCAGCTGTTCCACAGGAGAAGTATGAGACTTCCTGCTCCCATAAAGATTTACAGCTTTGGAAACCCTGTGCAGGGTCACTGTGAGTCAGAACCGACTCCACAGTATTTAACAAAAATGCTGAGCAAATAATTTGAGAAGCTGGATTTTATGAAGAAAAGAATGTGGCATCAGGATAGGAGGAAGTCTCACTAACAACCGGCAGCACAACCTTACAGATGATACAACTTTGTTTGATGAAAGTAAAGAGGAATTTAAATACTTACTGATGAAGATCAGAGACCACAGCCATTGGTATGGGTTGCAACTCAATGTAAAGAAAACTAAAATCCTCACCACTGGACCAATAAATAACATCAAGATAAATGGAGAAAAGATACAAGTTGTGAAAGACTTCATTTTGCTTGGATCCACAATCAATACTCATGGAAGCAGCAGTCAAGAAATCAAACAACATATTGCATTAGACAAATCTATTACACTAAACCTCTTTAAAGTCAGCAAAGATGTCAGTTTAAAGACTAAAGTGTTCCTGCCCCAAGCTTTAGTATTTTCAGTGTCACATGCATGTGAAAGTTGGATACTAAATAAGAAAGACCATAGAAGAATTGATGCATTTGTGTTGGAAAAGAATATTAAAGGACTGCCATAAGAACAAACAAATCTGTGTTGGAAGAAGTACAACCAGAATGCTCCTTAGAAGCCAGGATTGTGAAACTTCATCTTTCATACTTTGGACATATTATCAGCAGGGACCAGTCCCTGAAGAAAGACATCATGCTTGGTACAGTGGAGCATCAGTGAAAAAGAGAAAGACCTCAATGAGATGGATTGGCTCGGTGGCAGTAGCAATGAACTCAAGCGTATCAGCAAATGTGAGGATGGCGCATGACCAGGTGGTGATTCATTCTATTGTACATTGGGTCATTATGGGTCAAAATCAACTTGAAGGCACCTAAAAACAACAAATATGCACATATAAATGTATGTTGTGTGTATATAACGTACACAGTAGAGAAAGAATAATAAAGCAAACAAGTAAGTTAAAATCTAAACAAAAAGGGATTTTGAGAAGTTCTTATTCTATTCTTGCAAATTTTCATATGATATTATTTTAAGAGTAAGAAAGATAGATATTGGCCAAGGAATAAGGATGTTGCCTCCTAGAACTGCTCATTTACATGGAGAGAATGGCTAGTGGCCTACAGTTTCATCAGAGTCTCATTAAATACCTGCTACCCAGACTGTTTCTTGGTATCCAGTAATTTGTCCTGTCATTGCAGAACTCCTATAGGGATTTCTATTCCTTTCATTAGAGTTGGGTTTGTTTTTTGTTTGTTTTCTTTTTTTAAATTTTATCTGAATGTTCTGTTCTCAACACTCCAATATTGGAAGTTGCCTCTAATTCTTTTGGGAAGTATAAATTACCATCTTAAAACAGAAGAAACCATATAAAGCACAAAGGCATACCATATCTTTATTGGAAGACTTTGCATGAAATCACAGAATTTTATGCTCTCTCTGTAAGGAAGTGAATGAGTTATGAGTATAATACTTATACCAGCCTTGAAACTGGATTATTTTCCTCTTCACAAATAGAACTGCTAGTGTAACATTGACTTTCTAAGGGAATAGTAGCAAATTGTTAATTTCCCCACTGCCTCATCCTATCTCCTAAGCAGTTGTTTGAAAAGACTATGATCCTATATATCGTGAACGTGTACATCTTTCTAGATGTCATTGTAAAAAGCAATAACTGCAATTCATTTTAGTGTGAGAAAAAGCACAACTAAATGTATAACAACTTCAAGGAACATTAGAGTATGATCCAGATTTAAAGAATTCTGATGTTAATTGTTTTGTTGGTAATATATATATATTGAAAGGTTGGGGATGAGAATATGTTTGTTGTCTCAGCATGCTATTTCAGTCCCAGTGTGACACTGTAGAATAAGCACTGAACTACTATCCCAATGTCAGTGGCTCAAGCCCACCAGTCACTCCTTGGAAACCCTTTACAGAAACACTATGAGTCAGAAACAACTCAATGGCACTTGAAAATAAAAACATTTCAGGCCAATTAATGCTACCTCAGGGCTCTAAAAAAAAAAATGA
>NW_006408584.1:9275479-9277128 GCF_000296735.1 Chrysochloris asiatica
GAGCTTGAACTGCCGACCTTGCGGTTCAAACCAGCCTTGCAGTCCAATGCATTAACCCACAGCTCCACACAGCACCACACCATTATATAATATACATATAAATATGTTTATTATATTGTGACAAATGTAAGTTTTTATAAAAACAGTACTTCTAAGAACTACACTTAAGAAAACAACACTTAAGCAACTAATTGGACAGAGTTGGGGTGGTTATTCTTAGCCCAAGGAGATAAAACCTTTGAAGCAACAATATTCAGCCCATGGATGGTTTATTCACATAACTTCATTTTGTTAAGAAAGATCATTTTGCTAAAGTATAGTTGGATGTCAAAAACACATATTTGACTATGATTTATGGTTTGGAATGACAAACTGGGAAGCTGTAGAGAAAAAATAAATACAGTGTATGTCTATTGGCTAAAATAGTTGTCTCATGTCATCTTTGAGTTTATTAAAAATAATATGCTGCAGAACTCCAATTGTAATTTCAAAAGAAGGATTCCAGGAATATTTGTGACAACAGCCCAACATCACTGGAATAAGTTCATATGTTCCCAAGGTGAGTACTTTAAAAGAAAACACTGACTTAGATTAATAAATTCTAGCATGACATCTTTATAACATTGATAAAATCACTTTATACACGAGTTTGGAGGCTTGTAACTGTTGCTGCAAAATGGTGGCTCATGCAGCTGCCACAATAAAAGTCAATTGTTCAGAGATGAGTATGGTAAAACAAGCAAGGTTTCATGTATATCAGATATACAGGAGGCAGAGGGACTCTAAAGACTGCCTTCCTGAGGAGAAAGGGAAAAGAAGATTTATAGTGACTTGGAATGTAAGGTGGAGGTCCAAGGACTTTTAGAAACATCTTCATTGTTCTTCTGATTTCAAGTTTCCCTCAGGGAAACTTCAGGGATGTCTTCATTCCTATTATAGACCTTGCGACTCCTGGTGTGGTGTTATAGGATAGGCACTGGACCACAAGGTCGATTTGAAACCAAATGATGATACTTAACAACAACAACAACAACAGAGCAGCTCTTGGGCCAGATTAAATACTAATTAAACTAAAGTACAAACAAAGGTTAGCACTGATGACCTCTCCTTACAAGATGAAGTCACTTTACAAATAACCCAATTAAAAAATGGGCACAGGACATTGAACAGACACTTCACCAAGGAGGAGATCCAGGCAGCCAACAAACATAGGAAGAAATGTTCACGATCACTCTCAGAGAAATGCAAATCAAAACAACAATGAGATATCATCTCACACCATCAATAACAGCAAAAATCAAAAAAGCAGAGGACAACAAATACTGGTGAGGATGCAGAAACACTGGGAACCTCCTACATTGTTGGTGGGAATGCAAAATGGTCCAACCACTCTGGAGAGCAATATTGCACTTCCTCAGGAGGTTGGAAACAGAAATACTGTATGACTCAGCAATTCCTTTACTTGGTATTTATCCACAAGAAATACGAGCAATAACATGAGTAGATATATGCACACCAATGTTCATAGCAGCACTATTTACAATAGCATAAAAATGGAGACAACCAAAATGCCCATCAAATGAAGAATGGATAAACAAACTGTGGTACATACACACAATGGAATATTATGCTACCTTGAAGAACAACCA
>NW_006408584.1:9278873-9279698 GCF_000296735.1 Chrysochloris asiatica
TGTGGACATTCTTTGTTTTTGTATTTGTTCATTGGTCTCTCACTGTCTGTGCACCTCCATTCTAGAGACTAGAGGGAGTGCCTGAGCTAGTGAACAACCCACCACCCGCCCCTGGAGGATTCTATCATACATGCGGACAGATCCCCTCAAAATTTAAAGGGACAGTTTCTAGTTAAAACCAAATGGCAGCCTCTTTGCAGAAGACGCGATCACTGCTTGTAGGTTGCCTTGCTCGGCCGCTCCTGCTCCTGACTCACCACTGCATGGCTTTTAAGATCCTCTGTGTTATAGATCAGAACCAAAATTCACAGGGGTTTTATAAGCAGATCACCAGGCCTTTCTCCCAGGTGCTTCTGGGATTCTTTTGCTTTTTGCAACCCAGAATTTAATTCTAGTAGAGAAATTCTCTCATAGAGGATCTATGTAAGTTAAAATTGATAACAAAGGGTTTGGTAAGACATACAGTTTGTCAAAAATTTATGCCTTCATATTGGATTTTGGTGACAAGTTAGCAGTCTTGTTAACTTCCAACATCTGTCCATAAGTTAACCATCCATTCAAATTTTTCTACATTTTTCATAGTAAGACATCTATACACATGATCTAGCAAATGAAATATTCCTAGAAACCTTTGTTAGAAATGTTGTCTTTCAGGTCATGCCCGGTCCACCATCTAGCCAAATTTAATCCCTCCCATGCCTGACATCAAAAGTCTTTTTTTTTTTTTTTTTCTTTCAGAAGATTAACAAGGTTTATAAAAGAATTGATTCTGGAATGAACTGTGCCAAGTTCCTAGAACTGAATTTTTTTTTTTACTCATGTTAA
>NW_006408584.1:9280708-9281659 GCF_000296735.1 Chrysochloris asiatica
TTCAACAAACCCCAGGAAAGATAGACCCTAAAAGAAAATCACCAAGACATACAATATCTCTCCAAAATCAAAGATAAGGACAGAATCCTGAAAGCAGCAAGTGAAAAAAGAAGTGTAACATACAAAGGCAAGCAAATCAGATTAAGCTTGGATCTCTCAACAGAAACCGTGTAGTCAAGAAGGTAATGGGGTGACATATATAAACCCTGAAAGAAAAAAAAAAAAAAAACCAAGAATCCACTACCCAGCAAAGCTGTCAATCAAATAAGACAGTGTAATTAAAACATTCCAGGATAAACAGAAGCTGAGGGATTTTGCCAAAGCCAACCCTGTGATGAAAACCATCCTAAAGGAAATTCTGTGGACTGAGAACAAACAAGAACAGACAACAACCATAGATTGACGAACGTAGCAGCATCACCTGGAACTCAACTGACAAATGGAAGAGTTGAGAACAGAGTAAAACTATAAGAACAAATTGAGAGGATCTGGGAGGTGAGTCTATGATCAACACAATTACAATGTGAACGGAGGTAGACACAGAGGAACAGAGATCCAGGTAGTGAGAAGGTCAGGTAGAATAGAGGATAAAAATAGACTGTCTTAAATGGAGGGAAAAGTTAATGGAATATAAGATAAACACAACAGTGGGATTAGGGTGAAGGTATAGGGGGAGGGAGAGGGAGGCAACAGTAGAGCACAGGGTAAGGGCAGATATATCATAGTTCAGGTGTTGGGAGAGAAATACAAGAAGGGGGAGGAGGTGGAAGAACAAGGTAGGTAGGGGAACAGTAAGACAGGTTAGCATGGGCTAAGTGGGACAGAGGTAAACAGTGAAGCATGCTCAACCTTGGAACACCAGGGCTCTGTGATACAGGGATCTAAGCATTGTATGAAGAGAGGAAATAGTACTAAGATGCTTGACTGTCTTATGAATATTGGTTTCCCTTG
>NW_006408584.1:9286086-9299258 GCF_000296735.1 Chrysochloris asiatica
AAAAATTCAACCCTCAACTTGCAATATTGTGAAGGATTTAATAGGCAAAATATTGAATGTTGTATGCTCATAATAAAATTTAAATGGTCAATCATTTAAAATCTAAAGGGTAACATTTTCGTAAGGACAAAATTGAGAAAGGATGAATGCAAAACTGATGCACTTGTATGTAAATCTTCACTCAATAAAAAGTTTAAAAAATAAAGAAAATGCCATGGCTTGGGTCAGGTGCACCTTAGTCATCAAACTGACATTTTTGCTCTTCAACACTTTAATGAAGTCTTGTGCAGCAAATTTGCCTAATGCAATATGTCATTTAATTTCTTGACTGTTGCTTTCACTTCTGATGGTAGGTTATAAAAGATAGTAGCTTCTGTCTGGATTCTCTCTCTCTTTCTCAGATAAATAAGTCTCTCTTTTCCTCAGTTCCTTTCTCTTCTCTCACTCTGGGGAAGCCAGCTTTCATTAATTTAAGTAGCCCTATGTTGTACTCTGGTAGCATAGTGGTTACGAATCGGGCTGCGAACCTTAAGGTCAGCTGTTCGAAACTACCAGCTGCTCCGCGGGAGAAAGATCAGGCTTTCTACTCCCGTAAAGATTTACACCCTCGGAAACCCTGTACAGGGTCGCTATGGGTCGAAACTGACTCGACAGCACTTAACAACAACAATGTTGTTGTTAGTTGCCGTCTAGTTCTGACTCAATGCGACCCTATGCACAACAGAAGGAGTAGTCATATGGAGAAGATTATTTGTAAGACCATGTTTCCTGAGACATTCTGTATCATGCGCCCTCTCTTTCACTCAGGAATTTTAGTCTTGTGATTTTCACCAGTTTCCTATTAATCTTTTATCTCCTCTATTTCGTCCCACCACCATCAATGACATTGGCCTCAAATATTGCCTTAGTATTATCCATCTTAAAAATCCCTCCTTTGACTTGACTTTGTAGATAAGAAAGTGTAAAGATAATATTTACATATTCCTTTAGCATGATGGACAAGCTTTACTCTCAGTCAAGGTAAAATTTTCTAAGAATTGTTTATGGACATTGTTTTCATTCTTTCTTTTCTTTTCAGTCCATTATAATTGGTATTCAGTCTCCGTCCATCACTGAACTGATTCAAGGCCACCAAAAACATTCTTTTATCAAATTTGAAGGCCAGTTATCTGTCCTCAAGTTGCTCAGCTTCTCAACAGTGTCTTTCTGGAAACTCTCCCTTCTTTAGTCTTCCATTCCACCACACTTTATTGGTTTTAGTCCTATAACAAAGGGTTGCTCTCTCAGTCTGCTTTGCTGAATCCTACATCTTTGCCTGACTTCTATGTAGCAACATACTCTAAGGCTGGTTCCTTGATTTCCATGTTTTCAAGATCCTCTTTTCTGGTTGCCTGATTTCAAAGCCATCTGTATACAAATGATTTGCGTCTTTAGCCCTGATCTCTCTCTGGAGCTCCAGATCATTAGTCAACAGACTACCTAAATGTCCACTCGCATACCTAAAAGGTAGCTCAAGTCCCCCCTGACCTATCTCCATCACTCCATTAGCTTTCTTCCTATGCTCCAGTTGTGTTGGCTTCCTTGCTTCTCCTTCAAAATGCCAACTTTGTCTCTACCTTAAAAGGTTTATGCTAGCTCTTCTTTTTTTCAGAGATGCTGTTCTTTCAAATATTGCAAGACTGCCTCCTTGTCAGCATTAAGACTAATTTAAATCTGTCAAACCTTTCACTGATTTCCATATCTAAAATAGTCCCTAATTGAAGTCATTCTCTATCACATTATCCGGCTTTATGTTCTTCATAGCATTGTCATGGTCTGATATTAAATTTGTTTATATGTACTTTCCTCCCCTCCTACCAGAATTAAATTCCAGAAGGACAGAAACTTTCACAGAAGTATCTTAAGATCCTATGTTGTTGTTTTTGTCAAATACTGTCAAGTCAGTTATGACTTACAGGTTTCCAAGAGTGGCTGGTGGGTTTGAACTGCTAACCTTGTAGTTAACAGTCCAGTGATAATATTTCACAGTCTTTGATAAGTCAAAATGGAGAAGAAAAAGTAGAAGTGTCTGAAGTTTCTTTGATTCTTTCTAGACTTTTCAAAAGATATTCCATGTGAATAATCCTCTTTCTCTACCCTATGTCTCCTGATACTGCCCTCTATTCTTGTAGATAATAAGTAAAGTAACTATCATCTAAAGTAACTAAGTACATACATACTGGAAATGCTAATTGCACCTCCACCTTACAAGAGAAGGCTCTTGCTTCTACTGATTAAGAATATCTGAGAAGCAATTTCCAAACAAGTAAAAGTTTTTTTAGGAAAAAGGCTTGCAGGCAGAGATGGGGAGAGATTAAAGCAACCTTTACTCCTGATTCCATGAACAAAGGCATTGCTGAATTTTTTTAAAGTTTTGGGTGGGGAAAAGACATCATGTTTATTCATAGGGGGTAGGTGGGGATTTCCGGGAAGTGGTCCATTTAGTAGGATCCATGCCTGGTGTCTGGGCTGTGAACCGCAAGATCAGCAGTTTGAAACTACCAGCTATTTTGTGGGAGGAAGATGAGGCTTTCTGCTCCCATAAAGATTTACAGCCTCGGAAACCCTGTACAGGGTCGCCATGAGTTGGTTCCGACTCCACGGACATAACCACCACCACCATGCCTGTTGTCTATGAGTTGGAACTGACTCCACGGCATACAGCCACCACTACCATGCCTGGTGTGGCGCTGTGGGTTAATGCGTCAGACTGCAAAGCCGTTAGAACTGCAAGGTTGGTGGTTCAAATTCACCAGCTACGCCTCGGAAACCCTTACAGGGTCACTATGGGTTGGAATTGACTGGACTCTACGGCACTTTATAACAACAACAATGCTAATTGAGTGCCTTTGTATCATTTCTTCTAGATGGATTCCACAAAGGCCCCTGGTAGGGGCAGAAAAAAACTTAATCTGCAATGTAGCATGCCTAGTTCTTCAGTTCTAGCCCTTCCCAGGAACTGGTGTTCTGACGATCTAGGCCCTCATGGAAAGGTCATCCTTCAAAGTGGGTAAAACCAGTTAGTCTGTAAAACACCTTGTTGTACTGTCAAGTGCCACCAAGTCAATTCCAACTCACAAAGTTCCTGTATAGGGTTTCCAAGGAGTTGCTGGTTAGTTTGACGGCTGACCTTGTGGTAAGCAGCCCAGTGCTTATCCTAAAGCACCTAACTCATGGTTGGCTATGTGCCATGGAGTCTGTTCTGACTCATAGAGACCCTGCATAGGGTTTCCAAGGCTGTAAATCTTTATGGGAGCAGAGAGCCTCATTTTTCTCCTGCAGAACAGCTGGTAGTTTCAAACTGCTGACCTTGAGGTGTGCAACCTGATTCATAATCACTACGCTACTTGTTGTTGTTGTTAAGTAATATGGAGTCGGTTCCAACGCATAGTGACCCTGCACAGGGTTTCCGAGGCTGTAAATCTTTATGAGAGCAGAAAGCCTCATTTTTCTCCAGTGCAACAGCTAGTAGTTTCAAACTGCCGACCTTGAGGTTAGCAGCCTGATTCATAACCACTACGCTACCAGAGCTCCTTACTACTCTACTAGTGCCCCAAAAAACATCTTACAAGGAAGTAAAATACAGAAACCTTATGGGTGGTCTGATGGACTCCTGGTGTGGTGCTATAGGGACAGTTCTAGACTGCCAACCACAAAGTCATTAGTTCAAACCTAGCAGTTGCTCCTCAAAATCCCTATGCAGTGTCGCTGAGTTAAAACCGACTAGGTGGTGCTTAACAACAACAGTGATAGGTGGTCTGTTTACAGTAAATAAACTAAAATGGGCAAGATTTGGGCTTAATACTTATACATTTACAGAGGTCCCCTAGGCTCCCTGTCTCAGTAAAGTAAAAATTGGGGTTGGAAAACATGAAGGTCTCTGCTGGGCCTGTCATAGCTGCTCAGAGGGCTTTCCTAGGTATCTATGGGGCTACTGATGTACTGATGTGGAGCTGTAGAATCAGCACTGGATTACTAACCACAAGGTAGGCAGTTCAATCCCACCAGCTGCCACTTGGAAACCCTATACATGGTCACTATGAATTGGAACTGACTCAATGGCACTTAATAACAATAACAACATGGGGTTACAGTTCCACCTCTGAGAATCCACTGACTTAGGTAAAGAAGATGTTGGGGTCTGACCACATGAGACTCTCGGTTGGGCCCATCATAGCTGCTGAAGGGACTTTTCCAGGGGTATATAGGGCTACAATTCCTAGAAATCGTCTGCCACTGAGGATCTACTCAATGAACATTTACTAAGTGCCTACAGTATGTATATGTCCCAGGCACTGGGTCAGGTGCTAGGGATACAGTAGAGAAGCAAAGAATCACTTGGCCCTAGAGACAATGTATTTGCTTTCCTAATAACTCTTTTTGAGAGACTCCCTGACTTAAAGCAATTACACACACACTTGGAAGAGGGTATATGGATGTACATAAAATGAAATTGGAGATACTGTAACATAGAATTGAATTATCAACTTGATCTAATAAAGTCTCTGGACTACTTGGAAGAACTCCTGTCTTCCATACCACATTATTCACTGCTGTTGTTGTTGTTAAGTGCCGTCGAGTCGGTTCCTACCCATAGCGACCCTGTACAGGGTTTCCGAGGGTGTAAATCTTTACGGGAGTAGAAAGCCTCATCTTTCTCCCGCGGAGCGGCTGGTAGTTTCGAACCACTGACCTTAAGGTTCGCAGCCCGATTCGTAACCACTACGCTACCAGAGCTCCTTATTCCAATCTGTACCCACTCATAGAGACATTATGCACAATAGAACAAAACACTGCCTGGTCCTGCGCCATCTTCACAATCGTTAATACGCTTAAGTCTATTGCTGCTGCCACGGTGCCAATTCATCTCTTTGGGGGTCTTCCTTTGTTTCTCCGACCCTCTACTTTACCAAGCATGATGTCTTTATCCAGGGACTGGTCCTTCCTTGTAATATGTCCAAAGTATGAGAGACAAAATCTGGTCATCCTGGCTTCTAAGGAGCATTCTGGCTGTACTTCTTCCAACACAGATTTGTTTGTTCTGCTGACAGTCCATGGTACTTTTAATATTCTCCTCCAACACTATAACTCAAATGCATCCTTTCTTGTATGGTCTTCTTTATTCATTATCCAACTTTCACATGCATATGAGGTTATTGAAAATACCATGATTTGGGTCAGGTACATCTTACGACTTAAACTGACATCTTTGCTCTTCAATACTTTAGAGAGGTCTTGTGCAGCAGATTTACCTAATGCAATAAGTTGTTGGTTTCTTGACTGCTGCTTCCATGAGTGTTGATGGTTGAGCTGAGCAAAATGAAGTCTTTGGCAACTTCAATCTCTTCTCCATTTATCATGATGTTATTTATTGGTCCAGTTGTGAATATTTTTGTTTTCTTTACATTGGGGTATAACCCATACCAAAGGCTGTGGTCTTTGATTTTCATCAGTCAGTATTTTATGTCCTCTTCACTTTCAGCAAGCAAGATTGTATCATCAGCATTTCTCAGGTTGTTAATGAGATTTCCTTCAATCCTATGTCATGTTCTTCTTCATATAATCCAACTTCTTGGATTATTTGCTCAGAGTACAGATTGAATAAAAGATGGTGAAAGAGTACAACCCTGGTGCACACCTTTCCTGATTTTAAACCATTGATGTGTCCTTCTCAGTTCAAACCACTACTTCTTAGTCTCTGTACAGGTTCCTCATGAGCACAAAAAAGGGTTCTGGAATACTCTCTCCATAATGTTGTCCACAGCGTGTCATGATTCACGTAATAGAAATCCTTTATGTAATCAACTAGCACAGGTAAACATCTTTCTGTTATTCTCTGATTTCAGCTAAAATCCATCTGTCATCAGCAATGATATCCCTCAATCTAAGTCCCCATCTGAATCTGGCCTGAACCCCTGACAGCAACCTGTCAATGCACTTCTGTAGCTGTTTTTATATTATCTTCAGAAAAATTTTACTTGCATCCAGTATTAATGATATTGTCCAATGATTTCCACGTTCTGTTGGGTCACCTCTCTTTGAAATGGACACAAATATGGATCTCTTCTAATCATTTGGCCAGGTAGCTCTCTTTCAAATTTCTTGACATAGATAAGTGAGTGCCTCCAGTGCTGCCCCAGTTTGTTGAAGGATTTCAATTTGTATTCCATCACATTATTTAAATGATCTGAAATACTATCCAGTTCTTATTTCTTTTACTGCCTAGCCACAGCCAAAGAGTATTGAATAGTGCTTTTGTTGTGTCCTATGAATATGATTAAATAGATATCAAGGTTATAACTGTAATCTCATCTGTTTTTATTAGAGATTTTGTTCAATATTAATTGGTTTGATGTACATACCAGGCTTTGGCAATGAAAATTAGCATTTGAGATCTAATACTAATATTAAGGTCATTTGCTGCAATTATTGTTCCTGGAACATATTTAAAGACTATATATTTGGATGACCCATATTTCTGTTGTTGTTGCTTTACCACATCATTATCTTGCTTAAAAAATACTAGAGTTGAAATTATCAGATCTTATGATTTATTTTTGGCAAAGAGAAAGCTTTGTTCAATGGGTACATAGATGTTTTTGTTTTAGATGCCCTTGAGTCAGTTCCGACTTATAGCAGTCCTATACACAACAGAACGAAATACTACCCAGCTCTGCAGAGTCCTCAAAATTGTTACATTACAGCCCATTGTTGCTGCCACTGTGCCAATCAATCTCATTTGGGATCTTCCTCTTTTTCACCAACCCTCCACTTTATCAAGCATGATGTCCTTCTTCAGTGACTGGTCCCTCTTCGTAACGCATCCAAAGTATAAGAGATAAAGACTCACCATTCTGGCTGTACTTCATGCAACACAGATTTTTTGTTCTCTGTCAGCCCATGATACTGTCAATATTCTTCTCCAGTAACTCAAATGCATCAATTCTTCTCTGGTCTTCCTTAATCATTGTCCAGCTTTTCCGTGCATATGAGGTTATTGAAAATACCATGGCTGAGGTCAGGCCCACCTTCATCTTCAAACTAATATTTTTTACCTAGAACATGAAAAAGAGGTCTTATGCAGCAGAATTGCCTAATGCAATACATTGTTTGCTGCTTCCATTAGTGTTGATTGGAGATCCAAGCAAAATGTAGACTTTGACAACTTATATCTTTTCTCAGTTTATCATGATGTTATTTATTGACCAAATCATGAGGATTTTTTAAATTGAAGTGTAATCCATACTGAAGACTGTAGTTTTTTTGTTTGTTTTTTTAATCTTCATCAGTATTTTAAATCCCCTTCACTTTCAGCAAGCAAGATTGTGTCAACTGCATATGACAGGTTAATAAGTCTTCCTCCAGCCCTAATGCTACATTCTTCTTCATATAATCTAATTTCTCAGATTATTTGCTCAGCATACAGATATGGATAAGCATGGTGAAACTTGAATAAGCATGGTGAAAGAATACAAGCCAGGGCACACCTTTCCTGATTTAAATCATTCAGCATCCCCAAGCTCTGTTGAAATGACTGTCATCTATGTACCAGTTCCACAGTAGCACAATTAAATGTTCTGGAATACACATTTTTCACAATGTTATCCATAGTTAGCTATGATCCACAAAGTCAAAAGTCTTTGCATAATCAACAAAGCACAAGTAAACATTTTTCTGATATTTCCTGCTTTCAGCCAAGTGACAGATTTCAGATGAGCTTCCAGACGAAGACAGACTAGAAAGTAGGAGAGACAAACTATTTTCAAATATTTAGTCACTGAAACCCTTATGAATAGCAGTGAAACACTCTCAGATATAGGGCCGAAAGATGAGTGCCTCCGCTTGGAAGCACTCCAACTGACTGGAAAAGAGCTGCCTCCTCAAAGCTGAGTTGACCGTGATGACACTAATGGAATAAAGCCCTTGGGACCTTCATTTACTGATGGGGCACACCTCAAAATGAAGAAAAACAGCTGTAAATATCCATTAATAATCAGAACATGGAATGTACTAACTTGGAATCTACGAAAATTGTAAATTGTCAAAAATGAAATGGAATGCATAAACATCAATTTCCCAGGCATTAGCAAGCAGAAATGGACTGGTATTGGCCAATTTGAATCTGACAATCATGTGGTTTACTATGTCAGAAATGACAAATTGAAGATGAATGGCACCACATTCATCATCAAAAAGAATACATCAAGATCTGTCATGAAATATAATGCTGTCTATGATAGGATAATATCCATAAACCTACAGGGAAGGCCAGTTAATACCACTACTATTCAAATTTATACACCAACCACTAAAGCCAGTGATGATGAAATTGAAGAATTCTATCAACTTCTTCGGTAATAAATTGATCAAATGTGCAATCAAGATGTATTGATAATTACTAGGAATTGGAATGCAAAGGTTGGAAACAAAGGGGCAGGATCAATGGTTAGAAAATATGACCTTGGTGATAGAAACGATGCTAGAGATCACATGTTAGAATTTTGCAAGATCAATGATTTGTTCATTGCAAATACCTTTTATAGACAACGAAAAAGACAACTATCCATGTGGAACTCACCATATGGAATACACAGAAAGTAAATTGACTACATCAATAGAAAGAGACAGTGGAAAAGCAGTGGGGCAGACTGTGGAACAAACCATAAATTGCCCATATGCAAAATCAGGCTGAAGCTGAAGAAAATGAAAACAAGTCCACAAGAGCCAAAATATGACCTTGAATACATCACACATAAATTTAGAAATGATCTGAAGAACAGATTTGATGCATTAGACACTAAAGACCAAAGCCCAAAAGAGTTGTGGGATGACATGTCATCAAGGAAAATAGAGAAGAAAGAAGGAAACTACCAAAAAAGATGTCAGAAGAGACTCTGAAATGTGTTATCCAGCATAGAGATGCTAAAGCAGAAGAAGTGAAGAGGTACAAGAGCTGAACAGGAAATTTCACAGGTCAGCTCAAGAAAACAAAGTGAAATATTATAACAACATGTGTGAAGACCTGGAGTTAAAAAAAAAGGGAAAAACACGCTCAGCATTTCTCTAACTGAGGGAACTGAAGAAAAATGTCAAGCCTCAAATTGCAATATTGAAGGATTCTATATACAAAATATTGAATGATGCAGAAAGCACCAAAAGAAGATGGAAGAAATACAGAGTCACTGTACCAAAAAGAAATGGTCAATGTAAAAGCATTTCACAAGATAGCATATGATTAAGAGCCAATGATACTAAAGGGAAAAGTCCAAGGTGCATTGAAGGCATTGGTAAAGAACAAGCCTCTGGGAATTGATGGAATACAAATTGAAATTTTTAAAAAAACTGATGCGGCACTGGAGGTATTTACTTATCTATGCCAAGAAATTTGGAAGACAACTACCCAGCCAACTGACTGGAAGAGATTCATATTTGTGCCCATTCCAAAGAGAGATGACCCAATGGAATGTGGAACTCACCAGACAATATCATTGATATCCCATGGGAGTAAAGTTTTACTGAAGGTAATTAAAAAATGGCTGCAAACATACACTGACAGAGAACTTCCACAAGTTCAAGCTGGTTTCAGAAGAGGATGTGGAACAAGGGCTATCATTGCTGATGTTAGATGGATCTTGGCAAAAAAGTAGAGAATACCAAGAGATGTTTACCTGTGCTTTACTGACTACATGAAGATTGTGTGGGTCTTAAAAAGCTTGGACAAAATTGAAAAGTATGAGTATTCTGGAACACTTAACTGTGCTCATGAGAAATCTACATAGACCAAGAGGCAGTTGTTCGAACAGAACAAGGGAACACTGAATGGTTTAAAATTAGGAAAGGTGTGATACAGAGTTGTATTCTTTTACCGTACTTATTCAACCTGTATGCTGAGCAAATAATACGAGAAGCTGGGTTCTATGAAGAAAAACGTGCCATCAGGATTGGAGGAAGACACATTAACAACCTGCAATATGCAGATGATACAACCTTGCTTACTGAAAGGGAAGAGAACTTAAAATACTTACTAATGAAGTTCAAGGACTATATTCTTCGTATGGGTTGCATCTCAATGTAAAGAAAACAAAAACCTCACCACTGGACCAATAAACAACAGCTATATATATGGAGAAATGATTGAAGTTGTCAAGGACTTCATTTTGCTTAGATCAACTATCAACACTCATGGAAGCAGCAGTCAAGAAATCAAACGACGTATTGCATTAGGCAAATCGGTTGTGCAAGACCTTTTTAAAGTGTTGAAGAGTAAAGATGTCAGTTTGAAGACTAAGGTGCACCTGACCCAAGCCATGATAAGTTTTTATTGTGAGGTTTACATGGGAGAACATCAGCTTTACACTCATCCTATCGTATTTCATTTCATTGCAATAATTACAATGCCCTCCATGCATCATCAAATAACCAAAGGGTACATCACACAGACCCACCCTCAGGTCACCAGCACACAGCCCTTCTCCCTTCCTGAATCCAGTGTCCCCAGCCACTCCATCTGTCCATGTCATCGTCTCTGTCTCAATCCCTAGCATCACTGCCTCTCCAGTCTTCTCAATTGATGGTCCCAATGATTTCTGATCCTGGGCTGCATAAGCAATCACTCTCCTTCTTTTGTCAAAAAAACATCTACCTCTATATTTTCTACCCTCACAATCAGTCCTGATGGCAATTATTCACTGTTGTACCAAAACAGTCTTAACCCCATTTCCTTTTGCCAGCCCAGTCCCAACCGATTGGAAATCATTCAGTGGTGATTCTACCTTCCCCCACCCCATCTGGAACTAGGCTCCCTCTTGAAAGCTTGCAAGCCAGTCACTTCTTGCCTTTATAGGCCCCCCCATTTTGGGTAGCCAATATCTAAGTTGCCCATTCCTGTCAAACATGAGTACCAAAGGGGTGGGAGTGACCCTCGCTGTAAAGATTTGTTCCCATTTTTGAGCTACTACATCCATAAGTATAGGTAAAGTTCATCAAATTGTAGGTTACTCTTCCCCCACCCCTTCTACTTTCTTCTTCTAGTCAAGTTATGATCATCCAGCCATTGAAGCCAGGTCAAGTGGGTACTATCTGCAAGTATGCGCATCTCCCCTCACTTCATATCAGCTGGACGCCAAGCCATGATATTTTAATAATGTAATATGGTTGCAAAAATTGGACAGTGAATAAAGAAGACAGTAGAAGAATTTATGCATTTGAGCTATGGTATTGGAGAAGAATATTAAAAGTACTGCCAAAAGAACAAACAAATCTCTCTTGGAATCAGTACAGCCAGAGTGTTCCTTGGAAGCCAGGAAGGCCAAACTTCGTCCCCCATACTTCGGACATATTATCAGGAGGGACAAGTCACTGGAGAAGGATATCATGTTTGGTAAAGTGGAGGGTCATAGAAAAAGAGGAAGACTACCAGTGAGATGGATTGGCATAATGGCAGCAGTGATGGGCTCAGGCATAGCAACTCTTGTGAGGTTGATCTAGGACTGAGCAGTGTTTCATTCTGTTGTGCATAGGGTTACTATGAGTCAATACTGACTCGATGGCTCCTAACAACAGCAAATGTATAGGTTCTGCAGGAACACAATTAAACATCCTGGAATACCCATTTTTCACAATGTTATCCATAGTTTGCTATGATCTACACAGTCAAAAGCCTTTGCATAGTCAATAAAGCACAAGTAAATATCTTTCTGATATTGTCTGCTTTCAGCCAAGATCCATTTGACATCAACAATGATATACTTAGTTCTGTGCCCTCGTCTGAATCTGGCTTGAATGTCTGACCGTTCCCTGTCGATATACTCTTGAAGCCGTTATTGAACTATCTTGAGCAAAATTTTATTTTCAGGTGGTATTAATGATATTGATCAATGATTTCTGCATTCTGTTGAGGCACCTTTCTTTGAAATGCATGTAAATACGGATCTCTTCCAACAGATTGGCCACATAATTCTCTTCCAAATTTCTTGTCATAGGTGATTGAGTGCCTCCAGTGATGCATCTGTTTGTTGGAATATTTCAGTTTGTATTCGACCAATTCCTGGAGTCTTGTTTTTTACCAGTGCTTTCAGTGAAGCTTGGAATTGTCTTTCAGTACAAGTGGTTCTTGATCAAATACTGCCTCTTGAAATGGTTGGACATGAAGCATTTCTTTTTGGTTCAGTGACTCTGAATCCCTTCCATCTTCTTTTGATGCTTTCTGCATCACTTAATATTTCTCCATAGAACCCTTCAATACTACAAATTGAGGCTTCAATTTTTTCTACAATTTTTTTCTTCAGTTTGAGAAATGATGAGTGTGTTCTTCCCTTTTGATTTTCTAACTCCAGGTCTTTTCACATTTCATTATAATACTTGACTTTGTCTTCTCATGCTATCCTTGGAAACTTTCTGCTCAGCCTTCGACTTGCTCATTTCTGTATTCTAGCATCTCAATGCTCAAGAGTCCTGATGTGGCACTGTGGGTTAATGCAGTGAACTGCAAAGTTGTTTGAACCACAAGGTCAGCAGTTCAAGCTCACCAGCCACTCCTTGGAAGCCTTATACAGAATTACTATGGCTTGGAACCAACTCAGTGACACACAACAACTACATGCTCAAGAGCAAGTTTCAAAGTCTCTTCTGACATCCATTTTGGTCTTCTCTTTCTTTCCTATATTTTTAATGACCTTTAACCTTCTTCCTGTATAATACACTTTAAAAAAATTTTTTTTCATTTTTTAAATTTCTTTTTTAACTTTATTTAAAATTGAGTAAAAGTTTACAGAGCAGATCATTCAGCAAATCATATATCTTGCTTCACTACAATGATTGCAATGCCCTCCATGTACCATTATTCAACAGTATTTACCTTTAATCACTTACACTATTGCATTCTTCCCTATGCCTTCTGATACCTTCATCTTTATTCTGCTAACCTCCTTCTTTTTATATATTGTCTGACTTGTCACCTGTGTTAGCATGTGTCTACCCTCTGTTGTTGTTGTTTGTTGTTAGGTGCTATCGAGTCGGAACCAACTTACAGCAATCCCATGCACAGCAGAACAAAACAATGTCTGATCCTGGGCCAACCTCACTACCACTGCCACACTTGAGTCCATCAATGCTGCCACCTGGCCAATCCATCT
>NW_006408584.1:9300138-9301619 GCF_000296735.1 Chrysochloris asiatica
GTAGTCAATAAAGCATATGTAAACATCTTTCTGATATTCTCTGCTTTCAGCCAAGATCCATCGGACATCAGCAATGATATCTCTCATTGCACGGCCTCTTCTGAATCTGGCTTGAACCTCTGGATGTTCTCTGTCAATGTATGATTGTAGCCATTTCTGTATTACCTTTAACAAAACTTTACTCACTTGAGATATCAAAGAGATTGTTCTATGATTTCCGCATTCCATTGGGTCATCTCTCTTTGGAATGGGCATAAATATTGATCTCTTCCAATCAATCGTCCAGATAGTTGTCTTCCAAATTTCTTGGCAGAGATGAGTGAGTGCCTCTTGTTCTGCCTCACTGTCTTGAAAGATTTCAATTTTGATTCCATCAATTCCTAGTGCCTTGTTCTTTGCCAATTCCTTCAATGTACTTTGGACTTCCTCCCTGAGTATCATTGGCTCTTGATCATATGGTACCTCTTGAAATGGTTGAACATTAACCATTTCCTTTTGGTACAATGACTCTATGTATTCCTTCCATCTACCCTCTAGCCAGTGAATAATTTTCACTCTCTCCCCAACCCTCCCATTGTGGAGCCATCATTGATTGCTTCTACTCCAGGATCTGGTCACTCTTGATAAGATATTAAGAAAACCTTTTCTTAACTTCTTACAATATTGGTCTCAACAATACTTGTCTTTTTGTGATTGATTAATTTCACTCAACATAATGTCCTCCAGATTCATGCATGGTGTGAGGTGTTTCACAAATTAATTGCCATTTTTCAACACTTTGTAGCATTCTACTCTGTGTATGTACCAAAGTTTGTTTAACCATCCTCTGCTGATGGACATTTAGGCTGTCGCCATCTTTTTAATGTATAGAGTATATTGTATAGAGTATATTGAAGTATCATGTTTTATTATCCATTCTGTTACTCTCTGTATCTTGATCAGTGCATTTAATCCATTCATATTTAGTGAAATTACCAATAGGTATGAACTGATTGCTGTAATTCTGCTGTGTGTGTTTTTTGAGGTGCTGCTGGTTTCTTTGTTCCACATAATTATCTGCTCTGAGTTCATTTTGATTGTGAGTTTTCATTTCATTTCATTTCTCTTATGTAATAAACTAAATCTTAATTTACTCTTTTTTAATTTTGGTGTGCATGTATATTAATTTTCAGGATAAATTACAGATTACCCTGTAATTTATTAAATTTTTTCCCTATTTAACATGGTAGGCTTTATTTAGAAATCTAATTGGCTTCCTTACAATTTGGAATTGACTACAAATTGAGTACATCTGTGGGAAGAGTCAGTGTAAAAGCTCAATATCATCAGTCAAAAAAAAGACCAGGGGAGATATAGTCAATTTGATTCCTTATGCTCTATCTGGTGAGGTCCATGTGAATAGCTGCTTTTTATGCTGCTGTTTTAAAAAGATATTTGCAATGAATAAGTTCTTGGTCTTGAAAAATCCTATCATGTGATCT
>NW_006408584.1:9302229-9303098 GCF_000296735.1 Chrysochloris asiatica
CTCCACTTTACCAAACATGATATCCTTGTCTAATGACTGGTGCCTCCTGACAATATGTCCAAAATATGAGAGACAAAGTCTTGCCACTCTGGCTTCCAAGGAGCATTCTGGCCATACTTCTTCCAACACAGATTTGTTCTTTTGACAGTCCATGGTATTTGCATTGAGTAGACAGAAGGAAGAAATAAGTAAGTAATGATAATCTTCTCATCTTTATAGTGATTAAAAAGTTTTCAGATAGTTTAAATTTGTACTTTGCTAAAGAAATATAGCTCACAAAATAGTTATTATAGTGTAAGCATATCCACTAGTAGAATAGAGTAAGAATATATAATTTCCAAATATCTAGAGATGAAAAAAGGAATAAAAAGCATACTAAATCCAGGAAGAGGCAAAAAGTCAAGAAAACATTATAAATACAAAACAAGAAGCATACAATAAAATGCCAGAAATAAAACAAATCATAACAGCTGCCAAAATAAATACAGATCAGTTAACACTTACATTAAAGGATGCAACAAAACCCAGGTACATGTTTATAAGATATACTTAAATCAAATGAGGCAGATTATAAATTAAATATTATATATGCATAGATGCAAAGGACCTCTCTAAAGTGTTCATGAGCAAAAAGTCAGTTTAAGTTCTAAGATGCTCCTAACCCAAGCCATGGTATTTTCAATAAACTCATATGCATGTGAAAGTTGGTAAATGAATAAGGAAGACAAAGAGGAATTGATGCTTTTGAATTCTGGTGTTGGAGGAGAATATTAAAAGTATCTTGAGGGAGAACAAACAAGATGGTGGATTGGGTAGAAGTGCAGTGAGAAGCTCTGTCAGCAACAACACAGAACACAGGACCAAGCAGG
>NW_006408584.1:9304427-9306312 GCF_000296735.1 Chrysochloris asiatica
CAGAAGAACTAACAAATCTATACTGGAAGAAGTACAGCCACAATGCTCCTTAGAAGTCAGAATGGCGAGACTTCGTTTCTCATACTTCAGACATATTATCAGGAGGGACCAGTCCTTGGAGAAGGATATCATGCTGGTAAAGTGGAGGGTAGGAGAAAAAGAGGAAGACCCCCAACAAGATTAATTTCCACAGTAGCAGCAGCAATGATTCAAGGGTAACAACAATGATGAAGAGGCTCATGACCAGACAGTGTTTCGTTCTGCTGTGTATAGGGTCACTATGAGTCTGGTCTGACTCAAAATCACCAAACAACAACAATAGATAGATAGATAGATAGATAGATAGATAGATAGATAGATATAGATATAGATATAGATATAGATATAGATATAGATATAGAATCAATGCAAAATATATTACAAGGAGAAGGGAAATAGAACTTCCAGATTATTATCAAAGTAGAATTCAAGAACAAATACTAATTATCCAAAGAATGCTATCATCATAAAAGTTACAATCCACCAAAACTGCACAGCAGTTTCTTAATTCTTTTGTGCCAAGTAATATCATATTGAATTAAAAAGCTGAATGTATGATAAGTCTATAATCATATTTGACAATTCCAACATATTTCTCCCAGTATTTAAGTGATTATTCAGAAACAAACAAGAATATGAAAAATTCAATTGTAATTTTTGTTTTCAAGGTTATGTATGGGCTTTTTAAAATCAGAAAACAATAAGTATACTTTTTTTCAACAACCTATATAACATTTGTAAAAATTGTTGATAAATTAAGGTACAAGATAATCATAAGTTATGGGAAGAAATATATCATAAGACCATATTATAGGTCTGTAATGAAATGAACTGGGAATAAACACACACACAAAAAAAAAAAGATTAAGAAACATAAACCATTAGAAAATATAGATATTTAATGGGTTATACATCTATAGAAATTAAAAGTGTTTAGTATTGGCAATGATAGGAGAGCTAATACGAAAACAAAAATGAGAATATTTAGTAGGGTTTGAGTAGTAAAAAAGTTGAGGTTAAAACCTTATTCATAAAGTTATGTTTTATAATTTATTATGTAGATCTGGAGATAAAAAGCTAGATTCCTTTCTCACCATTTACTTCAGAATAAATTTCAAATGGATCACCATTATAAACACCAAAAATTGAAGTGATAAAGTCATCAGGAAATACATAGGAGTTGAATGAAGTCATTTCTAAACAAGAGATAACAAGAAAAGATAATGAAAATGATAAATCAGAATTAAATTTTTTTAAGTTACTATAGAAAAAATTCATTGAAGAAAAATTTTAAATTAGAGAAATTATAACAACACTTATAAAAATAAGGGGTAAATTTCCTTAATTTCTTTAAGGGAATCCCTTAAGTATCTATAAAAGTAAGACCAAGAAATTATAAGGAAACATTCAGTTCAAAGCAAAGTATATCTGTTTAAAAAATATTCAAAATCATTTGCAATTAAAAACCATAAAAGAGCAGAATCTAACATTTTAAAAAGTAAATTTTTTAGAAGATCAATAAAATATAAAAAATTCATACTTCTAACCACCTTCAACATAAATATGAACCATAACCTGTAATTATAATTTTACACCAATGAATCTGAAAATCTAAGCAAAGTTAATGACTCAAGAAACAATTAGGAGAACAAACAAGATGGAGGATTGGGTGGAAGTGCAGTAAAGGAGCTACGCCAACAACAACACAGAATACCTGACAAAGCAGACTCAGGGGATGGTCCCAGAACTCTGAACCACATATAAAGGAATATTTAGAAGGTTGGAAGGCTTACAGCTGAGGGGATTTGTGGCAGAAGCAAGAAATCCATTGCTTTCTAATTCAAGA
>NW_006408584.1:9309197-9313660 GCF_000296735.1 Chrysochloris asiatica
TATCCAGAGAAGCAGCAGCACCAGAGATGGGGGCATGGAGAGGGGGAGTGGCTGAGGACTCTAGATTCATGGACAAAGAAGAGAAGGACTAAGAGCTGGTGGCCAGGAGCAGACTTGCAGAATGTGCCCTTTGGAGATGTCATTTATTATATGTGCCTGAGTGGGGTTTTTTGTTTGTGTGTTTTTTAAAAAGCTAAAGTGGATAGAGAGAAATACTGTTATCTGATGGTACGTGGAGGGGATTATAATCAATGTAATGAAACAAGGTATACGATTTGTTGAATGTAAAATGATGATATGCCCTGTCATCAAACTTGTAGTCAATCCACAATAAAAACCTTAAAAAAAGAGAAAAAAAGAAAGAAAGAAAGAAACAAATAGCCCAATAACACAGAAGCAATTGAAAAGGTTTTCAAAGTTCTAACCATTAAGTAATATCAAGCATACATGTTTATGAATTTGACTACTAGCCAAAAGGTTGGTGATTTAAACCCAGCTAGAGGCCCCTCAGAAGACATGCTGACAACCAGCTGCTGACAAGTCCATTTCTATTCATAGCTGGCCCTATAGGACAGAGTAATATTATGTTACCATCAGAAGGAACGAGGTCGACCTATTTGAAATGATATATAACATTTTAAAGACATATTAGCTCACTGTCATTGAGGTGATTTCAACTCATAGTAACCCTATATAGGTTTCTGAAACTGTAAATCTTTATGGGAACAGACAATCTCATCTTTTTTTCCATGGCGTGGCTGGTGGGTTTGAACTGCCAACCTTGGATTTAACAGTCATTGCTTATCCCACAGCACCACCAGAGATCCTTTTTAGACATATGTGTAAATGAAAAACGCAAGACCAAAACAATAAGCATACTCTAATGCTTTTTAAAATAAGTAAATAAAGTTTATAAGTATGCATATACAGGTATATGTATATACATAAACACCTAATCAAGAATTTGGATGCACTAGCATGATAAATACCTATTTGCTTTCAGCGATTACATCAAGAAATAAGTAGAAAACCTAATGGAATAAGGACAAAAGGAGACTTTCATGCCTTACTCTATATGTTCAATGATCCATTTACACTAAGAATATATGATGAATAATTTGTTTCATAAACATTTTTTTTTTTTAATTACAGGATGGTTAAGGTAAAACGGACCAATAATTTAGTCCATGGTTATAAGTAACTACACCATAACATAGTGTACCTGCCCAAAATAGAACTATAGAAACCAAATAAATATAAATCTGTCCTTTCTACAAAATCAAAACCAAGAACTGTGCTTCCTTTTCCAGTTCCTGAAGGCTAATCAATAAGACTTTGTAAAACCAATTGAACAGATTTAGAATATTTGGTGGAAAATATCTGTCACACAGTTTTAAACCTGGGGACTATGTAATGTGATTCTTATTAGCTGCTTGACTGAGAATGATGACTGATATGATATTAAGGTAAACAAAGACTAAATCTGAAAAAAAAATGTATTAAAGATTTCAATAAGAAATAGTGCAGAGTACTAGGGCAGTGCATAGAACTGACTTAGACATTGGAAATTCTGAGTTCAAATACAGGTTCATCGCTTCGTACCTGTGTGATTTTTGCTTTTTTTTAAGCCTTACAATAGATTATTTACATACAAAATTTCCCCCTTACAACAACTTCCTTTATAATTTTTGATAACAGTCTACAAGTATGAGAAAAATTAGAATTGGCTCATAAATGAAAAGAGGAACTTGAAATCCAAGAAATACCATTTGAGCTTCTTCTAAACAGCATTAATAGTAGTAATTCAGGGTTTCTTATAGTTCCTAAGTGAGATGTATTACATTAGGCAACTCTGCTGCACAAGATCTTTTTCAAGTGTTCAAGAGCAAAGATGTTAGTTTGAGGTGTGCCTGACCCAAACCATGGTATTTTCAATAACCTCATACGCATGTAAAAGTTGGACAATAAACAGGGAAACCCATAGAAGAATTGATGCATTTGAGTTAGGTTGTTGTAGAAGAATGTTCAAATACTATGGACTGCCAGAAGAAAAAAACAAATCTTTGTTGAAAGAAGTACAGCCAGAATGCTCCTTGAAAATCAGGACGGCAAGACTTCGTCTCTCATACTTTGGACATTTTGTCAGATGGAACCAGTCCCTGAAGAAAGACATCATGCTGGGTAGAGTGGAAGGTCAGCAAAAAAGAGGAAGACCCCCAGTGAGATGGACTGTCAAACTGACAGCAGCAATGGATTCAAGATTAACAACTATTGTGAGGATGGCATACAACTGGGCAGTGTTTCATTCTGTTGTGCATAAGTTTGCTACGGGTCAGAATCAATTTGAGAGAGCATAACAACAACAACAAAATGAAAGAGGTCTATACTGACGGACTCAAAGCTGGCCTTTGGGGTCCTCAGTTTTAATCAACTGAACCCCTATGGAGGCAGCTGATCTGTTGGAGCCCCAGAAACACTAAACCCATTTTAAGTACAATTAGATTCCAGAACTGTAGGACCTACACATAAGTGCATCTTTGAAAGTACACATTTTAAGGGGTCCTTAACACACAGAATGTCTTTCTCAGACTTTTAGGAACATAATGACATTAGTCATTAAACTAGAAGGATGAGAAAAAAAATCTAATAAGAGGGAAAGACTAGAGTTTATGAATGACCTAAGGGATCAGTACAGTAAAAAACAATTTAAAGTAGTCATGGGATTGTGATGTAAAAGAGTATAACCCAAAAGTTATGAGGAAAAGATTTAAAATATCAGGAAAGTATAGGTTTTTTTGTTTTGTTTTTTTTCCAGTTCTAAATTTTAAAGAGCAGTAGATCCATCTCAATTAGTATGAACTAAAAGCATAATGTTTTAAGACAGACACCTGATATATTTGTGCTTTTTATCTGCCCTTTGATTCTTACTGTGAATTCCTTAAAAACCTAACCCTGGGGAATAAAGAAGAGCATCACTGAAAGGCATTTCAGTAAATTACATGTAATTTCTTTTCACAAGGACAATGGACTTGAAAACTTGCTTCTTCTGAGCTGCGGAGGTGGAGACACGTTGCCAGGGAGACAAAATGGTATTAGGGAAAAGCCCTTCCTAATCAGCCTTCATAAATGCCTCCTGTGATGAGGGGGCTGTGTTGCCAGTATCAACAATCTTAGGGCGCTTATCTGGGTATAAATTATCCAGGTTGAGAATTTTCCATAGCAAAAAAAAATTTTTTTTCGAACTTCTTATTGTGAATTGCGTGAAGATTTGCAAAGGAGATCACCAGTTTCACATTCAATAAATCATACACTTCATTTCATCCCAGTGAATGCAACCCCCTCAAAGTATCATAACTTATTCCCCTTCCTCCCTGTGTTTCTTGTTTCCATTCCTCCTTCTTTCCCCACCCTTCTGAATTTTGTCCTTAAGTAAATGCCGCCTTTTTGGCTGTTCTACAGTACGTGTGCCTCACTAGTGCTGTTGTCTCTACTATCTACCTATCTATTGCTTGGCTGAAAATGAACCACAGGGGTGAGTTCAGTTTCATACCTGAAGGGTAACCAAAGGTCATTATCTCAAGGTTCCATCAGGCTCTATCTGACCAGTATGCCTAGATTTTGTTTTGATTTTGAGTTTCAGTCCACTTTTCTTCCACTTTATCCAGGACCTTATAAAGTGATGCATTTCAGAGCATTTGGTAGCAGATGGTAGTGGGGCACCATCCAGTTCTGATGTTCATGTAGTCCACTAGTCATTGGACTAATTGCTTCTAAATGTCTTTAATTTCCATCACTCTTCTTTCTTCCAGACAGGGAGAGACCAATATTTGTACCCTAGATGACCGCTCATGAACTTTGAAGATCTTGGTCACTATTCAATAAAGTAGAAGGCATCAATGGGCTCAAGCCTGGGAACAATTGTGAAGTTGACTCAGGATTGCGCAGTGTTTTGTGCATAGGGTCATTATGAGTCGATGCTAACTTGATGTCACCTAACAACAACAAAAGAATGTAGAACACTGTCTTTGTTGACTAGATTATGCCAATTCATCACAATGTCCTCCGAGATTTTGGTTCTGAATCTACAGGTTCAGCAACTCATTCCCTCATAGTGTTTGGTAATGTCTAAAAAACTTTCATAATTTGCCCCCTGGCAACACCACATTTATGTATGCATTTGCAGTAAAGGTAAATACCCGTATACAAATATCCTGTTGAAACAACATACTTGTGAGTACACTCTCAGTCTCCCTGCCACACAGCCTGTGTATATGCATATGCATATGATGTAGCTGTCATTGTTGCTGTTGGGTGCTAGCCAGTCGGTTCTGACTCCTAGCTCACTATGCACAACAGAATGAAACACTGCTCCATTCTGTGCCATCCTCACAATTGTCGTTATATTTAAGCCTACTGTTGCTGCAACTGTGTCAAATCATCTTCTTGGAAGTCTTCCTTTTTTT
>NW_006408584.1:9314710-9316362 GCF_000296735.1 Chrysochloris asiatica
AAGCAAGGTTGTATCATTTGCATATCACTGGTTGTTAGTGAGTCTTCCTCCAATCCTGATGCCACATTTTTCTTCATATAATCCAGTTTCTCAGATTGTTTGTTCAGCATAGAGATTAATTAAGTATGGTGAAAGAATATAACCATGTCACATACCTTTCTTCATTTCAAACCATTAGGTGTTTCCTTGTTCTGTTGGAACAACTGCCTCTTGGTCTATGTATGGGTTCTTCAGGAGAACAATGAAGTGTTCCAGAATACTCATTCTCTTCAATGTTGTCCATAACTTGTCATGATCCACACAATCAAAAACCTTAGTAAAGCCAATGAAGCAAAGTTAAATATCGTTCTGGTGTTCTTTGTTCTTAGCCAAGATCCATCTGACACCAGCAATGATATCCCTCATTCCACGTCTTATGAATCCAGCTTGAACCTTTGGAAGTTCTCTGTTAATATATGGTTGCAGCTGTTTTTTGTATTATCTTTAGTAAAACTTTACTCCCATGAGACATCAATGATACTGTCTGATGATTTCCGCATTCTGTTGGGCCACCTCTCTTTGGAATGGGCACAAATACGATCTCTTTCAGTCAGTTGCCAGGTAGCTGTCTTCCAAATTTCTTTGAATAGATTAGTGAGTGCCTCCAGTACTGCATCAGTTTGTTGAAAGATTTCAATTCATCTTCCAACAATTCCTGGAGCCTTGTTCTTTGCTAATGCTGTCAATACACCTTGAACTTCTTCCTTCAGTATCATTGGCTTTTGATCATATGCTTTCTCTTGAAATGGTTGAACATCAACCATTTCTTTTTGATACAGTGACTCTGCGTATTCCTTCCATCTTCTTTTGATGCTTTAAATATCATTCAATATTTTGCCCATCTGTTATTGTTGTTAAGTGCTTTCTAATCAGTTCTGACTCATAGGAACCCTGTATAGGGTTTCTGAGAAGCAACTGGTGAATTTGAACCACTAACCTTGCATTTATAATTGACCTTTCATTCCAGCGCATTATCCCACAGTGCCACACCAGGACTCCATTTTGCCCATAGACTTTTTCAATACCCCAAGTCAAGGCTTGCATATTTTCTTCAGTTCCCTCAGCTTGAGAAATGCTGAGCATGTTCTTCCCTTTTGGTTTTCCAACTCCAGATCTTTTCAAATTTCATTATAATATTTGACTTTGGCTTCTCGATCTGACCTTTGAAATTTTCTCTTCAGATCTTGGACCTCCTCATTGCTTCCGTTTGCTTTAGCATCTCTACACTGGAGAGCAAATTTCAGAATCTCTTCTGACATCCATTTTAGTCTTTTCCTTCTCTCTTGTCTTCTAAATGATCTTTTGCTTTTTTCCTGGACATGTTTTTTATGTCATCCCACACTCTTCTGGTCTTCAGTCTTTAGTGTCTAATGCATCAAACATGTTCTTGAGATGGTCTCTAAACTCATGTGGGGTATGATCAACATTGTATTTTGGCTCTCATGGATTTGTTTTCATTTTCTTCAGCTTCAGCCTGAATTTGCATATGAGTAATTGATGGTCTGTTCTACAGTCTGCCCCTGGCCTTGTTTTGACGGATGATATAGAGTTTTTCCACCTTGTCTTTCCAAGGATGTTTTGTTGTTGTTGTCAGGTGCCATCGAGTCGGAACC
>NW_006408584.1:9317052-9320076 GCF_000296735.1 Chrysochloris asiatica
GCTCTTTAATCTTCATAAGTAAATGTTTCAAGTCCTCTTCACTTTCAGCGATCAAGGTTGTATCATCTGCATATCGCAGGTTGTTAATGAGTCTTCTTCCAATCCTGATGATGTAGTCAGTTTTATTTCTGTGTATTCCATCTGGTGAGATCCATATGTATGTTGTTTAAAAAAGGTATTTACAATGAAGAAGTCATTGGTCTTGCAAAATTCTATCATCCAACCAATAGCAACTCTGTACTGGGTTTCCAAAGAGCACCATTTGTTGTGTTTGAAGCCCTGACCTTGCAGTTAGCAGTTAAGGGCTTATCCTACTGCACCACACTAGGAATTCACTTGTGCATGAGGCAACTGAAAATACTTCATATCTGTATGAGTAATTATAAATACCATGACTTGGACAGATGCACTCTAGTCCTGAAAGTGACTTGAAACTTAAAAGAGATCTTTTTCAGCAGATTTTCCCAATGCAATATATCATTTGATTTCTTGACAGCTGCTTCCATAAACATTGGTTGTGGATCCAAGCACAATGAAATCTGTAATAACTTCTATCTTTTCCCCATTTATCATGATTTTATTTATTAGTACAGTTGTGAAGATTTTTATTTTCATTGATGTGTAATCCACACTGAAGGCTATAATCTTTGATCTTCATCAGCATTTCAAGTCCTCTTCACTTTTAGCAAGCAAGGTTGTGTCATCTGTATATTACAGTCAGTCTATATATCAGAGTCTTCCTCCAATCCTGATATCATGTTCTACTTCATATTATCCAGCTTTCTCAAATTATGAGCTCATCATACAGTTTGAATATGTATGGTGAGAGGATATAATCTTGATGTTCATCTTTCCTGATTTTAAACTGCTCAGTATCCCCTTGTGTTGGTTTAACAACCACCTTTTTGTCTCCATACAGGTTCCTTGTGAGCACAATGAAGTATTCTAGAATATCCATTCTTTCTTAGTTCCATGTCCTATTTTGAATCTAGCTTGAAATTTGGGTAGTTCCCTGATGTTGTACTGCTGCAACCATTTTTTAATTATTCTCAGCAAAATTTTACTTAACTATGATATTGATATTGTTCGATGATTTCTCCATTCTGTTGGGTCAACTTTCTTTGGAACTGGCACAAATATGGATCTTTTCCAATAGGATAGCCAGGTAGCTGTCTTCCAAATTTCTTGACATAGACAAATGAGACCCTCCAATGCTGCATCAGTTTGTTGAAACATTTCGATTGTATTCCATCAATTCTTGGAGCCTTGTTTTTCACCAATGCCTTTACAGCAGCTTGGACATCTTCCTTCAATATCATCAGTTCATCATATGGTAGCACTTGAAATGATTGAACAGCAACCAATTATTTTTGGTACAATGACAGTGCATCCCTTCCATTTTCTCTGATGCTTCCTGTGTCACTTAATCTTTTGCCCATAGAATCCTTCAATATTGCAACCTGAGACCTGAATTTTTCTTAAGCTCTTTCATCTTATTCCTTTTGGTTTTCTAACTCCAGGTCTTTGCACATTTCATTATAATGCTTCTCAAGCTGCCCGTAGAAAATTTCAGTTCAACTCTTTTACTTTATTAGTTTTTCCCATTGATTTAGCTGCTGTATGTTCAAAAGCAAGTTTCAAAGTATCTTCTGACATCATTTTGTTCTTTTCTTTCTTTCCTGTCTTTCTAATGACTTTTTTTCCCCCTGTATGATACTCATAATGTCATCTATAACTCTTCTGGTGAGTCTAATACAACAAATCTATTCTTGAGATGGTCTCTGAATTTATGTGGATATATTAAAGTTTGCATTTTGGCTTTCATGGATCTGTTTTAATTTTCTTCAGTTTCAGTCTGAACTTGCATATAAACAACTGATCTGCTCCTATCAGCCCCTAAGATTGTTTTGGCTGATGATGTGAGTTTCTCCATCATCTCTTCCCACAGATGCAGTCAATTTGATTCCTATATATTCTACCTGTTGAGGTCCATATTTATAGTCATCATTTATGTTGTTGAAGATATCTGCAATAAGTCATTGGACTTGCAAAATTCTATAATGCAATCTCTAGCATTGTTTCTATCACCAAGACCATATTTTCCTACTATTAATTCTTCCTCTCTGCTCCCAACTTTTACATTCCACTCACCAATAATTATCAATATATCTTGATTGCATGTTTGATCAATTTCAGATTGACAAAGTTGGTGGAATTTTTCCATTTCATCATCAGTGGCTTTAGTGGTTGGTATGTAAATTTGAGTAATAGTGGTATTAAATTATCTACCTTGAAGGCATGAGGATATTATTATATCACAGACAGCATTGTACTTCAAGCATTACTTCTTGAAATGTTCTTTTTGATGAATGTAACACCACTTTTCTTCAATTTATTGTTCTGGCATAGTAAATCATATGAGTCTTTGATTTAAAATGGCCAATACCAGTCTATTGCAGCTCATTAATGTCTAGGATATAGATCTTTATGCATTTCATTTCATTTTGTTATCTACCCATAAACCACGGTTCTTTCCAGTTTGTATATATACCAGTAGTTACCTCTGTACCCTTTAATTCTTATACTCCTCCCCACATCTTCCTTTTCCTTCATCATTCTTCTGTCAAACTCCTTTTTATTGTATATTGACTTCCCCTTCACCCAAGTTAACATGTGTTTACTTTCCCTCCCATCCTGGTAACCATGAAAGGATGTTTCAAAAATGTGAAAATCTGTTCTTGACTTTTATAAAAGTGGTTTCATACAATATTTGTCCTTTTGTGATTGAGCAATTTCAGCAGCATAAGGTCCTCCAGGGTGATCCATATTATGAGCTATTTTATAGTTTCATCTTTATTCTTCAAGGTTGCTTAAAATTCCCTTGTGTGTATGTAAAAAGTTTGTTTATACATCCTTCTATTGGTGAGCATTTAGGTTGTCTTCATGTTTTTGCTATTGTGAAAACTGCTGTGATAAACAAAGGTGTGCATACATCTATTCATGTCACAGCTCTTATCTCTCTAG
>NW_006408584.1:9321359-9322447 GCF_000296735.1 Chrysochloris asiatica
GTCACTATGAGTCGAAACTGACTCAACAGCACTTAACAACAACAATCGCTAGCACTGTGAACTAATGCGCTGGACTGTAAGGTTGCTTTGAACAGCAAAGTCAGTGGTTCAAGCTTACCAGCTGCTCCTCAAAAATACTAATCAGGGTTACTATGAGCCAGAAGTGACTCAAAGGCACTTAATAACAACAATCACTAATGGAATCAGGGAAAAAGAGGAAAAACCTCCCCCAATGAGATGAATTGGTACTGTGGCAGCAGCAATTGACTCAAGCATAACAATTGTGAGGATGGTGCAGTACCAAACAGTGCTGCATTCTGTTGTTCATAAGGTTGTTATGAGTTGAAGTCAACTATATGGCACCTAGCAACAACAATCAGTAATGAGCAAAGATATTGGTTTGCAGATAAGGTGCACCTGATCCAAGCCCTGATATTTTCAATTGCCTAACATGCATGTAAATGTTTGACAGTGAATAAGGAAAACTATAAAAGAATCTATTCATTTGAATTATGGTGTTGGAGAAGAGTTTTAAAAGTACCATGTACTGCCAGAAAAGCAAACAATTCTGTCTTGGAATAAATGCAGCCAGAATGTTCCTTTGAAGTGAGGATGGACAGACTTCATCGCTCATACTTTGGACATGTTATCAGAAGACAGCAGACCCTGGAGAAAGATATCATATTTGGTAAAGTGGAAAGTTGGCCAAAAAGAAGAAGACTTCCAAGAAAATGAATTGACACAATGGTAGCAGCAATGGGCTCAAACACAACAATTGTGAGACTGGCCCAAGACCAGGCAGTGGTTCTTTCTGTTGTGCATAGGGTCTCTATAGGCCAGAACCTACTCAACAGTAACTAATAACACCAACAATCACTAATGATCACACACATTTCTTCACATGTTTCTTTGCCACCTGAATGTCTTGTCTGGTGAAGTGTCTGTTCATGTCCTCTGCCTATTTTTAAATTGGATTATTTGTCTTTTTTTTGTAGAAGTATTGAGGCTTTCTATACATTTTATAGAGAATAGTTCTTTGTCTGATACATGAAATACACGTTGTTGTTGTTAGATGCCAAATATATATG
>NW_006408584.1:9324992-9328679 GCF_000296735.1 Chrysochloris asiatica
GGTTCAAGCTCATCAGTCACTCCTCGGAAACCCTATACAGGGTCACTGTGGGTCGGAACTGACTAGACGGCACTTAACAACAGCAACATACAATCAGTTGGATTGCTTTTGGGTTTGTTTGCCATTGTTTTTATGATGGATTCTTGACCAATTTATTACCATCTTAAGGATTAATAAAGTAAGGAGTTTTTCCTTAAGTTTTAAAAGCTTGATGGGTTTTGTTTGTGTGTGTATGCTCTGATGAAAGTCCAAATAATAATACACTTGGCTGTATATTTTTTAACCACAATACAGAAAAAGTGAATGAAGGGCTTGAATTCCAGAAAAATTTGTATGCAAAGCAGATTTAAATATAATATACAGAGATGAATTATATTTAAGTATATATTTATTTTATATTATTATATAGGCATATTTATATGTATTTGATCAATACCAAACACATACACATGATGATTAAGTTCCTGGAAGAAATCTTTCTCATTTCCTTGCTTATAAAGGAGTCTGAGATCACAGACTTAATCCTGCAGCTGTTTCTTAAGGAGGAAGTCCTAAAAATGATATCCTTCCAGAGACATAAAAGAGTAAGTAGCCAGCAAGCCAGTTTCAAGGTATTCTTGGTTATTAGGAACTATAATACTCATTGATTTGAATGTCATTACTACAAAGAAATTTCTACTGCTATTCACAGCATCCATTATTTCTTTGAGGCAAGATTACTGGGAAACCAATCAGTAAACCCTCCTTTCTTCTTACAAGGTATCTTACAAGCTGCTGTGGCTCTGTACTTAGATACATGATGCTTTTCCCCTGTGTTGGCATTATCTCTGAACTCATGTCCAACACATTGCTACTGAAGACTGATATTGATTGCTGCCACCCTAGCTCACTTGGCTAAATTCACCTTTAATGTCATTTCTAAGGCACATCTTTCTTTCTCTGAGCTCTGGGAAGAAACTGTATTCAGTCTCCTAATCAGGAAATACCTGATCATCTTAAACTATCTAAATTTTGGAATCATAGAAAGAGGAAAAAAAAAAAAAAACACTGCCACTGAGTGAATTCGGACTCATTTTGTTGTTGTTAAGTGCCATTAATTCAGCTCCAACTCACAGTGATGCTGTCCAGGGTTCCTGAGACTGTAAATATCTGCTGAAGTAGAAAACCTCACCTTTCTCCCACAGTCATAGCAGAGAACTCAATATCCTGCTGTGGTCACCACCACATACTTTCATCCCAGCAAATTAAACCTGGGGGTGGGGGGGTAGAAGGGGGTGGGACAGAGATATCAGGCAAATGTTAATCAAGAATCACTTTTGAGCAAAAAAGATTTCGTAGGAAAGGAAATGTTCATAACATAATGATAGGAAAAATGCACCAGGCAGATAGGTTTTTGTTGTTGTTAAGTGCCATCAAGTCGGTTCCAATTCATAGCAATCCTCTATAGGATTTCCAAGGAGTGGCTGGTGGGTTTGAACTGCCAACCTTGCTGTTCAAACCAACCTTGTGGTCGAGCGCTTATCCTTTAGTGCCACACCAGGACTCCTGACATAATAACTCTGAGCCTATGTCCTTCAAATTTTTTCAAAGCAAAAATGGTCAGAATTTCTAAAAGAAATGAATAAATATACAGACTTAGAAGTTTAACATACTTTTCTTACCAACAGATAGAGTGTTATTGTTGTTGTTAAGTGCTGTTGAGTTAACTCTGACTCATAGTGACTCTGCATAGGGTTTTTAGGCTGAAAAGCCTCATCTTTCACTTGTGAAGCGGCTAATGTACTTGAACTGCTGAGCTTGTGGTTCGCAATCCAGTGTTTATCCTACAGAGTCACTACACTACAAAACAGTAGAATAAGTAGTCTTAAAAAAAATGGTATGTAAGAATTGAAAAATACTACATTAAAAACTTTCATATAATGCTACATGAATGCATTGGGAAGAAATTCATGTAAGAGAACTGAGAAACTACTGCCCTCAGCATAAACCAGTCAAATGAAACCCATTTTCACTTGTGCCAAGGAACAAGTTAAGACTAAGAATCCTGTGAGTCCCTGGGTGGTGCGAATGGCCACCACGCTCAGCTGCTAGCAGAAAGGTTCGTAGTTTCAGTCCACCCTGAACTGAAGAAAGGACTGGTGATTTACTTTTAGAGAAAAGAAAAGAGAAAAAAAAATCAGTCATTGAAAATCCTATGGAGCACAGTTCAACTCTGACACATGAGGTTGCCAAGAGTTGGAATTGACTCAAAGACAACTGGTAGAAACTCTTAAGGATTTAAGAAGCAACCTGAAAGGCAAAGTTCAGAGCCCAGCTTGACACGACAGTGAAAGAACAGTGACCACAGCCTCCATAGAACTAAGTCTCCAGACTCAGCAGAGTGTGACAATGACAGGTGAAAGCAATGGACTGATCACATCATGTCTAATAGAGTTCAATTAGAAAGGTCATGTTGGGGTATTTGTACATTCAAGACCAGACCCTGGTTGATCATCTGAGCAGAACAGATCATTCCAGGAAGGAAAATTTAGTCCTTCTGCTGATCAAACTGGAGTCTCTTTCCATTCCCTTGCTCTAACCTGGTTTACAGGGACCAGTAGATTATCAAAAAATAGAGATATTCATTAACACATCATAGCCTTTCTTGGTTCACCTCAACCAATCTCTCAGAATACTTCAGATATACTTTAGATATTAGAAAGATGCTGGTATGTTTTTAGAACAGTCATTAAACAGATGTTAACATTATTAAATCAAGGATCCAAATAATGTGGGGAGGAACAATATATTTTCAGACAGAAAGTGGGTGAAAATAAAGTTTGTAGACTGTACACTTGGTTGCACAAACTATGTGTCTCCAAACTAGGATTACAGGAAATTGTGGAATAGAGAGATGCCTGTTTTATCTAGTGAGTTGCACAGCCAAGATTAGAACTCCAGGCTCAAAGAGCCACTTCCTCCATATCATACAGTTGCCTTGTTTCCTGTTTTTCCACTTAAGCTAATCATTACTTGAAATTGGAAGATGATTCACCAGGCTGAAGAATGCAAAATCTCCTTAAAGACGATGCTTATAAAGAGCCAAGAGAATGTAACTGATACTTAAAATATGTCTCCATATGTAAAACAAATTAATTTGAACTCCAGCTACTAGTATTAACATCCTGTTTCATAATACACTTAGTTGATCATTGTACCAAAAACCAGACATGTTTCAAGTGAGACATGCTGAAGTGTTTTGTGTTGGCTTTTTGTCTTTAACTCTTCAGGAAAATTCACTGCTTGAAACGACTAGAAATTAACGAATGAATCAATCAGTAAACCAATCCAGAATCTACATTTTAGGGTGGACGAAAAGAGTGATGTGTTAGGGTTATGACTATGGCTAAATTTAGGCTAGGCCTAGGACTTCGTTTAATGTCAGGATTATGGTTAGGACTAGGATTATTATTAGCGATAGGGGTTAGGCTAGGGTTAGGAGTAAGGCTTGATCTTGCTTTATAGTTATGTTGTTCTTCTTGTTGTTATGTGCCGTGGAGTCGGTTCCGACTCATGCCACCCTGTACAGGGTTTCTGAGGCTGTAAATCTTGACGGGAGCAGAAAGCCTCATCTTTCTCCTGTGGAACAGCTGGTAGTTTCGAACTGCTGACCTTGTGGTTCGCAGCCCGATTCATAACCACTATGCT
>NW_006408584.1:9333329-9335094 GCF_000296735.1 Chrysochloris asiatica
AAATCAGTCCTTGGTTGCTGTTTGTGTAGCATAGTTCAGGGTAGGTTCAGGAGTGGTATGCCCAGCACCGACCACCGGTAGAGTAGAGGCTGTGCAGGAGAGGATGCCACTGATCTTTCGGTTGGCATGAGTGAGGACCGGTCATGTCCTCAGCTACAAGGAGGGCACAGCAGCAAAGAAGTGTACCACCCTGACCACCAATCTCCACATGTGCCTGCAGGTCACTGTACTGACAGCCACTCCTAAAAGTTTAAGAAGGCCATGCCACTCTGAGCCAACCTACAGTCAGCCAGTTTTTCTTCTCTCTTGCTTCTCCTCTTCCGGTTAGCACTCAATCCACCTCTCTGTCCTGTCTTCTGAAGGTAATGGCTCCAGAACCACCATCTTTAAATGTTTCACTTGGTCTCCCATGTGTTTGTTACAGAGGGTCTGCTCAGCACCTCTGCTTACTCTGCTATCTTAAGCCAGAAGTTGGAATCTACATCTTTTTGTTAGGGTCCTAACACAAATATGATAGGATTTCAAAAAGTTCTGGAATTGAAAGATAATTAAAATTTTCCATGAATTTCTAAACGCATATATATGTATACATGGGTCCCCCAGGCCCGAGTCTGCCACCCGCCACTGCCTGCTCTCCGTGCCTCCAGCTGCCCTGCTGCCCACCGTATCTGGCCCGCACCTACGACCCCCACCACGGGTCCCAGGCAGATGTCCTTCACCTTTGCCTTACCCACGGGAGTGTGGTGCCCACACAGACAGGACCTTTCGGCATCCTGGCATCATGAAGAATGTTTGGTCAGAACTATTACGGGAGACAAATGAGGTTCGGCCGGCAGAGATCCAGATCCACAGTGAGGCCAGTAAGGCCCTGGTGAAGGTCCTTGAGTAGCGTTGTGTGCCCCTCGGTGTGAGTGGGGAAACAGGCCTAGCGGGGGTGATCTCAGTAGGAGGCTGAGTGAAGGGACCAGAGCAGTGCCTGAAAGAACTCCCTAAACTCTGCACCTTGTCCTGGGGTGGTCCTCACCCTGCCCCCATTACTCCCAGCAAGCTGGCAGCATCCTCCACTCTGCCCTACCCCTATTCCAATTAAAGATTGGGGCCCACCCCTCAAAAAAGCATATTTATGTATGGTGTGGCAAAGTGCCGTCCAGCCGGTTCTGAATCATGACAACCCTTGTATGGGGTTTCCGAGGAGCAGCTGGTGAGTTTGAACTGCGGAATTTGTGGTTCATAGTCCACTGCTGATCCTACAACGTCAGACCAGAAGACTTGTTGTTAAGTGCCATTGAGTCGGTTCCGATCCATAACGACCCCGTATACGGTTTCCAAGGAGCGACTGTTGAGCTTGAATGCCAACTTTGTGGTTCAAGCCAACTTTACAGTCCCTCTCATAAACCTGCAGCGCCAAGCCAGTTCTCTGATATATACATACATGAATATATATATTGGTTGGTTGGTTATGTGCGGTTAGAGTCGGTTCCCACTCATAGCAACCTTGTATAGGGTTTCTGAGGCTGTAAATCTTTAGGTGAGCAGAAAGCATCATCTTTTTCCTGTGAACAACTGGTAGTGTGGAACTGCTGAGGTTAGCAGCCCAACTCATAACCACTACACTACCAGAGCTGTTTGTTGTTGTTAAGTCCCACTGACTTGGTTCTGAATTATAGCAACCCAGTATAGGGTTTCTGAGGAGAGACTCTTGCGTTTGAACTACTTATCTTGAGGTGCAAAGCAACCTTGAAGTCCTGCACTTATCCTATAGACC
>NW_006408584.1:9335514-9342299 GCF_000296735.1 Chrysochloris asiatica
AGGCCATCTCAAGAACAGTTTTGATGCATTAGCTACTAATGACAAAGACCAGAAAAGCTGTGGGATGACATCAAAAACATCAGGACGAAAGCAAAAAGGTCATTAAAAAGACAAGAAAGAAAGAAAAGACAAAAATGGATGTCAAAAGATATTCTGAAACTTTCTATCCAGCATAGAGACACTAAAGCTAATTGAAGAAACAAGGAACTCAAATAGCTAAACAGAAAATTTCAAAGGGCAGTTCTAGAAGACAAAATCCAGTGCAAAGACGTGAAGTTATGAGACCAATAGGGAAGAACATGCACAGCATTTCTGAAACTGTAAGAATGGAGAAAAAAATTCAAGCCTTGATGTACAATATTGAAGGGTTTAATGGGCAAAATGGAGTCCTGGTGTGGCGCTATAGCATAAGGTATGGGCTTTTAACCATGAGGTTAGCAACTTAAACCCATCACCCACTCCTGGTAAATTCTACACAGGGTCACTACGTGTCTGAATGTATTCAACGGCACTTACCAGCAACATAATTAGTCAAAATATTGAAAGATGCAGAAAGCATCAAAAGAAGATGGAAGGTATATACAAAGTCTCTGGACCAGAAAGAAATGGTTGATGTTCTACAATTTAAGCAATTTCAAGAGGTAGCCTATAATCAAGAACTGATAAAGAAAAAAATCTAAGCTGCACTGAAGGCTTTGGCAAATAAAAGACCCGAGGAATTGACAGACTACAAATTGAAATCTTTCAACAAACCTATGCAGCACTGGAGACACTCACTCCACTATCCCAGGACATTTGGGAAAGAGCTATCTGGCCAACCAGTTGGAAGAGATCCATATTTATGCCCATTCCAAATAGAGTTGACCAAAGGGAATGTAGAAATCACTGAACAATATCATTAACATCACATGCAATTAAAATTTTGATGATGACCATTCAGAAAAGAAAGAACCATACATCAATAAAGAACTGCCAGAAACTCAATCTTGTTTCAGAAGAGGAGATACTACTAGAGATATCACTGCTGAACTCAGAGAGATCTTCACTGAAAGCAAACAATACTAGAAAGATGTTTACTTGTGCTTTATTGACTATGCAAAGACTTTTTACAGTACTCAAGTATGCTTATGAGAAACCTGTACATAGACCAAGAGGCAGTCATTAGAACAGAACAAGGGGACATTGAATGGTTTAAAGTCAGGAAAGGTGTGTGCCAGGGTTTTTTTCTTTCACCATATTTAATCAATCTGTATGCTGAACAAATAATCAGAGGAGCTGGATTACAAGAAGAGCATAAAAAAGACTCATTAGCAGCCTGCACTATGTAGATGACACAATTTTGCTTGCTGGAAGTAAAGAAGACTTAAAACACTTACTGATGAAGATCAAAGACCACAGCCTTCATATGAATTGCACCTCAATGTAAAGAAAGCAAAAATCCTCACAACTGAACCAATAAGTAATCTCATGATAAATGGAGAAAAGATTGAAGTTGTCAAAGACTTCATTTTGCTTGGATCCATAATCAGCACTCGTGGAAGCAGCAGTCAAGAAATCAAACAGTGTATTGTGCTAGACAAATCTGCTGCACAAGACCTCTAAAAAGTGTTCAAGAGCAAAGATATCAGTTTGAGGACTGAAGTGTGCCCAACCCAACTTATGGTATTTTCAATAGCTTCATAAGCGTGTGGAAGTTGGACAATGAATAAGGAAGACTGTAGAATAATTGATACATTTGAGTTATAGTATTGGAGAAGAATATTGAAGGTACCATGGACTGTCCAAAGAACAAATAAATCTGTTTTGGAATAAATACAGTTAGAATGCTCCTTAGAAACAAGGGTGGCAAGATTTCGTCAGTCATACTTCAGACACATAATTATGAGGGACCAGTCCCAGGAGAAGGATATTATATTTGGTAAAGTGGAGGATCAGCAAAAAAGAAGACCCCCAACAAGATGGATTGGCACTGTGGCAGCTGCAATGGGCTCAAGCATAACAATTTTGAGGCTAGCTCAAGCAAGACCAAGCAGTGTTTCATTCTGTTGTGCTATGAGTTTGATTGCTATGAGTTTGATCTGACTTTATGGCACCTAACACCTGGTGTGGCACTGTGGGTTAATGTGCTGGACAGCAAAGTCAGTATGAACGGCAAGGTCAGAGGTTCAAACTCACCAGCTACTCCTTGGAAACCCTATACAGGGTCACTGTGAGATGGAACTGACTTGACTGCATTTAACAACAACAACAGCTGTGCTCATGAGAAACCTGTACATAAAGCAAGAGAAAGTCACTTAAACAGAACAAGGTGATACTGAAGGATTTACAATCAGGAGCGGTGTACACTACGGTTATATCCTTTTACCGTACTTATTCAGTCTGTATGCCAAGCAAATAATCTGAGAAACTGGATTTTATGAAGAAAAGCATGACATCAGGATTGGAGGAAGACTCATTAATAACCTGTGATATGAAGATGACACAACCTTGCTGGAAGTAAAGAGGACTTAAAATAATTACTGATGAAGAGCAAAGATCACAACCTTTAGTATGGATTAAACAAAATGAATGTAAAGAAAATGAAAATTCTCACTACTGGACCAACAGATAGCATCATGATAAATGGAGAAAAGATTTAACTTGTCAACTTATTTTGCTTGGATTCATAAACATTCATGGAAGCAGCAATCAGGAAATCAAATGAAGTATTGCATTAGACAAATCTGTTGAAAAAGACCTCTTTAAAGTATGAAATATCAAAGATGTCTCTTTGAGGACTAAGGTGTGACTTACCTAAGCCATGGTATTTTCAATGGCCTCATATGAATACAAAAGCGGTACAATAGATAAGAAGAAAGTAGAAGAATCGTGCATTTAAATTATGGTGTGGGAAAAGAATATTTAAAATGCCATTGATGCTGGAAGAACAAACAAATCTGGGCTGAAAGAAGTACAGCCAGATAGCTCCTTGGAGACAAGGCTGGTAAGACTTCATCTCTTGTTCTTTTGACATGTTGTCAGGAAGGATAAATCCCTGGAGAATGACATCATACTTTGCAAAGTGGAGGATCAGCAAAAAAAAAAAAAAAAAAGGAAGAGCCCCAAATGAATGGACCAACACAGTGGCAGCAGCAATGGGCTCACACACAACAATTGTTAGAATGGGTGCAGAGCCAGGCAGTGTTTCATTCTTTTGTGTATAAATCACTATGAGTGTGAACCAACTTGACGGCATCTGACAACAATAAGGTATTTAATCATTACTGTTTGTGTTGTTGTTGTGAGGTGTCATAGAGTTGGCACCAACTCATAGCAACCTTATGCACAGCAGAACGAAACAATGTCCGATCCTAGGCCAACCTTACTACTTTTGCCACACTTGAGTCCGTCGATGCTGCCACCTGGCCAATCCATTTCTCTTTTTCTCTGACCTCCTTCTTACCACACATGATAGCCTTCTCCAGCGACTGTTCCCTCCTGACAAAATGTCCAAAGTATGAGAAACAAAGTTTGGCCATCTTGGCCTCTACGGAGCACTCTGGCTGCACTTCTTCCAAAACAGATCTATTGGTTCTTTTGGCAGCCCATGGCACTTTTAGCATTTTCCTTCAACACCATAATTCAAAGGCATCAGTACTTCTACGATCTTCCTTATTCACTGTCCAGCTTTCACATGCATATGAGGCTATTGAAAATACCATGGCTTGGGTCAGGCGCACCTTAGTCCTCAAGCTGACATCTTTGCTCTTCAACACTTTAAAAAGTTCCTGTGCAGCAGATTTGCCTAATGTAATACGTCGTCTGATCTCTTGACTGCTGCTTCTGTGAGTGTTGATAGTTGATCCAAGAAGAATGAAGTCCTTGACAACTTCAATTTTTTCTCCATTGATAAGAATGTTGTTTATTGGTTCCATGGTGAGGATTTTTGTTTTTTTTTACATTGAGATGTAATCCATACCGAAGAATGTGCTCTTTGATTTTCATCAGTAAATGTTTTAAGTCCTCTTCACTTTCAGCAAGCAAGGTTGTATCATCTGCATATCGCAGGTTGTTAATGAGTCTTCCTCCAATCCTGATGCCACGTTTTTCTTCATAGAACCCAGTTTCTCAGATTATTTGCTCAGCATACAGGTTGAATAAGTATGGTGAAAGAATACAACCTTGTCACACACCTTTCTTAATTTTAAACCATTCAGTGTTCCCATGTTCTGTTCAAACAACTGCTTCTTGGTCCAGGTACAGATTCCTCATGAGTACAATTAAGTGTTCTGGAATACTCATACTTCTCAATGTTGTCCATAGCTTGTCATGATCCACACAATCGAAACCCTTTGCATAGCCAATAAAGCACAGGTAAACATCTTTCTGATATTCTCTGCTTTGAGCCAAGATCCATCAGACATTAGCAATGATTTCCCTTGTTCCACGGCCTCTTCTGAATCCGGCTGAAACCTCTGAAAGTTCTCTGTCAATGTATGATTATAGCCGTTTCTGTATTACCTTCAGCAAAACTTTACTCGCTTGAGAGGTCAAAGAGATTGTCCGATGATTTCCACATTCCTTTGGGTCACCTCTCTTTGGAATGGGCACAAATATGGATGTCTTCCAATCAGTTGGCCATTACTGTTTAGGAATCAACTAAGGATATAGTCATTATAGCAGACTGCTTGTTCTATTATATGTTCATTTGTTATGCTTGTTCCTGCTATTTGTTCACATATTATGCTTTGTAGAGTTCTGGTTGAATAGTGGTTACTAATTGGGCTGGTAACCTCAAGATCAGCAGTTCGAAACTACCAGAAGTTCCACGGAAGAAAGATGAGGCTTTCTGCTCCCATAAAGATTTACAGTCTCAGAAACCTTATACAGGATTGCTAATGAGTTGGAACAGATTCCATAGCAAACCACCACAATCACCACTACCAGCAGAAATTGGCTAACCGTCTTTGTAAAATGTCAGGTAGTAAATATGTCCAGCTGTATAAGTCATAAAATCTGGCTCAACAACTCAATTCTGCTATAGCTGGTATTTAAACAAGTGAGCATAGCTGAATTTGGCTCTGGGTTGTAGTTTACCAGATCCTGTCTATAATACAAACCACATTGTGTGAGAGGGTGTGATTTAAAAACCAAATAAATACATAGTCTAAACCAGCTGATTGGCAGTCATTCTATATGCCTTGTGATATTTCTCTGTGTGAGTGTTAACCAGGATTTACTTAATCTAAATATCTTCTTTGCATAATTTGCTTAATCTATTCTTTTTATATCTTAACTTACATGTTTTTCTCTTCACTCTCAGACAAACCAGAATTCAAATCCTAGCTACGTAAAACGAATCTTTATACCCAGGAATATCAGGTATCCATTTTCTTCCTCTCTTCATGTTCTAATATGTGATTTCAGACCTTGAACTCACCTGTGAAAATGGCAATAATAATATCAATTTCATAGAGTTGCTGTGAGGATGAAATGAGATAAACACATAGTAACTGTAAAAAATCGTTGTTTCCCAACAGTATCACTCTTAGACCTAGGGAAAGAGGTTCCTCCCTTCCCACACATACAAAGAATTTAATGTATTAAAGAGCACATGGCTGCCCAGGCACTCCGGATCTTGAGCTCAGTGTTGGTACAATATAACTGGTAATCTTTAACTTCCACTTTGATTCTTTCTTTTAAAATGGATCTTTATACCCAGGAATATCAAGCATCCATTTTCTTCCTTATCTTTAGTTCTAATTTGTGATATCTGATGAAAACATGAATTAACACATTATATTTATCAGTCACATTCATGAGCTGAGAGACACTAGCCAGGTTTAATAATTTATAGTCTTCTTAAATTTGTGTATGTATCTACAGATAGAACATACATGAGGCATGATACCGATTCTTTACATTGACATGTGATTTGAGATACTGCTTTAAGAGTCAGTGACTATCACAACGTAAATGACAGCAATATATGCTGAAATTAAAATACTACATGTTTCTTGTAATAATGACAGTTTATTATATGCACTGGATGGCAAGGTCTATTTGAATCGCAAGGTCAGCAGTTCAAACTCACCAGCTGCTCCTTGAAAATCCTATACAGGGTCGCTATGAGTCAGAACCGACTCAATGGCACTTAACAACAACAACAACATATATTTCTGTTAGGTAATATTTCTGCACATTTATTTGTATGTGCTGCAAATATAACCATGCAACATATAGGGGGTAAAGTCATGAAAACTTCTTAACCATAATCAAACACAATGACGGACTAAGTCACTGAACTTGAATGACCATAATCTCAGGGAACATCTAGACTAATCGGCGTAATATAGTTCACAAAGACAATGTTATACATCCTACATTGGACAGTAGTGACTTAAAAACTTGCAAGAGACCATCTAAGATGCAATGATTGATCTCTACCCAATGGGAGCAACCAATGAAGAAAATTAAAGATTCAAGGAAATATTCCAAAGGACTAATGGTGCACACAAACCTCAGCCTCCACTGACCTAAGACCAAAAGAGCTAGGTGGTGCCCAGCAGCTAATACTACTGACTACTCTGACTGGGATCATAGTAACAGAAGGAGTGGGGGGGAGGCAGGGTAAGGCTGGGAGGGGAAAATATAAAACAAAATTTTAAATCATTTAAAAATCAGTATGGCTGGTCTATTGTTGTTGTTGTCAGGTGCCATCAAGTCGGTACCGACCCATAGCAACCTTATGCACAGCAGAACAAAACACTGCCAGATCCTGGGCCAACCTCACTATTGTTGCCAAG
>NW_006408584.1:9347189-9365567 GCF_000296735.1 Chrysochloris asiatica
AATCCTATCAATCCTGGTACAATCAAGATAAGCTTTCCCAAGATGGCGTCTCCTGGAACAGCTGAGTGTCTTGATCCAGAAAATAATGAATTTCTGGATTCTCCTGCAAATTCCCCAGCTATAAACCCTCCGAACCTCCAAACATACCTTTATAACAATAGAATTAGACATTTGCAATCATATGAAATGCCATCATATTTGTAATTTGGCTGACTTTGGGTCATAGAAAAGTTATAACTCGGCATGCATTTTTTAAATTTTGTCATTATAAATGTATATTTATAAAGGTAGGTGGTTAGCACCTATTTTATTTACATTTGTTAGTTTAATTCATAGCTTTCAAATATTGAGGTTTATTACATACATATCAGTATTTTAATTCTTGCCCTCAACACTATAAATGTTTGGGGCAGGCATGAGTCCAAACCCAGCCTGATATTTAGCAAGTATTGACTTGCTATGTGAAATATTCAAGGTGGCAGCATCAGACCAAGACAGATGATTCTATTAAATAATTTCATTTTAGCTTAAGAACATAAAACAAGATTCGTTCATTTCTAGTATCTTGATTCTTCAAATGTGATCCTCAGACAAAAAGTTTCAGAACCACCTAGGAATGTATTAAAAAGGCAGAACTTCAGTCCTACTTTGTATGTACTGAATCAGAACCTTCATTTGAACAAGATTCCCAAGTGATTTGTATGAGCTTTGAAATCAGAGAAGCATTGGTCTGTATACTCATTCATATACTTGTTGTTACGTGCCATTGAGTCAATTAGACTAGTGGGTTTGAACCGCTGACCTTTCAGTTCAAACTGACCTTTCAGTCCAGTGCATTATTCTGCAGTGCCACACAGGACTCCAATTAATGTACTGTTGTTGTTGTTGTTGTTGTGTGCCGTGGAGTCGGTTCCGACTCATAGCGACCCTGCACAGGGTTTCCGAGGCTGTTAATCTTTACGGGAGCAGAGCGCCTCATCTTTCTCCAGCGGAGCAGCTGGTAGTTTCGAACTGCTGACCTTGTGGTTTGCAGCCCGATTCGTAACTACTACGCTACCAGAGCTCCTTAAATTAATGTACTAGGAGGGACAAAACCAAGCAGCATAGATAATGACACTATGCTGCTGTTGTGTGACATACATTTCAACTGATAGTGACTCTATATGCAGAGTTGTTGTTGTTGTTGTTGTTGTTAAGTGCCGTCAAGTCAGTTCCAATCCATAGTGACTCTGTTGAACCGCTGTCCTTGAGATTCAAACTGACCTTGCAGTCCAGCACCTTATCCTGAAGCACCACACCAGGAGAGTAGGGCCGCCCTAAAGGGTTTTCATGGCTGTAATCTTCACCAGAGTAGATCTCCAGGTCTTTTCTCCCACAGAGCACTGGTAGGTTCAAACCGCCAACCTATCACTTAGTAGTCAAGAGCTTACTTAACCTTTTGTACAAGTAAATTTTATTGAGTATAAGAAAACTTTCAAACAACCTCATCTCCAGACAAAGGAAAAACAATGGGAGAAGCATGAGCAAGGATGAAAGGAGAAGAAAGCAAGAGTTTGGGGAGCTCAAAGAGGCCTCAGTGTAGCAGCAGACTAACGATTACTTAATATTCTGTTACTCTAAACCGTTTTGTCTTTGCTTCTGTAAATATTTTTATGCTGTCCTCACTTTCATCAAGACCTCTTCCTACTCCTGTGTTTATATGTAGTGTCTGTGGCCTCCCCCTACTATTTCTCTTTAAAGTTCCTGTCACAATAAGGCTGAAAATAACAAGCTAAGAATAGGGAAGCTGGGATGAAAAGGTCACATCTTCAATGTCTAATACAAAGACTCGAGAAATGAAATTATGAGCCATATGGTTTGGTTATGACATCAATATTTTACCCATGTGAAAAATGTTTTTGTCTAAACTTATGTAAGTATCTTTGTCTAAGCTTATATAAAATTATTTCATGTAACTGCTATATATCACTCATATTCTTAAGACTCTACCTAACTGTAGTCTTGCTTATTTTAACAAAAAAATGTGCAGGGCCATATGGAAATTTGAAGATTGCTGCTTTAAGTATTACTATGTTCTGTAAAACTAGCATCTTATTCAATTTATGGAAAGGACTAGAGTTGATTAGCATCATATCCACCTTTATTGCACCTAAGTGGAGCTTCTGAGTTTTGTACTGCTTAAGATTCTCATAAATAAATTTTTTCTCATAATCTTTACAACAAAAGAATAAAATTGTTATGTTGTTGTTATTGGGTGTGGTTGAGTAGATTTTGACTAATAGCGACCCATTATAAGATTTCCAAGGAGTGACTGGTGAGTTTGAACCACCGTGACTTAAAGAAAAGAAAAGAAAAGATTGTTGTTGTTAAGTGTCATTGAGTCCGTTCTGATTCATAGTGACCCTACATAGGGTTTCCAAGGAGCTAGCTGGTGAGTTTGAACCACTGACCTTGCAGTTCAAACAGACCTTGAGGTCAAGTGTTTATCCTACAGATCCACAAAGGATAAGGTAGTCCTGGACTGCAAGGTCGGTTTGAACCACAAGGTTGGTGGTTCAAGCTCACCAGCTGCTCCTCGGAAACCCTATACAGGGTCGCTATGAGTCGGAATCAACTCAACAGCTCTTAGCAACAACAACAATATATTTTACAGTGGAGAAAAAATGAGACATGGAAAGGTTATTTGCATAAGATCATAGTTCAAAAGGAAGTCTGACTCCAAAGATTGCTTATTTTATTAAGGGGCCTCCCATGTCTCCTCACATTTCTATTGGTCTCCTCAGATCCCAATGAAATGATGAACTTCCTCCTAAGGTTTTTCCATGTTAGTGGTAGTAGAAAAAGGCTGAAATATGCAGCTAACAGGATAACTCTGTGGCAGCGAGGTCTGGGGGTAAGTCTAAGCAAAGGTCACAACTGGACAAGTAACCAGTGTTCCTTCACCTGGACTTCAACTTTGAGAGTGGCTGTTAGACATGGAGTTGCCATTCAAGAGACTTGTTGCATGAATTATTTCCTTTATCAAAATCAACAAAGGTTAATCCCTATGAGTTGGAGGTTAACGATATCCCAACTGTTTGAAGTCTTCAACATGTTACGCCCCCCAGAGTCCTTGATCCACCACTTGTCTGACAGTTTGTCATACTGTGGAGCCTTGCATATTGCTGATTCTGGAAGCTATGCAAAGGGTATTTTAAATACCTACAAGGTCACCCATAGTGAACAGATTCCAACTGAGATTTCTGAAGAAGAAAGACTAAGAAGATAGAGAAACGGACTGCTTCTGAATATTTAGTCACTGCAAACATTGTGAATAGCAGCAGAACACAGTCAACACCAGAAAACTGAATATTGAAACATGGTGAACACCAGAATATTTTCAAATAAAGTGTCCAAGGATGAGTCTCTCAGGTTGGAAGGCACTCAAAACACAACTGTGGAAAAGTTGCCTCCTCTGATTAGAATTGACTGTGATTATGCAAATGGAGTAAAGCTTTCAGGACCTTCATTTGCTAAAGGGGCACAACTCAAAATGAGGAGATATAGTTGTAAACATCCATTAATAATTGGAACATGAACTGTACAAAGTATGAATCTAGGAAAACTGGAAGTTGTCAAAAAATGAAATGGAACTCATAAACATTGATATCCTAGGCATTAATGAAATGAAATGGACTGGTATTGGCCGATTTGAATCTGACAATCACATGGTTTACTATGCTGAGAATGACAAACTGAAGCAGAATGGTGTCGCATTCATCATCAGAAAGAACGTATCAAGATCTATCTTGAAGTACAGCACTGTGATAGGATAATATCTATAAAATTTCAAAAGGCATCTTGAGAAGAAAGTCAAATATTATAATGAAATGTGTAAAGACTTGGAGATAGAAAATCAAAAAGGAATAACAAGCTCAGCGTTTCTCAAGCTGATGGAATTGAAAAATAATTCAAGCCTCAACTTGCAATAATGAAGGCTTCCTGGCATTGTGGATTAATGCACTGGACTTCAAAGTCAGCGAACCACACAGTCGGCAGTTCAAGCTCACCACTCACTCCTCAGAAACCCTACACAGGGTCACTACAGGTCGGAACTGACTTGACAGCATTTAACAACAACAACTTATAGGCAAAATACTGAATGATGCAGAAAGCATCAAAAGAAGATGGAAGGGATGCACAGAGTCATTGTACCAAAAAGAAATGATTGTTGTTCAACCATTTCAAAAGGTAGAATATGATCAAGAGCAAATGATCCTGAAGGAAGAAGTCCAAGATGCATTGAAAAGAACAAGGCTCTGGGAATTGATGTAATACAAATTGAAATCTTACAACAAACTGAGGCAGCACTAGAGGCACTCACCCATCTTTGCCAAGAAATCTAGAAGACAACTACTTGGCCAACTGACCGGAAGAGATTAATATTTGTGCCCATTACAAAGAGAGGTGACCCAATAGAATGTGGAAATCATTGGACAATATTATTAATATCGCATACAGGTAAAATTTTGCTAAACATAAGTCAAAAATGGCTGCAAACAGACATTGACAGAGAACTTCCAGAGGTTCAAATTGGAGTCAGAGGAGGGTGTGGAACAAGGGACATTGTTACTGATGTCAGATGGATATTGGCTGAAAGCATGGAATACCAGAATGTGGTTTCCTATGCTTTATTTATTATGAAAGGTTTTCAATTGTGTGTATCATAACAAGCTATGGACATTATGAAATATGAGTATTGAAGAACACTTAATTGTGCTCATGACAATTCTGTACATAGAACAAGGGAACACCAAATGGTTTAAAATTAGGAAAGTTGTGTGCCAGAGTTGTATTCTTTAACCATACTTATTTAATTTGTATGCTGAGCAAATAATACTAGAAGCTGGGTTACATGAATTAGAACATAGTATCAAGTTGGGGGAAAGACTCATTAACAACCTGCAATATGCAGATGATACAATCTTGCTTGATAAAAGGGAAAGAGACTTAAAATGCTTACTGATGAATGTCAAAGACCACAGCGTTTGGCATGCGTTGCACCTCAACGTAAAGAAAACAAAAATCCTCACCACTGGACCAAGAAATAATATCCATATAAATGGAGAAAAGGTTGAAGTTGTCAGAGTCTTCATTTTGCTCAGATCAATCAACCATCAACACTCATGAAAGCTGCAGCCAAGAAATCAAACGATGTATTGTATTAGGTAAATCTGCTGCATAAGATCTCTTTAAAGTGTTCAAGAGCAAAGATGTCAGTTTGAAGATTTAGTTGTGTCTGACCCCAGCCATGGTATTTTCAATAACCTCATATGCATGTAAAAGTTGGACAATGAATAAGGAAGACTGTAGAAGAATTGATGCATTTGAGTTGTGATGTTGGAAGAGAATATTAAAAGTACTGTGGACTGCCAAAAAGGTCTGTGTTGGAAGTTTAGCCAGAGTATTCCTTGGAAGACAGGATGGCCAGACTTTATCTCTCATACTTCAGATATATTATCTGGAGGGACCAGTCCCTGGAGAAGGATATCATGTTGGGTAAAGTGAAAAGTCAGAGAAACAGATGAAGACCCCCAATAAAATGGATTGGCAAGTGGCAGCAGCAATAGGCTCAAGTATAGCAATGATTGTGAGGTTGGCACACAACCTTCCCTCAAGTTCCAGGGTTCTTCAACATTCCACAAAACTCCCAGTTGTCTAAAGGAATGGCTCACAAACTTGTGGAGGCTAGTAAATCACATTCCATACTTTTGAGATCAATCTGGAGGAATATTCTCAGGAACTGAGGAACCCAAATTGGCAGGTCAGATGACAGGCTGTTGATGCTTTAGGCTTTGGGAGCTGTTCAAATCAAGTCAGGCAAAAGTCTCACAAACTGAAGGTCAGACATCATGAGTCAGATGCAAGATCTAGCGCATGAGAGAGCAAGCTTTTCCAAAGTAGTCTTATAAATTGGAGTCAGACTATGCCCCACAAGAGAAACTAAGGGTGGTGACTTGAGTCACACCTTCTCCTAAGGTGGGGACATTCTTAACACTTAGATCCACCATAACCTCTACTCTTTAACCCTACCTTAATCTTTACTTGTTAGCAAGTCATTTCAAAAAGGAACCATAATCACTGGCATATTATGTGCTATGGAGTTGGTTCTGACTCATAGCAACCATGTACAGGGTTTCTGAGGCTGTAAATCTTTGCGGGAGCAGAAATCTTTCTGCTGTAAATCTTTCTCCCATGGAACAGCTGGTAGTTTTGAACTGCTGACCCTGAGGTTAGCAGCCCGATTCATAACCACTACGATAGAGGCTAGGATTTACAAGATATCACAAAATGGACAAATTTGGCTAGACATGTCATAATAAATAATTAGCTGCCCTGTACTTGTTCTAATAATTCATCCCCTAATTTTATTTGTGTTTGCTCTGCATTTCTCATAATAAGCTCTTAAGTTCATATTCTCAAGGGACATAGCTTCTAAAAGAAAATATTGACTAATTTAATAAATATTTTTAACCTTTTATACTAGATAGTCTAGATTGTTTGGATAAGCATATCACGGTCAAATAATCCCTGAAACTGTTACATGAGCTGTGTGTTCACAATCACACTAGTGTTTCTAAGTGACCAACAGGTGACACCATTTGGGGTTAAATGTATTGCTTATCAATGTAGGGTTCCTGAACACGTATTTTCAGGGGATCTACAATTTCCCTCTTGGACTCCTCAATTGTCCTCCTCACTTGCCGGTAAGAATAACAACTCTATTGTTGTTAGGTGCCTTCAAGTCCACCCTATGCACAACAGGATGCAACACTGCCTGGTCTGGCACCATTCTCACAATTGTAGTAACACTTAATTAAACTTATTGCTTCTGCTACTGTTCCAATCCATGAGGATACTCCTCTTTCACGTTGACCCTCCACTTCAACAAGCATGATGTCCTTCTCTAATGATTGGTCCCTCCTGGTAATATGTCCAAAGTGTGAGAGATGAAGTCTACATCATCCTGGCTTCTAAGGAGCATTCTGACTATTCTTCCAACACAAATTTATTTGCTCTTCTGGCAGTCCATTGTACTTTTAATTTTCTTCTCCAATATCATAACTAAAATGCATCCATTCTGCTATGGTCTTCCTTAATCATTGTCCAGCTTTCACATGCATATGAGTGTCAACTGAAAATACTATTACTTGGGTCAGGCTCACTCTAGTCCTCGAACTGCTATCTTTGCTCTTTAACTCTGAAGAGGTCTTCTGCAGAAGATTTGTCTACTTTAATAAGTCGTTTGATTTCTTGACTGCTGCTTCCATGAGTTTGGATTGTGGCTCCAAGCAAAATAAAGTCATTGACAACTTCAATCTTTCACCATTTACTATGATGTTATTTATCAGCTCAGTTGTGAGGATTTTTGTTTTCTTTACATTGATGTGCAACCCATATTGAAGACTGTATTCTTTGATTTTCATCAGTAAGTATTTTAAGTCCTTTTCACTTTCAGCAAGCAAGGTTGTGTCATCTGAATATTGCAGGCTGTTAATGAGCCTTCCTCCAATCCTGATGCTACATTCTTCTTCATATAATCCAGATTCTTGGATTATTTGCTCAGTATACAGATTAAATAAGTATGGTGAAAGAATACAACCCTGGTGCACACCTTTCCTGGTTTTAGACCATTCAGTGTCCCCTTGTTCTGTTCAAACTGCCTCTTGGTCTATGTACCTCATGAGCACAATTAAGTGTTCTAGAATGCCCATTCTTTACAATGTTATCCATAACTTGCCATGATGCATACAGTTGAAAGCCTTTGTATAGTAAATAGAGTACAGGTAAACATCATTCTATGTCTATGGTCATACCACCCTGAATGCGCCTGATCTTGTCTGATCTCAGAAGCTAAGCAGGGTCGGGCCTGGTTAATACTTAGATGGGAGACCATCTAGGAATACCAGATATTATAGGCTTAGGAAATTCTGGACTGCAAGGTCAGTTTGAACAGAAAGGTCAGAAGTTCAAACTCATCAGCCACTCCTTGGAAACACTATACAGGGTTGCTATGAGTCAGAACCAACTCGACAGGATTTAACAACAAAACATCTTTCTACTATTCTCTGCTTTCAGTCACTCATCTGACATCAACATTAATATCCCTCAATTCACATCCTTATCTAAATCTGGCTTGATCCTCTGGCAGTTCTCTGTCGATGTACTGTTACAGTCTTTTTTCAAATATCTTTAGCAAAATTTCACTTGTGTGTGATATTAATAATATTTTCTGTTGATTTCTGTATTCCATTGTATCACCTGTCTTTGGAATGGGCACAAATATGAATCTATTCTAATCAGTTGACCAAGTAGCTCTCTTCCAAATGTCTTGGCGTAGTTAAATGAGTGCTGCCAGTGCTGCATCAGTTTATTGAAAGATTTTAATTTGTATTCCATCAATTCCCAGAAGCTTATTCTTTGCCAGTGACTTCACTGCCACTGGCTCTTTATCATATGCTGCCACTTGAAATGGTTGAATATTGACAATATCTTTTTGTCAATTGTTACCCTTGGACTATTTCCAGAGCAATATAAAAATTCTAAAGCATTCTATAAAATTATACAAATTTTATAGAATGATACAAATTTTACAGAGGAGTACTGTGTACCTGTATTATGCAGACTATATGAATATTTTTAACTGTCTGGAGAAAAGGGTAGATGTTAAACGATGACACATTCACCGCCATTAATCTAAATCTTCAATTACATAAATAACCATCGAACAACAGGGGGCTTCTTCTCCAGTTCTGAAGCTTCCCTTAAAGTGGAGGGAGCTCCACTAGTGAAACTCTTCCGGCCCTTCTTGTCAGGGGTGTGGAAGGAGTTACTGCTCAGGTATAGTCCAGGTGCTTTTCTGTCCCTATCATCTCCCTTTTCTACTATCCAGACTACAAGTACCAACACTGGCCAAAGACCAAGAACCAGGGCATTGGGCTGCCGCACTTCAGCCAGGGAGGTGGCAGTGTGGCTGGCAGTGGGCCAGTCTGAGGACCAGATTATGTGACCAACCAAGAGACCAGAGGCTTTGGGTACCAGCCCCCCCCCCCACTTGCCTGGCAGCTATGGCTCTTCTCACTGCAAACTGGAGGCCCCCCTCATCATGCTCCCTCTCCCAAAGCAACCTACTGCCCTAGGGTGAGCTACTAACCCCCTATAGGTCTCACTGTTTACAATTCTCCCCTCTGTGGCTCCCCCCATGCCTTTAACTCACCTCTATCCCCTGTGGATATGGACTACCCAGGAAGGAAACCACTCTTTTCCAACCTATAACCACTTCTTAACCCCAGGCTGCAAATCCTTCCTGCTGAGAGAGGCTGTGGTCCTCCCAAAGCCAGAGAGAACATCACAGCTTATTTTTTGTAGGAAGAATAGTTTTGTATGATTAAAAATAAAACAAAGTGGGGAGTGGTTAATCTTATAATGCAGGAACAGAAGATCCTAGAGCCATCAAGGAAGAATAACACAAGTGGAATGTGGGACTCTATCCAGAGAGGCAGTGACACCAGAGATGGAGGCAGAGATGGGGACATGGAAAAAGGGAGCAGCTTAGGACTCTAGACTCATGGAAAGAGAAAGACTGAGTGCTCGTGGTCAGGAGGCAGGCTTACAGAATGTGCCCTTTGGTTGTTTAAATTATTATATATTCCTGAGTGCTTTTGTGTGCATTCTCTCCCCCCTCCCAAATAAAAACAAAAAAAGGGGGGGAATGGAAGCAAATACTGTTGAGTGATGATGCATGGAGGAGATTGTAATTGTTGCAATGAAATGATGAATGTAAAACCGATATTCTCCCATGTAAACTATCACTCAGTTCCCAATAAAAACTAAAAATTTTGAGAAACTTATCCTTGCGTGTATGTGCGTGCACATGAGCACGCTTAGTTCAAGTGGTAAGGGTAACATTTATTCTGTTAAATTTAGTGATTACTAGAATTTGTCTGTGGCTTTCATTTTAGATCCATTTATCAAAATAAAGTTTAATCACCTAAAAAAAAAAAACAACCCTAAAAATTTTAATAAAATAAAAAACTCCTTGAGCAAAGTCTGATAGGGCTTATGTTTAGAACTGGGTAATTAGGTCTGATCATTATGGGGGTCAGTATTATGAAGCCCATATTTTAAGACACACATGACATTTTCTGGAATCAGATTTGAATATCCAATCTGCCTTACTCTTTTGTCATATTTCTTTTTTGTTTTGGAACTTGGTCTGAAAAAGGGATGCATTTTCTCAGGAAGTCTCTAATCCCATGAAACACATTTTTAAAGTAATATTTATCAATCACTTTTATAAAATTTCAAAATATATATATATATATATATTTTTTTTTTTTTTTTTTTTTTTTTTTTTTTTAAATCGCTAAACCAGTGACTTAAGGGATGGAAGGCTTTAGGTATTTCTCAACAAGACTTTGCTAAGAATGATGCTTGAAAAGAACACCAATATCTGTTCACAGGCAGATGGCAGTACAGGTTTCCCTCAGTTTAGATATAGTACCATATATGGGGTCCTAATTGTTTCTACCCACATCCACACAAAACATTTGTCTGCTTGCTAAAATGATATAGCAGGTATTAGCCCTGGAGCTCCAGTAGCATTGTGGTTACGAGATGGGCTACTAACCTCAAGGTCAGCAGTTTGAAACTAACAGCCACTCAGCAGGAGAAAGATGAGGCTTTCTGCTCCTGTTAAGATTCACAGTTTCGAAAACCCCATTTTGGGTTGCTATGAGTCAGAATTGACTCCACAGCAAACCACCAGCAACCCTGGTAGCATAGTGGTTACGAGTTGAGCTGCTAACCACTAGGTTAACAGGTTGAATCTACCAATCACTACATAGGAGAAAGATGAAGCTTTCTGTTCCCATAAAGATTTACAACCTCAGAAACCCTGTACAGGGTAGTGATGAGTGAGAATTGACTCAGTATCACACCACCACCACCACTGCTCTTGCATAAACCAATTCTTCTACGTAGGCACACAGGATTAATATAACCTCAAAACCAATTTAACTGAGCTGCACTTGCCTTAACAATTCAATGACGAGAATAACGTTTTCTGTGGTAATCACTGTGATTTAAAAAGGTGTCTCAAGTGCGTGGTATAGAATTTACAACTCTAGTATTATAGGGTTGTTGCCCAGAACCAGGCAAAGGGTCACTATGAGTCAGTACCAACTCGGTGGCATCTAACAACAACAATTACTGGGTTGGAAGCAAGCAGCGGGTTAACAAGACAATCTTCCAGGCTTTATTTGTATGCTTGCTGATAATTAAGATTAAAAGGACTTTCATAACTAGTATTTCTTCCTGTTTTAATGGAAACAAACAAGATGGTTTTCACTACCTCAAGCATTGAAGGTATATAATTTTGGCTAGGACGATGATCTGAACATTGAGGCTTGCACAGCCTAGACCAGAGGTTACACTGCCAAGAAGCCAAAGGAAAGACATTAAAAGGATGCTTGATCGATATGAAATTCTGCCACAGTTTCATTTTTCTCCTGAATATTATAGAAGAGATCAAATGAAGCCCGAGAAACTGAATCTCCCCAGTGTCTAAAGGAGAGAGAGAATATGCTATGGCACACCAAAAGATCATAATTATATCATAGCACTAATTTCTGAGCACTTAAGGTGGGGAGAAAACTTATTCTGGTCTTGTTAAGATTCCAGAGCACAAAACTGATTTTGATCTTGTTAAGATCCAGTGAGGGAAAGATTAAAAGCAAGCAATGTACACTTAAGGAAAAAGAAGCTTCAAAACGAAGCTTCTCTTCATTATCAATAATCATCTCTGTCCCTCTCACTGTGGCTAAATAAATGGGTACATTAATTCCCAAACTACTTAGAATGTTCCTGGACCACTGTCCCTGTGAAACAAGCCATCAGAGACTTCTGGGAAAAAGAAAAAAAACTAATTTCAACATTAACCAAAGTGACAGGTAAGCTTACTGTCTGACAGAGAGACCGGTGGAACCCTTGGGACGATTGTCACCCTTCAAGCCTGGAAAACTTACTGCCATTGTTCAACTTTCAGCTAAACCACAGACAAGCCTATAGGTGAACAGTAACACCAAGGAGGTATGCACTCTTTAGAATCATCAATTATGCAAAATCAAAAGTGCAGCATTTACCCAGGGATAAAATTTAGAAGGCAGGAAAGGACAGGAAAGAAGGATGAAAGGAAACAAATACAGGGGAGAAGTTGAAAGAATGTTGCTATGTTGTGGGAATTGCAGTCAACGTCACAAAGCAAAACGAGTATAAAGTGTTGAATAGAAAATTAATTTGCTCTGTAACTTTCACTCAAATCATAATAAAGAATGTAAAAAACAAAATTTAAAAACTAAGTGACAGGTAATTATCAGGGCACATAAGCTTTAAAAGGAACGTTTTTACATCAAATATAAATGAGTTTCAGAATGTGCATGCTGTCATCTGTTTTTTGCTAACTCTAGATTGAGATCTCCCAATCCATACAGTATAAATATTGCTTCTGCCAGAATCCTACCCTAAGGAATATTTATTGAAAGGAGACCCAAGGTGATGTCAATGGTTAAGCTCTCCATTACTAGTTGAAAGGTTGGTAGTTCAAGCCCACCTAGAGGTGCCTTTGAGGACAGGGCTGTTAATCTTCTTCCAAAATGTCCCTGCCTTGAAAACTCTGTGGAGCATTTCTACACTGCATAGTTGGGATCGCCGTAAATCAGAATAACAATTAGTAACTATTCATTGAACACCGGTATTTTCATTCATTTCTTTTCATCTTCATCATAATTGCTCAGGATAGATTTCATGGCCATTTAACAAATGAGGAAAGTGAACCTCAGAGATATTTACAAAGTTGGCTGAAGATACAGAAGTAGTAACTTGTGGAGCCAGTCAAGGCCTAGGCTGCCAAAGTCAAAGCTTGTGCTCTTTCAACTTTCAGGGACCACCTCACACATAAAAAAAAACCCACTCCCATCAAGTCGATTCCAACTCATAGCAACCCCATATAGGATTTCTGAGGTTATAAATCGTTTACAGGAGTAGAAAGCCTCATTTTATGTCATATGGTAGCTGATGGGTTTGAAATGCTGCAGTTAGCAGTCCAGTGCTTATCCTACAGTGCCATCAGATCTTAAGGAGCCACCACAACATTTGCTTTTTTAGGCTTTACTACGTGTCATTGAGGAGTCCTGGTGTGGAACTGTGGGTTAATACACTGGACTGCAAAGTTGGTTTGAATCACAGGATCAGCAGTTCAAACTCACCAGCTGCTCCTCAGAAACCCTGTACAGGCTCACTATGAGTTGAAACTGACTCGACTTAACAACAACAACAACGTGTCATTGAAAGTTATGCTTACTTATCGAAAGAAAATATGCAATAGCTATGGCGCTATAGGCTCAGCACTGGACTACAAACCACAAAGTTGACAGTTCAACCCCACCAGCTGTTCCTTGGAAACCCTATATAGGGCCAATATGAGTCAGAACTGACTCGACAGCACTTAACAAGAAAAAGAAAAGAGCCTATCAAAGAGTCCTGTGGCACGGTGGTTAAAACACTGGCTGCTAACCAGAATGTCTGCTGTTTGAACCCACCTGGAGCTCCACAGGAGAAAGATGTGGCAGTCTGCTTCTCTCAATATTTATAGTGGTAGAAAACTTAGAGGGCAGTTCTATTCTACCCTATTGGGTTACTCTGAGTCTGAGTCAATTCAACAGTAATGGGTTTGTTTGGGTTTTTGGTTAAGTGCCCATCAACTGCATAATAAATCCCACTCAAAGGGAGATTTCAAACTCAAAATACTAAAAATGCATGATAAATACCTAAAAAGACTGCATTTGTGAAATGCATAAGATTTGAAAAGAATGGAAGTTAAGAAACTGGTTTACCAGAAGCATCAGGACAATAACTTGAATTTCTTCCCAGTCATATACTTTTTTTTTTGTTATTGTGTGTTTTTTCACATTTTATTGTGAATTGAGTGAAGGTTTACAGAGCAGATCATCAGCTTTACATTAAAAAAATCATACACTTCATTTCATTCCAATGACAGCAATCCACTCCATGTAACATCACTTATCCCACTTCCTCCTTATGATTCTTGTTTCCATTCCACCTCCTTCTCAACCTTTCCAAACTTTTTCCTTAGGTAAATGCTGCCCTTTTGATCTTAAATTATTGGCCATGCCAAGTGTTCATATCTTACTAGTGTTGTTACATACAACCTTCCCCATCTCCCAAGTTAACACGTGTCTACTCTGTAACCAGTGAATTAATCTCTGATCCCTTCCACCGCTGGTAACCATCAAGTAATGTTTATTTTAGTATGAAAACCTTTTTCTATCCATTCATATACTTCTTTATTTACTTCCTTCCCTGGAAGCAGAGGCTTTGTCCACTCTTTTGATCACAGAAGGGTCACCACCTCACGTTGACCAGTTAACTGCCTTCATAGAATTAATTCCTCTAAGTTTCTACTCGTTCCATTTTCATAGAACTTATTCAACCTAACTCTGCTGCAGAATTTCCATTCAGGAAGAGCTTAGAGTCTTGTCTGAAAGAGGGATTTGAATACCCAATATGATATCAATTTACATCATAAGAAAATGTCATCTATTGTCTATGTAAAGGATTAAAAGCCCCCACACCTCCTTCCTTGGCCCCAGCTCTCACTTTTGCTCTATTTCTTCACTTACTGCTTCCCTCAACTCAGTGCCTGAATCCTGGTCTTCTTGTAAAACCATTTACATTCCCAGACTTGTTAAGATGTCGAGAGACAAACAAATTCAGAGTGAATGTGGTAGACTCCACCCCAGCCCTAACTTTCTATTTTTTCTTGAAAACAGAGGTAGTCCTGGTGTTGCGCTGTAAGATAAACAATGGACTGTCAACAGTAAGGTCAAAGGTTCAAGTCCAGAAACCCTACACAGGGTCACTATAAGTTGGACCTGACTTAACAACAACTAAAGGTTGGCTGTTCAAACCTACCCAGCAGCACCATGGAAGAAGTAATCTGGCAAAGATTACATCTATGAAAATCCTTAGGAGCAGTTCTATCCTGTAACATGTACGGTCTCCATTAGTTGGAACCAACTCAATGGCACGTTCTGTTTTTTGTTTGTTCTATGTTTCTTAATAGCTTTCAGCGAGGGTGTCACCCAGTGGTAAAACTCCAGGAACCATCTGGACAGAGGCAATGAGAACATTATTCTCTACCCTTTACACACAGTATGGTTGTTCCATATGTCTTCTCTCCCTCTCCCTCTTTTAGCTGAGTTATAAAAGAAATGCCTCCTGCCCAGATATAGGAATTTCCAGTATTAAGTAACAGGAAAAAGTAACAATCCTCGAGTATTTGCAGGTATAGTACAAATTTAATTACCAGACCCTGAAACAGTACAGTTTCTAATTTTAGCTATTTCCTTTTGTTCCTTTATTGAATTCACTTGTCCTTCCCTTCACCTATTCACCACAGCCCACCCCCCCCACCCACCCCCGCCAAAGTAAATATTTTAAGCAACAGATGTTTTGTACTTAGTGGTCATGGAAGCAGCAGCCAAGAAATCAAGCAACGTATTGCATTAGGCAAATCTGCTGCACAAATGTTGAAAGAGCAAAGACGTCAGCTTGAGGACTAAGGTACTCCTGACCCAAGCCATGGTGTTTTTAATAACCTCATATGCATGTGAAAGTTGGACAGTGAATAAGGAAGACCATAGAAGAATTGATACCTTTGAGTTACGGTGCTGGAGGAGAATACTGAAAGTACCATAGGCTGCCAAAAGAACAAACAGATCTGTGTTGGAAGAAGTGCAGCCAGAGTGCTCCTTGGAGGCCAGGAGAGCCAAACTTCATCTCTCATACTTAGGACATATTGTCAGGAGGTCAGTCACTGGAGAAGGAGATCATGTTTGGTAAGATGGAAGGTCAGAGAAAAAGAGGAAGACACCCAGTGAGATGAACTGGCAAAGTGGCAGCATCAGTGGACTCAATCGTGGCAACAATTGTGAGATTAGCCCAGGACTGGGCAGTGTTTCGTTCTGTTGTGCATAGGGTCACTATGAGTTGGTACTGACTTGATGGCACCTAACAACAACATTCTACTATATTTATTTTTGCCATTGGTTAAGAATAATATATGCAATATAAGGTTTTATTTTTAAGTAAATTGATGTTGTTGTTGTTGTTAAGTGCCATCGAGTTAATTCCGACTCATAGTGACCCTATATAGGATTTCCAAGGAGTGGCTCGTGAGCTTGACTCACCAACCTTGCAGTTCAAACAACTTTGCATTCTGACACATTAGCCCACAGCGCTACACCAGGGCTCCTTTCAGTATTGTTGTTGTTGTTGTTAAGTGCTATCGAGTCAGTTCCAACCCATAGCGACCCTGTATAGGGTTTCTGAGGAGCAGCTGGTGAGCTTGAACTGCCAACCTTGCAGTTCAAACGACTTTACCGTCTGACGCATTAACCCACAGCACCACACCAGGACTGCACACTTAAATTCATTTTGTCTTCAGATTTTATATTGGGATCACTGATAAAAGATATATTTATTGGATATTTTTCTGATTTTCTTCTTCCAGAGAAAATGTCTTTGAGAAGCATTGTTACAGTTCTGCAATCCCTTATCCACAATTCCATAATATAAAGCACACTGAAAACTGAAAGTTTTCCATTGCAAAATTGGCAGCAAAACCTAATGTGCTCTGAACTCATTTGAATGCAAAACCAGAGCTGGCATAGGCTTCTTTGTAGTTTTTATTTATCCCACAACTTAGTGTAAATATAAATATATTTCTCTGAAGAAATACTGATTTGTTTCATTGCATGGTTCTGCTCTTGTTGTTGTTGTTGTTGTTATGTGCCGTGGAGTTGGTTCCAACTCATAGCAACTCTGTACAGGGTTTCTGAGGCTGTAAATCTTTACGGGAGCAGAAAGCCTCATCTTTCTCCCGTGGAGCAGCTGGTAGTTTCAAACTGCTGACCTTGTGGTTCACAGCCCGATTCGTACCCACTACACTACAAAAGCCCCTTTGGTACTGCTCTGGACCCCATTTTATATAGTATATGGTATATTGCTGTTGTAAAATCTGAAAAGCAAATTTTGAATTCTGAAATACATCCAGTCTCAAGAGTTTCACATTACAAATCATATACCAATAAATATTTATTCTATAAATAAATGGATTAATTAAATAATTAATGAGTACAAGCTTTATTATGTTGCCATCAAGTCAGTTTGTACCCATAGCAAACCTGTAGAGGGTTTTCAAGGAGAGACTGGTAGGTTTTAACTGCTGACCTTGCAGTAAGTAGTCCAGTGCTTATCCTACAGCACCACACCAGGACTTTTTATCTTCTGTTGAGCAACATCTATAATGCCCACTTATAGTCTGGGTTCAAAATAATAGACATTCACCTAAAGAGAGAGGCTTCCAGTCTTGGAAATATCCTAAGGTTACTTCAGTTTCCTTTTTCATGTTTAGTGAACCTTTGCGACATGGGCATTTACTGGCGGGTTGTACTACATCATCCATTCATCCAGCCACTACTCTTTTAATCTGATTGTTGTTTGATGATTTTCAGTTGGTTCCAACTCACAGCTACCCAATGTACAAAAGAACAAAACACTGCCCAGTCCTGTGCTGTTCTCACAATCATATTTATGTTTGAGTATATTGTTGCAATTTTGCAAACTTAGGTGCCCAACCCAGTAGACATGGGCAGACGTGAGGCATGGCTGTCTCTCAGAGTTTTACTCCCATCTAGAGAGAGTTCCTCCTCTAATTCCTCTGTACCAAGCACTATGGAGTTTTAGCCCAAATGGTGCCTACTACAGTGGTTACAACATAGAACATGGAACACCAGGCCAAGAGGGCTCACGAGATAGTGTTGGAACTCTAAAACAAATATAAAGGTATGTTTGGAGGATCGGAGGGTTTACAGCTGGGGAATTTGAAGGGAATCCAGAAATCCATTATATTCTGAAACAAGACACTCAACTGTTCCAGGAGCCACCATCTCGGAGAGAACATCTTGATAGTATCAGGAGAGAACATCTTGATTGTATTTTGATTGTATCAGGATTGACATTAAAATTTAAAGTGACAGTATCAACATAAAACTAAACGGCCACCACTCTCCTGTCTGTGGTGCTATGGTGGATTGAGTTGTTGTGATTCTGAGGGCTATGCCACCGGTATTTTAAATAACCGGCAGGGTCACCCATGGTGAACAGGTTTCAGATGAGCTTCCAGACAAAGACAGACTAGGAAGAAAGAGTGACAAACTACTTCTGAATCGCTAGTCACTGAAAACTATGAATAGCAGA
>NW_006408584.1:9368537-9370048 GCF_000296735.1 Chrysochloris asiatica
CTTTCCCAAATATGATGTCCTTCTCCAAGGCTGGTCCCTCCTAATAATATGTTGAAGCTGTAAGAGACAAACTCTCACCATCCTGACTTCTAAGGGTATTCTGGCTGTACTTCTTCCAACACATATTTGTTTGTTATTCTGGCAATCAATGCTACTTTCAATATTCTTTTACAACACCATAACTCAAATGCATCAATTCTTCTACCGTCTTCTTAATTAATTGTACAGTTTTCACATGCATATGAGGCTATTACTGTTTGGCTGTTAGAATATCAAGCAAGCTCTTTGCTTTGGAGGCATAAAGGCAAGAAAAGTCAGCTCATCAGGGAAAATCCCCTTTAAAGACTCAAAATCAAAGGGAACACTCGAGCAGTCTAATATGCTCACTGGTGACCAACTGGACCTGCTTGTGGGGGAAATGCAGCAATGAACACATGGGCTAAGTTTGGCCATAGTCCATTGACACTCGTTGACCTTGAGATGAGAGAGAGAATAGTAAGGCCTGGGAGACTTGTGAATTCCTGAGTCCATGGGTACTCATGAAAGCTTGTAATCCAGCCACTTCATGACTGTTTGTTGTTGTTGTTGTTATGTGCCATCGAGTCGGTTCCGACCCATAGCGACCCTGTATAGGGTTTCCGAGGGTGTACCCCCATTTTTGATAGCCAATGTTTAAATCGCCTGTCCCTATCAACCCATTGCACTGAGGACACAAGCTTATTCCTTGATATGAAGAATCTTTCCATTCTGGTTAGAATTTTGAGTAACTGCATCCATAAGCAAAGGTCCAGTTGATCAAATTAGAGCAATTTACACTTGCTCACAGTATCACACATCTTTATCTTTATCTGGTTGAGTTTTGATCAGTTAATGATCCAAACTAGGTCAAATGAGTACTAGCTGCAAGTTTGGAAATTCACACTTACCTCCCTGTACGTCAGATCAGCTGACTGCTTCTCCCTCAGCTCTAGCCCCTAGTTGCTAGGTTAAGTACCCATGGACTCGGGATAGGATTTTGTGATTCAATAGTAATTGTTAGCAGGATTAATTGTTATTGTCACAACTGTAATTATAGTAGATGTATAATTAAAATGTATATAATCTTTCATTTCAGGAACAGACGATCCCAGGACCATCAAGAAGGAAGAGCATGAGTGGCAATTGAGATCCTACCTAGAAAAGTGGTAACAGCCTAGATGGTCTGTGAACTCAGACACCAACTTGTCCATTAATGGTGGCAGAGGCAATGGCATGGAGAGGAGGCTGACTTGCAGAATATGGACATTTAAATATATATTTGAATATATTTTTGTTTTGTTTTGTGTGTGTATATCAAATATTTTTACTTTGTTCACTTTCAAAATATAAGATGTAAGAGGGAAGCCACAGGGAGGAAGTAGGATAACTGTTGTTACAGGGAAGAAATTGTAATCATTGAGTTGAAAGAAAATATAATTTGTTGAATGTAAAGCTGATGATCTTGTCTGTGAGCCTTCACTCAGTTCACAATA
>NW_006408584.1:9370348-9374086 GCF_000296735.1 Chrysochloris asiatica
CCGCCCCCCAGCTGTCAGCACACAGCCCCTCTCCCTAAAGAATATAAAAAATTTTAGTCCATCCTTTTTACCCCTAATGTCACCATTTTAGAACATACCCTCATCATTTCTCATCCATTTATTTCTTCTCAATTTCATCCTCCATGACATGCTTTGTTATTACGTGCCTTTGAGTTGGTTGCAACTCAGAGTGATCCTATGAACAACAGAATGAAACACTTGCCTGGTCCTGTTGCTATCTATGTTTGAACCCATTGTTGCTGCCACTGTGTCAATACATCTTGTTGGCGGTCTTCCTTGTTTTCACAGACTCTTCACTTTTCCAATCTTGCCATCCTCACTTCAGAGGAACATTGACTGCCAAAAGAAAAACACAGATCTGTTTGTTCTTTTGGCAGTCAATGATACTTTCAGTATTCTTTGAAACACCATAATTCAAATGTATCATTCTTCTATCGTCTTCCTTTTCATTTCCAACGTTCACATACATACATACGAGGCTATTAAAAATATCATGGCTTGGGTCCTCAAACTGACATTTTTGCTTTTAAACAGTATACAGAGGATTTTTGTAGCACATGTACCTAATGCATTATGTTCTTTGATTTCTTGACTGCTGTTTTTATGAGTGTTGATTGCTTACCCAAGCAAAATGAAGTCTTTGACAACTTAACGTTTTTCTCTGTTTAACATGTTATTTATTAATCCGGTTGTAAGGACTTTTGCTTCCTTTACACTGAAGTGCTATCAATAATGAAGATTGTAATCTTTGATCTTCATCAATAAATATTTTAAGTCGTCTTCACTTTCAGCAAACAAGGTTGTATCATCTGCACATCGCAGGTTGTTAATGAGTCTTCATCCAATCCTAAAATCATATTCTTCTTCATGTAATCCTTGTTAATGAGTCTTCCTCCAATTCTGATGCCACATTCTTCTTCATATAATCCAGCTTCTCAGATACATGGCATGTTAGTGAGTTATTTTTTTAAAAGGAAATATGACTGCCACTCCTTTGCTGCAAATACTTCAGAACATAAAGTATAGAACATTTTCTCATATCATCTCTGGGCCCTGCTTTCCCTAATTCTGACACTACTCCATTTGTCATTATGGTTAATGCTCCATGGTTAGGAGTCCTGGCGTGGCTTATGGGTTAATGCACTGGACTACAAAGTCAGTTTGAATTGCAAAGCTGGAAGTTCAAACTCACCAGCTGCTCCTTGGAAACCCTATACAGGGTTTACATGGGTCAGAACTGACTCAACGGTACTTGACAACAACAACAACAATGCTTCATGGTTAGGAGACTGTAAACCCAGAAACCAACATGACCATTAATCAGCTGCACTTTTAATCTGTAAACTGAGATTCAAAAGAACTCTAACCCCACTCTCTATCCCATTTCTCTCATCAGTAACATGAAATCATAAGACTAAATGGTCTTCAAGTCCCATTCAGCTCTTTGATTTTGATTTCCAGCATTGTGAGTTACTATCTAAGTGATTTTGTGAAAAGTTCTTAAACTCTTTTACTATATTAGTTTCATCATCACTAACATGGAAATGTAACAATACTTTCTAAACTGAGTTCACAATATGATGAAATGAGTTATATAATAATATTGTTGTTAAGTGCCTTCAAGTCAGCCCCAACTCATAATAGGTTTTTCCGAGGAGCTACTGGAGATTTTAAACGGCTGACCTTTTGGCTCAAATCGACGTTGTGGTCAAGTGTTTATCCTACAGTGTCACACCAGGACTCTTTTGTTGTCGTTGTTGGTAAATGATATCGAATCGGTTCTGACTCAATCTGACCCTGTATAGGGTTTCCTAAGGACAGCTGGTGCGTTGGAACTGCAAGCATTGTGGCTCAAAGTCCAGTGCTGATCCTACAGCACCACACCAGAAATCCCCTATACAATAATAGCAACTAGTAATGCCTTAATGCTCTGATTTCTTTCAAGCCAATTCTTGTTTGTCATAAAATCAATTTTACGCTCTATGGATTATCTGAAGAAATTCAGGGCTTTATACTCCTACAGCCCTATCAAGCAGGAATCATCAACTGAAATATTAAGTACTATAGTGAGAGAAATGTAAAGTATTGTGGAGCATTATATATTTGGGAAGAGGTGTGGGGAAATGAATAATCGCTCACTAACTCCTTAAGCCAAACAGAATCAATTTCTAGCTATTGTTTTAGACGATTCGTGATTTATTTCTTTATTCTGTTGTGAACAATTAAATGTGAACTTTCTTGTCTAATTATCGAAATTATAATATTTATTTATTAGATGTTATGCTAGATACTGGGCACATAAAACAAATGAGACCCAGCCCCTGCATTCAAAGAGTTCACATTTTCAATTATTGGTAGTCATAGTACATAATTATGGAAAGCATAATTCTATCTTTTGGACACTTGAAAATGGTATTAAAATTGACAACACAGATTTTATGCCTATGCGAACCACTGCACTTACATTTTTCCCATAGGCATAAAAACTGTGTTGTCAATTTTAATACCATTTTTAAATCTTTGCAAACCACAAAGTCATAGGTCCAAGCACAGGGGGAAAAAATGTGACCTTCTGCTCTTGCAAAGATTTTAAAACCCTTGGAAACCCTATACAGGGTCACTAAATCAGAAGCAACTTGATGGCACTTAACAAAAACAAACAACATGGGAACTAGGTACAATGGAATTTGAACTAAAAGATACTTAAACCACTAAAATTTAAACAACTTTAAATTTTAATTCTATAATTCAGCCTGCATATCAAATGACCAAAAATAACCTCAAAACCTGGAGCACAATAGTCTTTAAAATTGCAACAGGGTTTTCTGAATGCAGCTGCTGGAGGAATATGTTTCATTTGCTGTTCTAGGAAAAAAGAGAATGGAAGATAGGATAAATGTACAATCTTCTAACTGAAAAAAAAAAATCTGTATTTGTACGATATTTTTTATTGACTGACATTTGAGGGATTTAAAGGTACTTTGAAGTGGCCCCTCAATGCCTTTCTGCTTGACCTATTAGTTAATCATAAACTTCAGCAATTTCCTGAATGGTTAAACTTTATGTTCTTATCACCCAAGGTTAACTCTAAGATGAGAGTTTTCTTGGTTTGTTTGTTTTTAAACTTTTTGTCTGCACTATTTAGTACTGCCATAACAGAAATGGAGTCCTGGGGTGGCACTGCAGGATAATGCACTGGACCACAAGGTCAGTTTGAACTTCAAGGTCTGCAGTTCAAACTCCCGGCCGCTCCTTGGAAGTCCTATACAGGGTTGCTATGAATCAAAACCAACTCCACAGCACACAACCACCACCACAGAGGTTAGGATTTACATTTAATTTTGGGAGATACAACTCAGTCCATAACACTTAGGGCTCTGCAAATGTGCATTCTGACTGCCAGATTAACATCAATTAAATAACACTCTTAAGGACTCCTTCATGCTAGAAAATTAAGGGATTAAGAAATTAATCATTATCTGAGCAATAAATATATGCAAACATTTATGTTGTTGTTAAGTACTACCAAGTGGATTCTGACTCATAGAGACCCTGTACAGGATTTCTGAGGAGCAGCTGGTGGGTTTGAACCACCGACCTTGGGGTTCGCAGTACAGTGCTGATCCTACAGCACCACACTTTTATAGTCCTGGTGTGGTGCAGTGGGATAGAGCACTGAACTGCAAGGTAAGTTTGAACCACAAGGTCGGTGGTTCA
>NW_006408584.1:9374911-9377528 GCF_000296735.1 Chrysochloris asiatica
TATATATAATTTGCTGTGATTATATGCTATGTCAGCTATAGATACAAGTTCTAATATCATCTGCACTTGAAGTCTAGAAATGTTATTACAAAAACAATTGGTAGGTAAAAGGAGTAAATATACAATTGTGAGGTTGGCCCAGAACCAGGCAGTGTTTCATTCTGTCGTGTATAAGGTCACTATGAGTTGGTGCCAACTCAATGCCACCTAACAACAACAACATAATTGTTATCACTTTGTAGATTAAAAGACTGTAGTCAGAAAATCTAAAAAAAAATGCCCAGGATTACCAGTCTGACAGAGTCATGTGTTAGAGTTCAGGTCTCTCTAGCTCCATGTCTCCTGACTTCCCCACTATACCAAATTGTGCATGATATATCATTCTATTCATTTTCATAAAAAGCCTGGACCTGGTGCAGAGGTCATGCTTAGAATGGGCAGACCACTCATGCTTTTTGTTATTTGTTCATTGGACAAATACTTTAAATGTGGGTATCCCATGACAAAACAAACCAAATGCATTGTTGGAGAGTCAATTTTGACTCATAGCAACCATGTAGGACAGAGTAGAACTGCCCTATAGTGTTTGCCAGGCTGTGATGTTTATGAAAACAGACAGTCACATCTCTCTTCCATGAAGCAGCAGATAATTTCAAACCTCTGACCTTTTGTTTAGCCTCCCATGATCCAAGCAGTGAGTATAAACATGTAAACAACAGACAAGAAGTTTACTATTCTGGAGCTTACAAGTCAGTAAGTAATGTTGGGCACTGAATAGGAAAGAAATAAATGAACATAATAATTTCAATTAGTTGTAAGTACATTGAAGAAAATCAAAAGAAGTGATATGATTAAAAAAAAACAAAAAAACTTAGATATGATGCGGTGGTGAGCCATGGAGTCTGTTCTGACTTATAGTGACCCTGCATAGGGTTTCCAAGGCTATAAATCTATACGGGATCAGACAGCTTCATCTTTCTCCTGCAGAAAGGTTGGTAGTTTCAAACTGCTGACCGTGAGATTAGCAGCCTGACTAAAAACCACTATGCTACCAGAGCACCTTATTTTTTATAGAGTGGTCAGGAAAAACTGTTGTTAGAAGGTAGCATTTGACCAGTGACCTAAATAACAAGCAGGAGTCATATACTTGAAGTTATGTGGAAGAGAAAAATGCAAATGAAAAGACCCTAAGATTGGAGATACTGGAGTGATTGATTCATGTGGCAGGAATGTGATGAGCCAATAATGGAGATAAGTGGGAAATATAATGGGGAAGGTGGGAAAGGACTAGTTAAGGCCTTATGGGTCATGGCAGGAAGTTTGTGAAGAGAAACCATTGCAGAGTTTAAAGCAAAGGAAAGAAGACCATGATCTTACTTACATTTTCAAAAGATCATTTCTTCTAAATAGAAAATGATCATAAGGTCAAGAGTGGAAGCAGGAAGGGAGCAATTCAGAGGCTGCTGCAAAACTCTAAGCAGGAGTTGATAATGTACAAATGTGAGATATATTTGAACTAGTAAGACAATGATGTATCAAACATGGAGAGTGAGGGAAAGACAGAAACCAAGGATCCTCCCCTAGTCAGTTTGGAGTTGGAGTAATTGGATGGATGATCGCTCCATATACTAACAACAGGGTTGTGTGATAAATTTCATGTTCTGTTTAGGACATATTAAGGTTAAATGCCTATTAGTTTTCCAAATGAAAACATTTGGAGTTAGGTATCCATGTCTAAAACAAAAGATCAAACCAAGAGGTTTAATTTTGGGGAGTGTTATAAGCATATTAATGGATTTAAAAGCCATGCTATCTCTCAGAGATCTCGTGAAAAGAGAGAATCAACCCCAGGATTCCAATGTTTTGTTAGGCTTACTAATTTCCTCAAGTAACTTCTAATTAATTCCTGAATTCTAAAATGCACCTCGTATATGAAAGCCACAAAGCATGCCGTTTGTCATTTGACATTAGAGACATTTCTTCTACATCTTCATCTAACAATATGCAGCTTATAATTAAATAATAATAGTAATGCTTCAGTGTCTTCAGCATTTCACATTCTTTAAATAATTATACAATACATTTATTGAGTAGAACTTCGTCATAGTTGAAAGTTTATTCCTTTAGTTTTCTCTTTTTATGTCAGTCAGCACATCTGTCAAACACAGTCTTTATCTTTTAATAATAGATCCTATTTACATATTGTGATCAAATCTCCTAGCCAGATGCTACCACTTCTCACCTCTTTCATCATATTCAGATATAGTCATGAAAAGTATAATGGTATTTTGAGTATGTTGGCGTTGTTGTTGTTGTTAAGTGCCATCGAGTCAGTACCAACCCATAGCGACCTTATGCACAGCAGAATGAAACACTGCCCAATCCTGGGCCAACCTCATTGTTGCCACGCTTGAGTCCATCTCACTAGGCCAATCCATCTCATTGAGAGTCTTCCTCTTTTTCTCTGACCCTCCACTTTACCAAACATGATATCCTTCTACAGTGAATCTTGGCCTCCAATGAGCACTCTGGCTGCACTTCTTCCAAAATGGATCTATTGGTTCTTTTGGCAGCCCATGGCACTTTCAATATTCTCCTCCAACACCGTAACTCAAAT